>NC_092350.1:53959488-54301361 GCF_963676685.1 Mytilus edulis
AATTGAGCTGTGAAATTTTTAATATAAGTTGCATTATGCTCAGAAAGGCTGTTTTTAACTTCAAATTGACTAAGGATTAAGAATAAAGCAAAACAAAAGATTTCTAATCAACTTTTTTGTCTCTTTAGGTGTCATACCACCAATTACTTCCTCAAATTTAGAACGTATGTGAAAGTAGGCCTACTCGGACCAAAAATAGTGCATTTGATGTCATTGTTGACCTAAACTAACCAATAAATTTGCAGAAATGAAACTTTTGTTGAAAGAGAAATATATCAAGACCATTTGGAGTCAAATTTTATCTGTCTAGGAGTTTGCATTTAAAATTGAGGATTAATACACTCCATGGTATACTAATTTAAGATTTTCAGAAAACCAGGGGTTATTTTTAGTGGTACCCTCCTTTCGGAAGCTCTCTTCTTTCTTATATGATTTAGAATGTATATTGAAAATTAGCATGCAGAAAGGTGACACCTGTACAATTCAGGATATACCTAGTTTCTATGAAGTTAAACTTAAGGTAAAATATTTAGAAAGCTGTGAAAATTGCAAAATTTGGTTGAACAGATAGGGACTTTTAATTGGTGGTATGACACCTTTAAACTGCTAAAAAGTTTAACCATTTATCAGTATTAGCTTTCAATTTATTTATTGAAAACCAATTAATTAAAATCATTTTGCTTTCATCTTCTATTGTAATTAATCTAGGTCATTAACTGCATAATAAATGGTTCGGTCATATGCATTTTAAAAGTGTTCATTTTTTTTTTAATTAGACCATGTCACTTAAAAAATATTTTTTAAAAATGACCCTAGTTAGTATCATTCCTTTATACATGTACATTGATTGCAATAAGCTTGAATTGGAGACTACATTAACACACTGATCTCTATTATTCAAGTAACTTTCCAAAAGTTTAAAAGGAGGAACAGAGACACCGTAAGATTGTGATTTTAGTAGAAGAGGGTCACGGGTAGTCATTTAAAAGTTTTGGACAAGTCCATTATTGTAGCTGCTATAATAATTATAGCCGACATAGTTAGTTAACACAATTGATAACACAATTACTAACACAATTCTATATTAATATTCTGGTAATTGTTATAAAATACATCATATAACATATTTGCAAACCTAACCTCGATTTATATCCAATTTTTAGAAATTTACCTGTGACGTCACTTTTTGTGGCGTAGATAGATATCTTCGTGTGACGGACAGTTCGTAATTCTATTATGCTGTTTTTGTGTACTGTCCTAAATTATTTTAGGTATTCGTTGGTATACTTGGTTAACATGTCGAAATGTACTATAATTATATTATTTATTTGTGTATTTTTCTGTCCCAAGTGTTCTTGTATTTATTTTGCCTGTATCTCTCTTATATAATGATGTCATTTTAGCGGTTAATTAAACATTACCATAAAGCGTGAGGTTTGGCTAGCAAAACAAACGTACCAAGTCAGGAATATGGCAGTTGTTATCTAATAGTTCGGTTTTATGTATGCTGCATTGTCGTTAGATTTTTTCTTACACTTTAGTATTTCT
The DNA here is from genome assembly GCF_963676685.1 of Mytilus edulis. Taxonomy (NCBI): domain Eukaryota; kingdom Metazoa; phylum Mollusca; class Bivalvia; order Mytilida; family Mytilidae; genus Mytilus; species Mytilus edulis. The sequence goes on from NC_092350.1 coordinate 53,961,037, forward strand.
GATGTTTCATTGGTTTCATTGGTTTCCTCTTATAGTTGATGCGTTTCCTTTTGTTTTAGTTTGTAACCGAGATTTGTTTTCTCTCAATCGATTTATGACTTTTGAACAGCGGTATACTACATACATTCAAAACATTCAAATTAAGTTTTGTTCCCCCAATATTCATAGATAGACCTAACCAGATTGGGCACTTTTTTAATATTATCTGTTTTATGTTTCAACTTAGTAAATGATTTTGACTCTAGAAGAAAAGTGCGTCCAGCTTATTCCATAACAAGACTTATCGTAGTATATTAGATGAGTTTCCTCATATATTAGCGAGATATCGTCAAATTTGTCTGCGATTCTCGTATAAAAACATTTCTATATATTTTCTAAAAATAAGGTCTCCAGAAAGAATTATTATCACTTTGGTTGCTTTTCAGTGGTCAATCAATTCTTTTGATCATTTAAAAAAAATAATTTGATTGATTTGAATGTAGAATCAATTCATAACAGTGTTGTCGGACGTAAAACGATTGTCAGTAATTTTACTGAAAAATTGACCTATAACTTGTTTGTCGTCAAATATGACTGTATGCTCACTCAGTCTTTCAGAGTCCTTCCAGTGGGGATTTAAATAATCACTTGTTACACATTTCGATACATAATATGAAACTTTCTTTTCACAAAGCTTTTAAAGGAATTTGTATTAAATAAATGTGTTACAATCACATGCATTGTCTCAAATTAAAGAATAACAAAAGAATGTTCAATGATTGAAAGAACACATACTTCTATGTTGTGATTATTTAAGAGTGGCCTATTATTTATTCAGTGCTAAATATGTGAGTTTTGTTTGTGAAGAGTCTTTAAGTCCAACATAACTTCAGACGAATTTGGTATTTTACTTACAAAACTCATATTCTTGTGATTTTCATTTGTTATAGAATGAATGTTACACCTTTTTTTTCAAATTTGTTCGCCGGGTTTTTTTGTGTGTGTCTTATTAAATTTAAGACACCATAACTACCTCATTATATTAAAAACATAAGATGACACGAGATGGCATTGATACGAATTCATGACACAAAATAACTAAATAAACTTACAGCAGCAGAAAGAAGATGAACATCGCTTTTATGGTCTACTAAATATTGAGGTCAGAACGTGGTCTTTTTAAAAGTGATGTAAATTAATAAAAATAAAACAAATACAAAAAAATTCGAATGTTTATAAAGGAAAAAGTAACATTGTGTAAATCATAACCATTATTTTATTTTAAATGAAAATCAAACTGGTGAATTTTTTCGCTGCGAGCAAATTTTGACTTTTGGCCGCATTTTCAAAATGAATTTTCTTATAGTATTCTTGTTGGAAGGCATTATATTCGTGATTATTTTTTGTCTGAGCGATACCAAAAAACTACAATACAATGTGTACTAGTTCGGTGATAATGGACGTCTTACTTACTCCTAAACAAACAAATGAACTTAAATTAAAATTATAATTAAAGTATAGAACTCTGTTTTCGTTACACTCATATGCAGTATAACGAAACCAGAGATCTATATTCTAATTTTAATAGATATACATACAAGACTATCAAAAGCCAGTTGCTCCAAAATTGGGTCGGGCGCAAAAATGCGGCCCGTATGATTTTAAAAAATGCATATTTTTAAAATAGTCGAAAATAAAATTTTCTGTCTAATGGAAAAGTCGAGGCCAAAAAAGACAAACAGTGCATCACAGAAACATTGAAGCCAGTTGCAAAAGTTTACGACAATATCTATAACTTAGGTATGGCCTAATACTATTTACCTGAAACGAAAATATTTATAGCGATTAAAGAACGCTAACGTATTCAATATAAATCAAAACTCAAAGGTAACTCCTGATTATTTATCGAAATATTTTATTAAAACGTTGAGAACCTATTGATGACCCCATATATTAAATGTCTTTAATACGGACGTCGTGAGCAATTGGGCGTTCCAGACGAATGTTCACCTAATCTGTCCCAGTAAATAGGATATTGAAGAGTGCCTATCAATGGCCGTAGCTACACTGTTATAAATTTAATTATATGTTTCACTATAATGTACATTACTTAAAAATAAATTTGATATTTTTGGACGGACACCAAGCTGTAAAGTCAACAAAAATATCTCAAAAAATATATCATTAGTCAAAAATAAGAATTATGAGCAACATGTGTTTATAACCATATATATCAAAGAAGTTAGTTTATGAAATAAGTACCTATAATATTCTACGATAGTCTCTAATCCCCTGCCTCCAATTGTTTGCAGTCCCTCTACTAAATGTTTGACCGTTACTGAATCACCGAACATTTTCCAGTGGTCTAATATTTTCAGTGTTTTCTCAAAGATGTTATATCTGTTACTAATAACCATATTTTCAATAACTGAACTTTTAACTCCTAGATTTAAACCTAATCTAGCACCATCAATTCCAACTGCAAATGATAATTTCCTCAGTAAATCTGCGGGTGGCTTTTCCATTAGTGCAATTGGTGAAATATCATTCACTGCAAACATATCATAAATAGAAAAAAAAATTTCATTAACTGATCTTGCAATATTCAGTCAATAACATGAATGATAGGTTTCATCACTAACAAAACAAGACCTTAAACACTGTAAACTCATATTTCGAATTTTGAAAATGCCATACTCTTTGGTACCATGTCATGACTTACTTTGCATTGAAATTTGCATGAATGTTGTACAAACAATTAGACAATATTACATTGTATAAACATATGATTTGAGACTGTAATATTATCTTCGCTAATATTTGTATTTTTTTTATAAAGCTATAACCTTAGCATAGAGTTTATACGTAGCAAGATCGTACACATGTAATAGATGAAAGCTAACACAATTTTAGGTAGAACTTAATATAAGCAAATATAAAAACTGAAATGTTGTGGTATTTCAAGTGATAATGAATGGTTAAATTCATACTAAAATAAATGCGTTTTTTTTAACTGAAATAAGTAATAAACTTTTGCTTGAAAAAACTGAAAAAAATTGTCATTCTGAGATTTTCATTTTCACCCATAAAACATTATTTAGAAAGATTATATTTGACAATGAAATCTGCTGTGTTAAATTATAAATTAGACATGTCTAAATAAATATGTTTTTTATGAAAATATTTTTTTAAAGTTTTATAGACTTGCTTCTGTGAATTGGTGCATGAAATGAACAAAAGACATACTTACTCTTTTTCGGTGTTTCTGTTTGGCTCTAAAAAAAACCCACAGAATATGTTGAAATATTCAATTAAGACACTTATGTTACTTCTTTCTTTACCTTCTATCTTTCTTTTTTGCGAATATAATGAAAAGTTTTGATTCATATATGCATGATTATTTAAGTTGATTCAACGTTAATGTAAATGTGAATCGAAATTATTTTATCAATGTTCAATTCTCTGTTATCTTTAGAACATACTCATTTAAGTTAAAAAAAAAAACTGAGGAAATCGTATGATGTCAAAAAGAAAGGAAAGATACCGAATGCGTCGACAGCTAGTGTACAGTAAGCGGCTCATTTTATATATCTAATCATTACAGTATAAGTCAAACGACTTCTCTGATAACTTAAACCATCAAAAACAGTAAATTCAGTAAATTCAGAAACAGAAACGTTGTATTGATTAACGAATTTGATAGTGACCCTTATACTTTAGTAGTGCCAATTTCAGTCGCTCTTCTTTATAACTATTTCGTAGCAGTTTTTTTTGCGAGGAACCCATTGCTGCTACTGGTTTGTATATAGTGAACACGAAAAAGAATACTGCTTTAGTTGATATAATAGTATGAATTAACATTTTTCGTTCAATATACATTACCTTACAAATTTAAAAGCTTAAATTGAATGTGATAACAAATTAAGCATATGAATTGATAATGACTTAGTAAGAGATTCAACCAGGTAAGCGACGCACAAGACAAAAAGTATGGCAAAAACGTTTATCAATGTTTATCAGCGAGCCATTTGATGAATATCGGTTTATGTAAGTTTTCATTTGCCTTACCGATCAATTTTCAAAAGAGTTTCTTTGAACAAAACTTTACAAGTGTCCAACTTTTAAACTCAAAATAGTTTTTCCTTAACATGCATACTTATTTGATACATATTCTCTGTAAATAGATTCTAATGTTTTTATCAACCATGATTCAAGAACTGCTGGTTTTATAATGAAAGAAAATTAACATTAACCAACAACCTGTATGCTATGATTTCAATATAATGCTATGAAAATTACATTCAGATTTATATTTTACTTAACAAGTTACCTTCTTTGAATCCCAGTACCATAGGTAATCAGCTTCATGAGACTCACCATGTTTACATTTCCACATACCAACTTTTGAAAGCCTGAGTTCTTCTTCCCTCTTGAAAAAGCATGGTGCTTTACAGGCTGCACCGTATTCAAGTTCAAATGGTTTTTCAAACATTTTCACGTCAAAAGCATGACTGCTGCCTGAATGAATTTGATAAAATTCAGTGATTGACTTTATTGCCATTGATAAACATTCCTGGACACTTGCCACTTTGGGTTGTTGAATCTTTTGTATGGAATTTGCATTAGTAAAATAAACAACAATTTTCCTTCCATCCATAATGAGTGAAAACTCATTATATTCGTCAAAAACGAAAGTGGCAATATCTTGAAAAAACATCTTTCGTTCTTGATACTCTTTAAATGGCCATATTCCGACAGCAGAAGCAATAAGTCGGAAGAACACACATGGTGGGACCATCTGTACTTTAAATACATAAGCCATACAAATGCTTCTGTTTCTATTCAAATATTTTGCAGCATAGTCATTGTCAAGTCTTGTCTGAATCATGCATGGTACGATATAGTAATCTGGAGAAATATTGACATCATGATTCAATAGCGTTGGTTCAACGAGAACATCCACGCGAAGAAGTATCTTCGCAATAAAATCCTTATAGTCTTGTTCCTGGAAGATAGATTTAAACTCGTCTTGATTCCATAATTTCAGCAAATCATTCTTTTTCAGCATTCCCTCCAATTGCAATTTTTTAAGAATGTGGTAGCATTCTGTATCGTTTTTAGGAAAAAACATCTCATCAGTAACAAAGGAACGTAAGGCATTTACAAGTACACTAGGTTCAATGATAACAAATTTCGCAAGCTCATCATCCTGATCAAAGTAGACCAATTTGCCAATGGCATGTTGTGTCCGCAGGAAATAATTAAGCTGCTCGTCATCCATCATTAAATCTTCGTTTGATTTGTTAAGCTTCTGAATCTCTTCTATTCTTAAAATGCTGGTGCCTCGAAGTTTCAAATCTACTATTTGTTTTTCCAACGGAACCCATAATAACGGCATCTTCTTACCCCATGATTTCTGTGAAAAAGCTACTTGAACAAGCTTATCTTTAAGTTTGTCTATTTCGTTGTCATCTTTGTTTCTTGCATCAATGAAAAACAAATTGTCAAAGCAAAGATCTAATTTTTTTTCATGGTTTTGGAATGTTGCAGTTAGTTGTGTGACGAGCTCTTTTCGTCTTATTTCAAAATTGTCCTGAAAGTTATTATATACATATTCATTCAGCTTAATCAAATTAAGTATCCAAACAGTAAAAAAATGTTAATAATATTGGTCGATACAAGGAGCTTCGCGCTTGCTTTCTTTTACTATATGTAGTCATTGAAATGGTAGTGTTGGTAAAGTGTTTATTCCAAAAGTACTATACTTATTGTTGTGTGTTCATTCTGTGAAACTTTTGTTGTTCGACATAAAAAAGACAACATGGCGAAGGGTTCTGATTTCAAAACACTCAATCTTCTGCAATATTGGATTATAATATACCAGTAAATATAATCGGTCTTGATATTTCAATTAAATGTTAAAACTCTTATGCAGGAATGTAATCATTTGTAAGACTGTTCATCAAGATAAAGAAAATCATTTGTTTCAAAAGTGCATTTCATTACAAGATACTAGCTATGACACATATGAACTCCACATTTTCATTTAACAAAAAAATTTCAATTGATTTATAGTCATCATTACCATTTAGTAACCATAATAAAATGATTTTCGAAATTTTTTTTCAAATTGCATTTTGAATGACAATCATTATTGTTGAAATGCTTTTATACGATTTCATAGTGTGCAAACTTGAACTCTTTTCACATTTTTTTTTTTTTTTTTCGTTTTTTTTTTGCATTAGCATTTTAGAGATATTTTACCTGATATTTGTCACTATGAGTAGCAACGAACTGAATTCGGTGCATTCCACTTTCTTCCGTACAGTATGTTGAAACTGAATCAACCCAGTGCAATAGAATATCTATAAAAAAAAATACTTCAACGTTTATTAGAGCTAGAAGATTATGAATCAAAACCGTCATCTTTAAGGAAGTTCACTTCGCAGTTTCGAAATAATTAGTTTTCAAAACACTAATTTATATTGATAGAGTAAACATCTGAGTAAATGCCAGGACTTTCTGACAACCAGCGACATGCAGTTTTGGGCATGATCCAAATAAGCCTTTCACAGCATACACTTACGAGAAGACTGAAGTTGTAGCCTCTACAATAACCCTAATCATCCATAAATTCAACTTAAATGATGATTGTGGCCAATTTTGGTTAAATTTGGCAAAGTCGTTTCAGAGAAGAAGATTTTGGTAAAAGATATCAAAAATTGGGGAAAAAAATGGAAAAAAATACTATAACGGGCAATAACTCCTTAAGGTATCAATTAATCATTTTAGACATGTTTACTTATTTGTATATATTACTTTGCTGAACATTCTCGCAGTTTACAGTTTATCATATCTTTATTGATATTGTAGATAATAACCAAAAATTGCAAAATTTTCTTAAAATAACCAATTAAGGGACAGCAACTATGGGTTGTGTGATATGTCTGAAAATTTTGGGACAGATAGATATTGACCGAACATTTTTACTCATTGTCTGCATGTTGGTTAACTTTGGCCATGCAGTTTCAGAGGAGAAGATTTGTGTAAAAGTTAACGACGGACGACGAATACCAAGTGATGAGAAAAGCTCACTTGGCCCTGTGGGCCAGGTGAGCTAAAAATATTTCTCAATGCTTGGTGATTAAATTTAGGTATGCAAAGTACCTGCTGATGAAATAATCTGTCCAGGGTACTCTGGTAGTGGTTCATTCAAGTCTTTACTTCCGTCAAAAAGCAAAAGAACGGTGCCCTCTTGTAAAATGAATAACTGATGTGTCATATCAAATGCTTTTTGACCACCAAAATCTACCAAGTCTGAAGGTGCTATTTCTAAATTATATTTTCCATTCCTTACTTCATCTAATATACTTTTACGTAATGTCTCTTCTTGCAGCACATTTAATGTTTTTGATGAACCAGAAGATTTCAAAATCTGTGAACTAGGGTTATCTTTTTCTTTTTCTTTTGATGAAATTTTAGGTTTCTTGGCAGCAGACTTGTCTGGTTGTTCAACTGAAATAGAAAGGGGTTAAACATACGCAATATCTTACTACAGGATTACTAAATATATTCATTCTCGCCCATTTCCCTACAACAGGTGTCTTAGATCAGAAGCAATCAATAAATCTTTACGAATGTAAACTAATCTCTATCTTAAAGCAAGAGAACTGACATATGTGTCATAATGATTTTAATTGGGAGTTTCAGGAAAGCCTAAAGGTATAGAACCACTAATTCAGGCCCGGACGGAAAGAACATTCAAGAAAGTAGTACATATTTTATACAAAATGGTTCCTACACATAGCTGTATCTTTGTCAATAGGTGGAATATTTGGGTAGTGTTAGTATCAAATGAAAGCTTAAGGATCACTTACGAACCCTTGTTGAAAGTTTTATTTGAATAATAAAGAAGTATATGCAATTTTAATAGGAGGGCTCATATGGCCTGTTGTTCAGATCAGACGTTCCTGTTTTTGTACTATCAAACTTCCGGGAACCAGTACGCCCTTCTATGTTATTACAGGTATGCTGATTTTTGTAGCACAAGTCAAGATAAGGTACAGTTTTGACATGATATACCTGGCACTTTATTTGAACTTAAGATAAAGTAGCCATAAATGCTTGAAATTGCAGAATTTAGCATAGAAAGCAATGGGCTATGCATAAGTGGTTTTATACCTTAACAAATCTTCACTGAGCCCTTAACATAGATAATTTAATCCATGCCTGATGAAATACATTGAACAAATGCTCCTGGTTGTTGTCGTTTCACCTGGTCGAATTTTGAATCGATAGGCAAAATGTAATGTCTCACAGGTTTCAATGTAAACGTTACATTCAGTTGGCTGCTTTTTTTTTAACGACTTAAAATAATATAAAACTAACCAATAGACCGTCATTTAAACATATATGTTCAGTTCAATATCAACTGGTTAAATCGTTCCTGAAAAGAAGTTTTATTCGGGGGAAAAAGGAAAATAGAAAGGCTCATGGTGGCTCAAAGTGTGTTTTTGAATCGGCACCAATTACTTCTCTAAAATAAGGTATCTTAACAAACATCTCTGTAAAGTTTTATTTTATTCTCGTCAGTGGATCATAATTGTAATACAAGTTAAAAAAATACATGAATATGACAAAAATGTCATAAAAATTGCCATATATCCATACAAGATAAACTTCATCTCAAGAAATTTGAATCTTAATTGTTCAATAGTTTCTAAATCTACCAAGTAGTGCGATGAATCTAATTACAAATCAAGGCATAAATGGAATCACTATCAAATCGTCAAATACTTAGCTGATGTCTAAAAGTCCGCCATCAGCGGGATCAACTTTTTATAAATTTGTTCCGCTTGAAAAAAAATTCTGGATTTTCCTTCACTAAGAACGGCAATACATGGAAAACAAAAACCAGTGATTTATAAGTACCTAAACATGCGAAGAGCTATATGAAAAAAGGGTATAAAAGAGTAACTAAATCCATCATGGTTTACTTTGCTTGGGGGAGTTAAAGCCATACTTATTGGATAATATATCAAATATATTACTTCTACTAAAATGGAGAATTCAATAACTAATGTATCTAATCAATCAGTATTAGAATACAACGAAATGATTTGTTGAGAGCATCCGGACTGACATTTCACAAACACCGTTATAGATCCAATGCTATAAAATGAAAATAACATTATAAAAATTTATTGCATTTAAAGCGCTTTAGGTGATTAACCTTCATTAGGAACGTCGATAACCACAAATTGAAAGCCAAGGATTATCCACATCGAAAGATATATCACAAAAGAGGTCAGATAGAACAACCATCCCATCTGTCAACTTTGCCTGTAGAAGAAAAAGAAGTTTTCCGATAATTTTCTTCAAATAATTATTCAAACGGAAAATTGAATAACAAAATCAGGTCAGATATCATGAGCATAACGAAGCACCGACTCATGAGTTGATAAAACAATCGGGTACTGGCAGTCAAAAAATGCTAGAAACTACAGATAAGTTGAACACTTCAATTATATGTTGCGTCTGACCAGAGATGAAAAATGAAAGCCAAATATATTTGTTGAGCATAATAACAACTAGAGGCTCTCAAGAGCCTGTGTTGCTCACCTTGGTCTTTGTGCATATTAAACAATGAACACAGATAAATTCATGACAAAATTGAGTTTTGGAAATGGTGATGTGTTTGTAGATATTACTTTACTGAACATTCTTGTTGCTACAATTATCTCTATCTAAAATGAACTTGGCCCAGTCATTACAAAAATTTATGAAAATTGTTAAAAATTGACTATAAAGGGCAATAACTCATAAAGGGGTCAATTGACAATTTTGGTCATGTTGACTTACTTGTAGATCTTATTTTGCTGAACATTATTGCTTCCTACAGTTTGTCTCTATCTATAATAATATTCAAAATAATAACCAAAAACTGCAAAATTTTATTTAAAATTACTTATAAGGGGGCAGCAACCCAACAAGGGGTTGTCTGATTCATCTGAAAATTTCAGGGCAGAACAATTCAATTCCTATCAGATTTGCTCTTACTAAATGCTTTGGTTTCAGATATATAAGCCAAAATCTACATTTCACTCCTGTGTACTATTTTTTAGCCATGGTGGCCATCTTGGTTGGTAGGCCGAGTCATCGGACACATTTTTTGAACTAGATACCCCAATGAAGATTGTTGCTAAGTTTGTTTGAATTTAGCCCAGTAGTTTTTAAAAAAGAAAAATAGAAAAATGGTTAAAAATTGACTATAAAGGACAATAACTCCTCAAGGTGGCTCGTGGGTACAAAAATTTTAGCAAAAAATTAAACCTTTAGGTTTTCATTACAAATTTTATTTATTACACTATTAGTTATTACTTCATGATCTGGTACAAAAATCAATCCAAAAAAAAATTCAGTTTGGCCCCAGATGACTTTTGAAATGTTGATATCATTGAAAAAGCTCCAAATTATCTCCCTTTGGCATTAAATTTGAAATATCTTTTTTAACTCATCGGTGACCTATATTTTTTATACGCCCGTCAAAATTTTTACGGGACGAATTTCGGTATACAAATGTCCGGTGTTCGTCCGTCTGTTCGTCTGTCCGTCCGTCTGTCCGTCTGTTTGTCCGGCGTAAACATGTCGCACCGTAACTTGAGAACGACTTATCCAAATTTCATGAAACTTAATATAGTTGTTTCTTATGATGGTCAAATGATCTGTATACTTTTTGGTGAAAATAAGATTTTAACTTTTTGAGTTACGGCACTTTGTAACTAAAACAGGGGGTGTTTTTTTCACATGTCGCACCGTATCTCAAAAACTGTTCTTGATTATGGCTTAAAACTTTAAAGACTTCTTAGTTATATTAATCTTAATATCTGTATACTTTTTGGTGATGATTCAAAATTTCATTTTTGAGTTATTGAGTATTTTGTAAAAAAGGGGGAGGGGTTTTTTTTACATGTTGCGCCATATCTCAAAAACGATTTATGAATATTGCTTAAAACTTTACAAATGTCTTTGTTGTATTAATCTAAAGATCTGTATACTTTTTGGTGATGATTCAAAATTTCATTTTTGAGTTATTGAGTATTTTTTTTAAAAGGGGGAGGGTTTTTTACATGTTGTGCCATTTCTCAAAAACAATTTATGATTATTGCTTAAAACTTTAAACACTTCTTTGTTATATTAATCTAAAGATCTGTATACTTTTTGGTGATGATTCAAATTTTTATGTTTTAGTTATTGAGTATTCTGTTAAACAGGGGAGGTTTTTTTTACATGTCACGCCGTATCTCAAAAATAATTTATGATTTTTGTTTAAAACTTTACACACTTCTTTGTTATATTAATCTAAAGATCTGTATATTTTTTGGTTTTCATTCAAAATTTAAATTTAGTGATATTTAGTTTTTTGTAAAAAAAAATCAGGGTTTGGGGTTTCACATGTCCCGCCGTGTCTAAAAAACAATATATAGTTTATTGCTTAAAACTTTCTCAGAAACTATTTATGATTATTGCATAAAACTTCCACATAAGACGTCGGGCGTATCATGCGCTCATGGCGCAGCTGTTTATTATTATTGTTTTTAAATAATACAATTATTAACTAAATAAATAATTTAAAAATTTAAGCGATTTCTGTAATTAGGTTACTTTTTTTTATTTCGATATATACTCTATTTCTCCTATTAGCTCAACAGATAAAAAGTACATTAACAAAAATGTATGCTTCTTCCGGAGGCAGATTCTGAGCTTAAATGAACAGTGACCCCATTTTTTTATTTCATTTTCCTTTAAAGTATATGATAAAGTTCATTTATAAAAGAATATAGCGAAATCCTATTTTTTTTAAAAATTGATTTATACCCAGGAGCCCCCTTAAAAGGGGTCAACTGACAATTTTGGTCATGTTCACTTATTTGTAGATCTTATTTTGCTGAACGTTATTGCTGTTTACAGTTTATCTCTATCTATAAAAATATTCAAGATAATAACAAAAAACGGCAAAATTTTCTTAAAATTACCAATTCAGGGACAGCAACCCAACAACCGGTTGTCCAATTCATCTGAAAATTTCTGGGCAGATAGATCTTGACCTGATAAACAATTTAAGCTCGTCAGATATGCTCTAAATGCTTTGGTTTTTGATTTATAAGCCAAACACTGCATTTTACCCCTATTTTCTATTTTTAGCACTGGCAGCCATCTTGGTTGAATGGCCGGGTCACCAGACACATTTTTTAAACGAGATACCCCAAAGATGATTGCGGCCAAGTTTCAAATTGGTTTAATTTGGCCCAGTAGTTTCAGAGGAGAAGATTTGTGTAAAAGATAACTAAGATTTACGAAAAATGGTTAAAAATTGACTATAAAGGGCAATAACTACTAAAGGGGTTAACTGACCATTTCGGTCATGTTGACTTATTTGTAAATCTTACTTTGCTGAACATTATTGCAGTCTACAGTTTATCTCTATCTATAATAATATTCAAGATAATAACCAAAAACAGCAAAATTTCCTTAAAACTACCAATTCAGAGGCAGCAAGCCAACATCGGGTATTCCGATTCATCTGAAAATTTTAGGACAGATAGATCTGATAAACAATTTATGTTATATTTGCTATAAATGCTTTGGTTTTTGAGTTATAAGCCACAAACTGCATTTTACCTTTATGTTCTATTTTTAGCCAAGGCTGCCATCTTGGTTGTTTGGCCGGGTCACCAGACACATTTTTTAAACTAGATACCCAAATAATGATTGTGGCCAAGTTTGGTTTAATTTGACTTAGTAGTTTTAGAGGAGAAGATATTTGTAAAAATTAATAGACGACGACGACAACGACGACGACAACGACGACGACGGACGACGGACGCAAAGTAATGAGAAAAGTTCACTTGGCCCTTCGTGCCAGGTGAGCTAGAAATTAATTCCAACAATTCCAACATATTTTAATATTCAAAAAGAAACTGTTATACCTTTACGTTTCTGATGCTTGTCTTGTTGTTATAGATAAACCTATATTTTTTTCTTAAAGTCTCATGACAAACGAGACCAGAAGAAAAAGATTTCTGCGCAAATAAAAACAAACAAAAAAGAAATAAAAAAAGTTAGAAAATAAAAAGTAAACGGTTTTGAGTCTATTAGTAGACTGTTTTATTTTATTTTCTTTTTTTTAACTGATTTTTCTACTGTAATTGGGAACTTCGTCCAATTTTATTTTTCTTACCCGTTTCTTTCTTCTCAACTTTATTGACATTTGGATTTGGTGTGGCGTCTTTGTTGTGCATTTCATTTATTGCAGATATCACTTTACCATGAACTGTGTGGCAAAGCATATCTAAACCATAAAAAAGTACATTTTTTTAAAATTCAAATGCATTTTAATGTTATAGGGTTTGGTGTGGATAAAATTATCTAATTGAAATATTAAATTAGCTGTACGTTGAAAAGTTAAGCTAGCTAAAGCCTACAAAACCAGGTTTCATTTCCTTAGAAAAATCCATTACCAAGACAGGGATGTATCTAGTCATTTATTTGGTTAGTATTGTCGAGTTACTTTGTCAGGTCTTGTGGAATTTCCCCTGTTGAATTTACCTTCGAATATTCGGTTTTTTTTTTATATAATACATGTTTTTCTTGATGATAAAGTTCAAGTCAACAGTCCTTTTTTCTACTTATGCAGGTACGGACAGGTAAAGGAACTTATTTCTAATTATGATACGCCTAAAGTGTGATAATGAAAAGCAAGAACATCCATGCTTTTGTTTGTTATCTGATTTATAAATTCCTTTGTCCCTGTCTTTCCCTGTTCCTAGGGTATATAAAATAATTATATATATCTTTATTACCAAAGTCTATATAAACTATAGGTATATATATTATATACATAATATGCACAATCATGGCTCTACAATCTATCGACACCTGTATCTTGGCATTACACACGGTCATTTCTTTGACTGTTTATGACGTCTAAACCATTAATCCATTAGGTGTTGGATGTGTACTGATTGGTAATTTAGTGTTACATGCATGACATTTTTATTGGCTTTGAACTAGCTGTCAGTTATTATTTTGCTAGATGTATTTTTATTTTATCCATCCGATGAGTTAAGCCTTTTTCAACTAATTGTTATAGATAATTATGTTGTACTGTAACACCACTTTTACAGGTTAAGAGGAGGATTGGCTTAAAAACTAATTTGTACCCGTCACATTCTGAATGTGTCTGTCCCAAGCCAGAACATGTAATTGAGGAGTTGTCGTTTTTTACTGTGTTACATTTTTGATTTTCTTCATTATTTTGTACTAAAATTAGGCCGTTAGTTTTCTCGTTTGATTTTTTTTTAAATTTGACACTGCAAGGATTTTTATATCTGACTTTGCGGTATGCTTTGCTCATTGTTGAAGGCCACAGGGGGATCTATAGTTGTGTTAATTTCTGTGCCATTTGGTCTATTGTGGAGAGAAGGATCATTAGCAATTATACCACATCTTCTTTTTTATATTTTGATTGAATCACGCTTGTATCACTTTCTTGAAGATGTAAGTATTTGCATTAATCATTATCTATTAGTTAATTATATCCACCTTTTCGTATTGGAATCATTTTTTTGTCTTTTAAGTGAATTCCGTTTTGTCCAAAGTAAATCTGTAGTCCATTGGTCGATATCCATTTATCAGGTATTTTTTCTCCTGTTAATATGCATGCAAAACTTGTCTTCCCTGCGTTACATGGACCTCCAAGATATAAACGGTTTTCATAGGAAATGTAATATCCAGTTTCCAGAAGTTCATAAAATGTTTTCGAGTCCAATAATGAAGATGCTGAAATAGTAATAAATAATATTCAATACCCTGTTTTTGATTATGTGTCCTACATATTGTTTATTTCAGCAGATAGTGCTTATACATCTTATATATAAGAAGTTGTGGTATGATTGCCAATGAGACAACTCTCAACAGGAGATCAAAATGACACTATATAGGTCTCAATACGGCCTTCAACAATGAGCAAAACCCATATACAGCATACACTATCAAACTGTATGTATTTCATTGGAATACAGCAATGTTAACTGATGGTTGATTCATACTGATTCTGCAGATTGAAACTTACTCTTAATTGATTTTTTTCTAATCAACAACTGTATATAAAAGAGGGTGAAAGATACCAGAGGGAGAGTCAAACTCATAGATCGAAAATAAACTGACATTTATCTTAAGAATAACTCACATCAAGAATCAAAAATACGGAACGATTATTAAAAAGTTAGTCAAATTTAGTAGACGAAACGCCCATCTGGCGTATATACTAAAGGAGTAGGTTCAGTTAGAACCCTTTTTGGCCCCAAAATATAGCAGTTTTACAAAATTGTGAAAATGTAATCTTTTAAAGGTGGATATAATTAACTAATATTTAATGATTAATGAAAATTCTTACATCTTCAAGAAAGTGATACAAGCATGATTCAATCAAAATATAAAAAGAAGATGTGGTATAATTGCTTATGATCCTACTCTCAACAATAGATCAAATGGTACAGAAATTAACACAACTATGGATCCCCTTGCGGCCTTTAACAATAAGCAAAGCATACCGCAAAGTCAGATATAAAAAGCCCTGAAGTGTCAAATTTTAAAAAATCAAACGTGAAAACTAACGGCCTAATTTTAGTACAAAATAATGAAAGAAAATCAAAAATGTAACACAGTAACAAACGACAACTCCTGAATTACAGGTTCTGACTTGGGACAGACAAATTCAGAATGTGACGGGTACAAATCAGTTTGAAGGCGCCTACCCTCCCCTTAACCTGTAAAAGTGGTGTCACAGTACAACATAAGAAAATCTATAACAATTAGTTGAAAAAGGTTTAACTCATCAGATGGATAAAATAAGAATAATAAAAATGTCATGCATGTAAGCAGTACACATCCAACACCTAATGGTTTATGTTTTAGACATCATAAACAGTCAAAGAAATGACCGTGTGCAATGCCAAGATACAGGTGTCGACAGATTGTAGAGCCATGATTTTGCATATGTATATAACTATTTTACCACATGCAACGGGTTGCGGAGGATATAATGTGTTTGATCCGTCCATCAGTCCGTCTGTCCGTCAGTCCGTATACCGTCAGTCCTGTTTCTTATCATCGCAACTCCTCTCAAACCACACAACAGAATTTAACGAAACCTTTTTAGATAATAAGGACATACTATCTAGTTGTGCTTATCGAAAAAAGTAAAATCACAAAAATACTGAACTTAAAATGTTAGAGGAAAATCAAATCGGAAAGTTCATAATCACATGGCAAAATCAAATAACAAAACAAATCAAATACGAATGGACAAGAACTGTCATATTCCTGACTTGGTACAGGCATTTTCAAATGTAGAAAATGGTGGATTAAACCTGGTTTTATAGCGCTAACCCTCTCACATTGATGACAGTCTCATCAAATTCTGTTATATTTACAATGATGCGTGAACTAAACAGACATAATAAATAAAATAGTCAAAATATTGGTACATCAGTCATCATCGTGTAACAATTTTAAAAGGAACAATTTAACAGAACACAAAAACATCTACAAACAAAAACATCTACAAACACATTCATTGATTTGCGTGTCGGACGTCAGAAAATTTTATACGTCACATATATTTGTCGTTCAATGTATATGTTCCAGACCATATGAGTATTTGGACCGTACGCGTACGGTCCGGACCGTATACGTATACTCGTACGGTTCGACCATACGCGTACGGTCGGACCGTATGAGTATACGCGTACGGTCCAGTACGAGCTGACCATACATGTTATAAGATCATATGGGTCAAATTTAAACAAATTAACATTAATCACAATCTTTATTTTTAGTTTTACCAATTAATATTATTTCGATTACACAGATCAAATGAACAAATGAACAATTGAGATTAAATATTTGTTTATTTGTATATCTTGATCCTAATTTTGGTACTCTCAACTAATGTTACACTTGCTACCACAACTAACGTACTAATATTCTTTACATTTACATTTTTGCAGTTTGTGTGTGTTCCTTAGCATTTGCATTTTTTTGTAAAGTTGCTAAATATTCTAAAACAATTGTCCTCCCACATTATATTTACTTTCGATATTTTTAATTTTAGTGATCATGATAGTTCAATTATTTTACTGAGTGATCGACATGCTAAATACAAGAGATTAACATATTCAATTAGGCTAGCGTTAATTTTTTAAATCATTAAAGGGGCACTAGCTGTCAAATTCATTGTAACCGATTTGACTCAAATTCTCATATTTGGTTTATAACAATGTAAAACATTTATCCAAACTATCAAAAGTCTAAAATAAACAGTTTACAGAGCATGGGGTAGATAATATATAGGTTCGTTACGTGTGTATTTTAGTCCAGACGCCATCTAATTAACTATCGATTTGACCTCAGATGACCATATAAGCGATGTAAACAAAAATAAAGATACGAATAGATTAAACCAACACGTGCAATTGCATTTTTATAGGTCTGTTTGATTTTATTTTATAGATTAAAAATAGATGTTTCTCATTGTTTTTAACCATATCAGAATGATTTTATGTGCATCGAATTAGTAATCAAATGATTTACCGTAGTTTCACTTTCATTGTTGACATTCTTTTTCTTTAAATAACCAGTACACGTACAATGCATGCGTTGTCAATCTCTAGCTAGGGGTTAACTTGAAGTTCACATGAATACCGGTTAGAATGATGATGACGTTTTCACTTGCAAGTGAATCAGTCAAAAATTATGTTTAATCGCTTATTTCAACAAAATTAAAGGAAATTGATTGCTAAAAGCAAATTATTATTTCATTATTCCAATTTGATTAATGATTGATCTAAAAAAAATCATACTTTATTTTTTTATATATATCGTAGCTAGTACCCCTTTAAAATATATAGGTTTTTTTTCAATTACAATTAAACTTTTTTATATCAATTTGAGAGTTAAGTTATATTGATCTGTTATATGCACTTATTACCTTTGCCAACTTCTTAATATTAGTCAGACCGTACGCGTACGGTCCGACCGTATGAGTATTTTGAAAAAGTACGCATACGGTCCAGACCGTACGCGTACGGTCCAAATACTCATACGGTCTGGAACATATATACAAACAATTCTAATAGGACGTTCGTGCTTCTTTAGCTTTGTAAACAGCACTGTGATAATAAAATTCTCCATATATATATATATATATATATCTATACTTAGCGCAGACTCAGAGATATACATAATAAAGGCTGTTACAATATACTTCCCACGTAAATCTATACATGTATTGGAACCTATTTTCAGACCATTTGCCGATTTTATTGTTTTAAAAAGTGCAATTTAAAAAAGACAAAATAACTGTTATTCTTATTCGGATGCATAATAAATAGAAGTAATGCACAAGAGCTCGGAGAAATTAACAAAAGAAAAAGAAAATAAAATTCTGCGAAAGTCTATTAATTATTTTGGCGCATTTAAGTTATTTTAAAACTTGACGTCATACAAATTAAACTGCTAAAGTTCAAAGTTTTCTGTTACGTGAACCATCGAAATTTTTATGACATTGTATTAAAACTGATTTTTGAGGTAGGTTTTGTTTTATTTTCTATTCTATTCTATTGCATTGTTTGCATAATTACTAATTTAAGCAAGTCAACATGGCGGATCCTTAGTTACGAAATGTCAACTTTGGATTTGACGGAAGCTTACGAGAAAATAGTGTAAATTAAAAATGGCAAATGTTGGGTTTGAGAATAAGACGATTTAAACAGGTTTTTTTTCTAGTGGTTTTTCACGAAATTATCCATGCAAGCTACGGATTTATTAAGATATTTGAGCTTTATCTAACAGGGAGTAAATAATATCAGCCAAACACTCACCAAACCAACCCTCTCTTCAGTATTTTAATTACCGTATTTGTCCTATTAGAATCGAAATAATTCTTGGAAGCCATAGATTGTTGGAAATTTACACATGGCCTGGGCCGTGATATTCGAATTTTATCCTGAGCGTTAGTGACGAAATTTACGAAATTTCCAACAATCTATGGCTTCCATGAATTATTTCTTAATTTTAAAATTTCACATATGTTAGCATACAGGGTTAAAATATCAAAAGTATGTAAGAATTAATTTCAGAAATAGACTGAGATTTAGAATAGTCCAAAAGTTATATAGTTAATTCAACTACGCGATTGAATAATTTTGATGTTTGTGGTTCAACGTATTTTGTAATTCATAATAGAAATATATTGCAGGAAATTGTGTTTCAATTTTTTTCCTAGGAGTTACGCCCCTTTGAACTTATTTACTGTAATGTACTACTGCAACAGTTTGTCATCGCAACTCCTCTCAAACCACACAACAGAATTTCATGAAACCTTTTCAGATCACAAGGACATACTACGTAGATGTGCATATCGACAGTCAGGAAATTACGATACATTTTTTCCAGGAGTTACGCCCCTTTGAACTTATTTGCCCAATATACTACTGCAACCTTTTGTCATCGCAACTCCTCTCAAGCCACACAACAGAATTCCATGAAATCTTTTCAGATAATAAGGACCTACTATGTAGATGTGCATATCGACAGGAAATTATGATTCAACTTTTTTTTCTAGGAGTAACGCCCCTTTGAACTTGTTTGTTTCAATGTACTTCTGCAACAGTTTGTTATCGCAACTCCTCTGAAACCACACAACATAATTTCATGAAACGAATATTTTTTTTATGGTTTAGGTATGCTTTGCCACACAGTTCATGGTAAAGTGATATCTGCAATAAATGAAATGCACAACAAAGACGCCACACCAAATCCAAATGTCAATAAAGTTGAGAAAAAAGAAACGGGTAAGAAAAATAAAATTGGACGAAGTTCCCAATTACAGTAGAAAAATCAGTTAAAAAAAAGAAAAGAAAATAAAACTGTCTACTAATAGACCCAAAACCATTAACTTATTTTTATTTCTTTTTTGTTTGTTTTTATTTGGGCAGATATCTTTTCTTTCTTCTAGTCTCGTTTGTCATGAGACTTTGAGTAAAATATATACTTATCAGTCAGAATGAGCAAAATAACAATTTCATTTTAACTATTCTTTGATATGTAAAATAAAAGTTACCTAATGATAGTCTTTCTTTGTTCACATTGAAAACAAAGTAATACCTAAAATGACGTAAAATCCCTATTAACATGACCAACATCGGAAACGTAACGGTATTTCCCTTTCTTTTTGAACATCAAAATATGTTGGAATTATTTCGGACTTCAAATTCGCCCCCTTTCACAGGTAACGCCTACCTCATATTTTTAAGTTAAATTGAACTAAGGAATAATTGCTATTAATTGTTCTGTGCAATCATTCATTTTTGGATCTATGTATTAAAATGATAATCATTCTTTCAAATAACATTTTATTTTTATCATCCATACGGTAATTTGCAGTTAATATAAGGAATTTGAGCTACTGTCACCATTCAACTATTGTATTCCAATCTTTGTGGAGCACATTAGAATATAAAATATAAAACAAGCAGGAAACAGTTCTGATTCAAAGAAAGGAAGAATTAATGAAAGACAGTACCAAAAATTAATAAATCCAACCCCTATTTCTAAATTCAGTTTATTATTTGTCTCTCAACAACGAATCTATGTAAGGCTCAAACTCCACCTTTAGGTATATTTGGTTCTCATTTTTAGCTCACCTAGCTCAAAGGGCCAAGTGAGCTTTTCTCATCACTTTGCGTCCGTCGTCCGTCGTCCGTCGTCCGTCGTCCGTAAACTTTTACAAAAATCTTCTCCACTGAAACTACTGGGCCAAATTTAACCAAACTTGGCCACAATCATCATTGGGGTATCTAGTTTAAAAATTGTGTCCGGTGACCCGCCAAAATACTCAAGATGGCCGCCATGGCTAAAAATAGAACTTAGGGGTAAAATGTATATTTTGGCTTATAACTCTGAAACCAAAGCATTTAGAGTAAATCTGACATGGGGGTAAAATTGTTTATTAAGTCAAGATCTATCTGCCCTGAAATTTTCAGATGAATCAGACAATGGGTTGTTGGGTTGCTGCACCTGACTTCGTAATTTTAAGGAAATTTTGTCCGTTTTCGGTTATTATCTAAAAAAAATATTATACATAGAGATAAACTGTAAGCAGCAATTATGTTCAGCAAAGTAAGATCTACAAATAAGTCAACATGATCAAAATGGTCAGTTGACCCCTTAAGGAGTTATTGCCCTTAACAGTCATTTTTTACCAATTTTTCAAAAGTTTTTTGTTATCTTTTACAAAAATCTTCTCCTCTGAAACTACTGGACCAAATTTAACGAAACTTAGCCAAAATCATAATTAGTATATATAGTTTAAAAATTGTGTGCGGTGACCCGGCCAACCAACCAAGATGGCCGCAATGGCTAAAAATAGAACATAGAGGTAAAATGTAGATTTTGGCTTATACATGTAACTCTGAAATCAAAGCATTAAGAGCAAATCTGACATGGGGTAAAATTGTGTCATTCGTGACATATTTTTCCATTGGATGTCTTATTTTTCATAAGATATATATATATATATTAATGTATTACCAATAGCAGACTGTTCAAACTGTTTATCATGTGATTCTTGCTTGATATGTATTAGTTCTGCTGTTTTCTTGCATTCTTCAACTGTCGGCTTGAACTCGTTGAGGAGATTAAGCATCTAAAATTTCAATATGTTTATACTATTCAAACGGAAATATTGATGTACATATCATATTAAAACCTATGTCTTATTTATTTTTCACACACCTCAACTACATTTCCATAAAAAAAAGTTATTCAAAATGATATGAATCACACATATAATTGAATCTTCCTTTCTTTTTTCTTTTTTCTTTTTTTTTTTGTTTGCTTTAAAAAATTAGCATATCAAATATAACAAGCGACTCTCAGGAGAGATACCTTACTGCATTCTATTCATACTTTACATTTAACAACCGTATAAGACTAATTACCGGGTTCGTACTTACATAAAAAAAAACATATACTTTTCTTTGTCTTTTGGTTTTTTTTTTGTGTTTTTTAGTCATGGCATTGTAAGGGTTTTTTTTCGACTTATAAGTTTATATTTCCCTTATGGTATCTTCGGCGACTCTTTTCCAATCATATCATACTTTCTTATGTTTATATAAGTGTGTGTGTGTGTGTGTGTGTGTGTGTGTGTGTGTGTGTGTGTGGGTGTGTGTGTGTGTGTGTAAAAATGCTAAGTATGCTTTTTGATTAAACAAATACGAATATAACATAGTATGTTGACCAATCATGTAGTATTCCCAAACACTTAAAATGCATGTTTCTCGGGTTATTTTTTAATAATTTTTATTTTTACTTTATTTGCAAAATAATAAATATAAAGAAATATCAATATCTGACTTTCAATTTTTTTTTTTAAATGTCTTGTATACTTAATACATACCTTGGCTTGATTTTCGGTTGAATTCTCTAGCATGTCTTTTATTTCATCTGTTGAACTATTCTTTATACGTAAGATTTCAGTCTGAAACATTTTTTCACATACTTTCCCTAGTTCAGTCGCAAATCCTAAAGTAGCAGTGCTTAATGTCTTCCACTTATCCTCAAAATCTTGCTTGTTAACGCAGTCAGTTCCAGAATGCGCCAGAAAATTTCGAACATCTTTGATACTTAATCGCCAACCTGAGTTTAGTTTGGACGGACAACAATGTTGGACGATGTCATTGAAAAGATTTATATCTAAGTCATAAACTGTAACTGAACTTTTAGCAGAATATTTGCAGAGACAAATTTGATCAACTTTATGTCCTTTCATGATTTGATGACTTGGTTGCGGTGAACCAGAATTATACAATTTTTCAAATTGACCAGGATTTATACGCCCTTTTTTATTTGGTGCAGCCAGCGATACGTTTGCGCAATTACAACACGGTGTTGTTGGAAAGCATAAGTGGAATAACTTATGCATATTGTTAATATCGTTTAGGAAACTTTCAAAGCTAGACGTGTTAAGTACTTTAACTTCGAAGTAATGTTTCATTACGTCAAATGCTGGACCCGTTGTGAATCTCCAAAGCTGAAGATAATACTTTCTTTCTTGTAAGAAAGACATGTTGGACATTCTAAAATAAATACATAATCAAAATAAAAAAGTAAAACAACAAAATTATTGAACTCCAAGGAAAATTCAAAAATGAGAGTGCCTTATCAAATGGCAAAATCAAAAAATCATGCAAAAACTTCAAACATATGGAAAAGAACTTTAATATTCCTGTATTGGTATAGGTGTCAGACCACCAATTAAAAATCCCTATCTGTTCAACCAAATTTTGCAATTTTCACAGCTTTCTAAATATTTTACCTTAAGTTTAACTTCAAGGAAACCAGGTATATCCTGAATTGTACATGTATCACCTTCCTACATGCCAATTTTCAACCAATGTTTAAAGTCTTGTAACAAATTTCTGATTTTGAAAAGACAGGTACAACCAAAATAACTCCCGGTTTTCTGGAAATCTTAAATTAGTGTACTATGTAGCGCATTAATCCTGAATTTTTAATGCAAACTCATAGACAAGTGAATTTTGGCTCAAAATGGTCTAAATATATTTCCCTTTCACCAAAAGTTTCATTTCTGCAAATTTGTTGGTTAGTTTAAGTAAACAATGACATCAAAAGCACTATTTTGTGTCAAAGTAGGACTACTTTTAATTGGAGGGAGTAATTGGTGGTCTGACACCTATATGCATTTCCTAATTTAGAAAATGGTGGATTAAATCTGGTTTTCTGGAGAAAAAAAAATAACAATTCAGATACAACTAAGAATGTGTATATTATGAATTAATGTGTTAGTGACCTAATACGATATATAATTATAAATAGACAATATATAGGCAGAGCCTCGCATTTTCCGTGTTTCTAAGCTTCATCCTTATATCATTCATATGTCAAGTCAATATTCTATTATTGTATTTATACTGCAATCTAGAAAATATTTTCACTTGTGTTTTATTGTGTTATTGTTATTCATTTGATTTAAAATTCCCCTTCAAAAAGGCCTCATATCTGGCGGAGAAATATGCAAGACAATGAAATGTACATGTTACCTGTTGAAACAAATCGATGGTGAACGAATTCGTTTGAGTATGGACTAAAATATCAAAATAAGCATAAAACAATGATTTATAGGTTTTTAACAAAAAAACATTGCTAAGTGAAACATGTTTTCCAACATTAATAAAAGAAATAAGTTTGATTCGTTTCGTGCTTCGTTGTATATATTGGAAACAAGGACAGGCTGAAGAGGTCGCCATGAATAACTTTAATATAGTTCCAGCAACTACTGTTTAAATATGCATGAGGAAAAGTGATATCGGGTAAGTGACTGTATCTGATATAGAAATATACAGTCAACCCATTTTGACTGCTCTAATAGAACAAGAGACGTATAAAATATCGTGTACGGTCACAACCACACTGTGTAAGGAATTTATCTTTCCAACTATCTTAACATGCTGCATTTTGACCAGTGGCAAATCACAGTAAAGTCTAAAATATTAAGAACCTTCTTTCATTGGTCTTTAAAAAAACAAATGCCAATAATAACTGCATCTTGTTATGTTAATAAATTGTTTGCATGTATACCAATCTTTTACCAGCTTTTAAGTCCTGGGTATCTATGATGAGTTTATTTACCCTCAATTTCTTAGTCTGTGGAAACCTTTCTTAATTTTTATGTGTTGTGTTTAACTGGAAGTAAAATCTCTACTTACAGTTTATTGAAACAAACCACGCCTTCTTATCCCATACAAAATATACACGGTCTCCGTGCGGTTGCGTTTAACCAATCATATTCCTAGAAATATATTACAGATAAGACAAATCACAATATAAAAATTACATAGGTCGGATATGTCCTAAAATTGATATCATACTCAGACTTTACTACACAAAGCAAAGGTTTTTATATTTTGTGTTTAATCAAATCTTCAATATTTCACCTTCAATTTTTTATCCCCTCGGACACAACTATTGCCCTCGGCTACGACTCAGGACAATAGTTGCACCTCGGGGACAATAAACTTACCTTTCCACTCATACCCAGTCAATAAATATACAATATCAAACGAAACCAAAAGTCTAAAAAGGAATTGTCAAAAATCAACGATATTAATGAAATATATGTAGTATCTCTTATATGTGCAGCCTTTTTTTGACCCGCTAAAATAATAGGTATCAAAAAATAATAAGCCTAATGGGATAAAATTTAAATAACGGAATTACACTGTGAAATAGTGCATTTACTCCATCATGTTGTATATATGTTAGAACGTCTACGTTTTCAGACAGATACTTTTTCGAAGAATATAAATCCTCCCTCTTTACAAATGCTTTAAAATTAATACGTTTTCAAATTTGTTATTAAAATCTCTATTTTATCTGTTTAAAAAAGAAAGTTAACTTTCTTTACAAAATGTCATAATTTAGAAGCTAGCAAGATTTATGATTCTACGATTAAATTCTACGATGTGTTTTACAATGAAATAATATACTTTTACAAGTTTTGTTTTTCAAATTCTTGTATTGAGATCTGTATAGTATTCATTGCACATTTTTCACAATTTATTACGGTATCTGTTTAAAACAGATTAAGTATGCTTAACAGTTATTTATCAGTGTATACGAAATGCGAATCCATATATACCGTTTCTACTGTATCTGTCATGTATTTCCAAAGTAAAATGATAACAAGTTGCTTTAAAAAAAAAGACAAAACGTGAACCTTATAACTTTTTTATTCTTATTATTAATTGAACTTAATGAGAAATTATATATCAGTGTTATCTTGGCCATGTATGTGGCGAATAATGTTTTCTTCTTTTTGTAAATCATTACAATTTTAACATGTCGAGAGGAGTGTTAAATAAGTAGACAAAAAAAAATTCCCAGACGTATAATTTCTTAAAGAATAATACTAATTCAAAACATGGGGGACACATGTACCTTCTTCCAATAATGCATAAAACTAATCTAGAAATAAGTTATGAGACATTGCGGACTGGTTACCTAGCAGGACACATTAATGTTTGTTACCGACCAATCATCAATAAGTGCAACTCTCCCGCAAGAGATACTGACTTGATCTAATTATAAAACCATTTTTTGAAGAGGCATTCCAGATACAAAAAATCACTTATAAATTAGAGTCACACGAGGTAAAAAAAATATGCATTCTTATTGCCTATGATGTACTTCAATGTTCACTAATATGTTCATTGATAATTTAAAAGAAACTGTTATCTTTCTTAACTCGCAACTCGACTTTCTTAACTCGCAACTCGACTTTTGTAACTTGCAACTCGATACTCGACAACAAGTGAAGTGTTAGGCAGCAACCATTTGATTTTCTGAGTGGGGGGGGGGGGGGGGGGGTGGGGGCTATGGATTTTTTTTCTGGACGAACTTTTTTTTTCGCGACAAGTCGAAAACAATTGTTTTCTTTCAATTTTAGCATTACATATAGTGGCAGATGAGGGTGAAACAAACAATTTTTTTTTCTCAGAATCTAAAACTGGAAACAAACTTTTTCCAAAAAAATCCATAGCCCCCCCCCCCCCCCTCCCCAGAAAATCAAATAGTTGCTGCCTTATAGATAGTATTCTGATAAAAAAAATATGAATTTAACACAAATGCATGTTTGACAAAAAATGTCTTTTTCCTTCCATAAGAAATTACATTTATAATGAGAGGCCTTCCTACTGTCGTTCCGACGGTGATTAGAACTAGAGGATCTTAAGAGCCTGTGTGGCTCACCTTGGTCTATGTGCTTATTAAACAAAGGATGTAGATGGGTTGATGACAAAATTGTGTTTTGGTGATGATATGTTTGTAGATCTTACTTTACTGAAAATTGTTGCTGCCTACAATTATCTCTTTCTATAATGTACTTGGTCCAGTAGTTACAGTGGAAAATATTTTGTTAAAATTTACCAAATTGAAAAATGTTTAAAATTGACTAAAAAGGGCAATAACTCCCTAAGGGGTCAATTGACCATTTTGGTCATGTTGACTTATTTGTAGATCTTAATTTGCTGTACATGATGCTGTCAACAGTTTATCTCTATTTATAATAATATTCAAGATAATAACCAAAAATGGCAAAATTTCCTTAAAATTACCAATTCAGGGACAGTAACCCTATAACGATTGCCGGACTAGTCCTTAAATTTCAGGGGCAGATGGATATTCACCTAATGAATTATTCCATCGTTATCAGATTGGCTCTGAATGCTTTTGTTTCAGAGATATGAGCCAAAAACTGCATTTTACCCTATGTACATATTTTAGCCATGTCAGCCACCTTGGTTAGCGGGCGGGGTCATCGGACACATTTTTAAAGCAAGATACCCTAATGATGATTGTGGACAAGTTTGATTAAATTTGTTTAGTATTTTAAAAGAAGACTTTTGTAAAAGATTACAAAAAATTACGAAAAATTGTTAAAAATTGACTATAAAGGGCAATAACTCCTTAAGGGGTCAACTGACCATTTTGATCATATTGACTTATTTGTAGATTTTACTTTGCTGAACATTATTGATGCTTACAGTTCACCTCTATCTACAACAATATTAAAGATAACAACAAAAAAAGGCAAAATGTCCATAAAATTTTAACAATTAAGGGACAGCAACCCAACAATGGGTTGTCTGATTCATCTGAAAATTTCAGGGCAGATATATCTGGACCTGATAAACAATTTTACTAATGTCAGATTTGCTCTAAATGCTTTGGTTTCAGAGGTATAAGCCAAAATCTACATGTCCATTTTTAGCCATGGCGGCCATCTCGGTTGGTAATATGCAAAATATAAACAATTTAGGACACATGTATAAAATGAAAAAAAAACTTATTCTTTTTTGTGTCGAACCACTGTTTTGGGTATTACTTAACCAGAAATTCTCTGTATTATAAGGCCCAATACTGTATAGGTAAATACTTGTAAACATGAAGAGCTACATGACTCAACTGGACCTAAAAAGAACATCCAAATCCATCTTTGGTTAATTTTGCTTGGGGGAGTTTAAACCTTAGTTTCTTGAAAATTTCTAAGTATACCAAAGGCGAAGTTAAGTGGTAAATCATGTCAGGACCGAAGCACTGACTGCTAATCTGATGATGCCATGAGAAACAAGCAGACTATAAGTACTTTTTGGGACTTACTTTTATCAGGAACGCTCAAACTACCCAAATGTTTGAAAGCCGATGATTTAAACAATGTTAGTACTAAAAGGAGTCGTGGAAAATATTCTATCAAAACTATTGACATAACTTTAAATTTCATACAAACCATAAACATTAAAATGACCTTTCTTCATGAATAAATTGCTGGTCTTATTAAGAAGAGCAAATGCTTCACTAAGGTTGAACAACGAGCTCTGAAGTCCGGCAGTGAACCCTATTAAAAAATTGGATGTGTCTATAAAGTATTTGCCCTCTTCCAAGATTCTACCTCTATTTAACATGCTCTCATTCTTCAAATTTCTAGGCATTCATTCCGATCAAAAAAAATCTTGCAAAACATACTTATTTCATAAATTGTAATTTGTTTTCGATCTGAATATTCATGAAATATTTGCTACTGAACGTTTTACAAGCAGGAATTAATCAGTCTTTAACAACATTATAGTTTAAATCAAGTTTCAAATCAGCCAATATATCAGCGGCGAAATGGGTCACATGTACAAATTGCTCTAGAATATATATATATGTATATATATAGACTTATTTTTAATTTAACAAGGAACATTCTAACAGATTGAAAATGATAAGACTGAACTTGGATTTAAAAAAATGAGTCTGATCAACCAGAGTTAGTTTTTGCTGAGACTACTATAACACATATATGTTATAGTAGTCTCAGGTTTTTGCAGCAATTTTTTTTTTTTCTCCATATCTTCAAAAGTCTTATTTCATCATGCACTTTTTCTTAGCAAAGAATATTCACCAAAGTGATTTATAATCAATATCGAAAAGAAAATAAAAAAAAATTAGGTTGAATTTTTTGTTTACGTGATGGTTGCTATGGTTTAAATGACGTCTACTCCAATACATTTTATTTCCTGTTTTCAAGCGACTACATAAAAATTAATTCAGTCCATTCCCTTTTTCTAGAAAGTTAAATGAAAGTGGTTGACCAATCCTCCGTCTTGAAAAAAAACAAAAAACTTTTGAGTTATCTTTTATAGCTTACCTCCTTCATACTGCACCCTTTTTCTCATTAATGACTCAGGTATTATGGATCTTCCATATTTGCTGTACAAAATCTTCCTTATCCGGGTAACTTTTCAAAATCCAATACATCAAATATTGATTTTTTAAAACTTAACAGTTGAATCAGTTTTATGAAAAGAACTTAACAATCCAGGTCAATTTTGAAACACTAGTATACAGGTGAATCTTTTTGGATATCTACAGGTCAAGCGTTCGTGCACCTATTGATTACAGAAATACAGATAAATTCAGATAAAATAGATATTTGCGGAAACTAGCTCTATCATGTCTATACCTAGGATATACGATTACGGGTGACAAAAATAAGGGGTCATCTCAAAACACAAAAACAAACCAACACTACAGATATTATATGTCTCTGGTGTAAACTATTCGTCTACAGTAGAGATATTATGATCCATTATAATATCCAACAAATCTGTGACTATTGTGTCGGACCATAATCAGTTCTTTGAATAGTTATTTTCAATATAGAAACAAAGTTGTTATTGGTTGCTTGCAGAAAAAAAATCTTCATATAAACTTGATGCACCTTATGATGGTGTTGGTTAATTTCTAATTCATCCCACAGTTTAGAATAAAAGTAGAGGTTTTAGAACCTACGGTTTCTTCTTTATAAAAAAAATCTTCTCTTAACCTTATTTTGGAAAAATTGATTGACCAATATAGATATATGTAAAAATCAGTATCGGATAAACAAAACTTGCAACAGTTGAACTCCCACCGCAAACTATTTGATTTAAGTTTTTAATCCTAAATTGATCTTTTGATGTCGTCCCTAAATGGTGTAAAGTAAGACTCTTGAATGAACTGTTACAGTCATTTCAATTGCAGTCTTGGATACAGTTTTTTATAATAATCTTTGAATGTCACCGATTTTAATTCTAATATTTGAGTAACAGACACAGTTGAAATCAATTTGAAGATCATTGTTTTTTGCTCTTATAGTCACATTAATGATTTAGACATTATATAGACATCTGTTGAAGATCATATCAAGATCTCTTCCTGTTGTTTTTATTTTCTAATGATGTGTCTCTTTGGCATATACTCCACATCTCTTTTTAAATTTATTCATTCAAGCTGTTATTTCAATTTTGAAACTTAAAGAATCGTAGCAAGCATGCTCATGTACCCCATTCTCCTATATTGTCACCGGACAAACACTCTCTCATCAGAATCCTAAGTTCAACTCCAACAAAAGATAAGTTCTGGTAGATATACACATCTACATATTATGTCCTATTTAACTACAAAGTTTCATGAAATTCTGTTATGTGGATTGTGTATTCAGATGACTTGCAACAACTAACTGTTTAGTATATTTAGACCAAAATTCTAAGTTCAAAGGGGCATAACTCTAAGAAGAATAAAAAATGAATCATAATTTCCTGTCATTTTGCACATCTATTTAGTATGTCCGACTCCTCAACAGTAACCTACAAAGTTTGATTTTGATATGGTTTCAGAGGGGTGGGATAGTAAGAACAGGACTGATGAATAGACACACAGATCTACTGTCAATATTATCATTTTCTTTACACTTACACCTCAGCATCACCTATGTGATTTTTTATTCATTGTATAATATGTAATTCTAAATATTTCATGATTTTTTTGTCTTAAGTATATTCATCTTATACCCTTTAGCGGTTATGACAAAATTGATTAGTTAAAACTGACTGTTGTCAATGTAACTAAAATAAGATACAGTCTGTGTTTTAGGCAATATATGTCAAAAATGAAAATTCTAAAACAGAGTATGAAAGTAAATTTTACTAACTAAAATGAAAGATACAACAATGAAAAAATTATATAAAATTTGTCCATCACATTTAATTGTAGAACAGTCTTAAGTTTCTTCTTCAGTGTAAATTTAAAATTCATTTATGCCATGTCAAGTTTTTTTGTCTCTTTTGATCAGGAGGAGATAATCCATTCTCTTCTTCGTCATCATCATCATCTTTATTTTTTTCTGCAGACTTTTCACCTGTTAGAAATGTTACTGAACATATTATATAGGTAAATATATAAAAAAAAAATCTTTATTAAAAATCTATATCTTTGCAATTATAGTTAATAGATATATGGAGATGTGGTATTAGTGCCAATATACAACTCTCCATCCAAGACACAATTTGTAAAAGTAAACCATTATAGGTCAAAGTACGGTCTTCAATTTACCATGTTAATTGTCCATTATCAATACTGCCAACTCTTGCCAATTTCGCATGAGATGCCAGTCTTTTGTCCAGCAATTCTAAATTCTTTTAAAAGAATAATCACCCAAATTAAAAACAGTATTTTCTTCCATGAAAAGGGTCCCATGAATAACCTGTTTGTTTGTATTTATTCATTAGACCTTTGTGTACACAGTTGCAGATCTAGAGAGGGTTCCGGGGGTTGAGCCCTCCCTTTTTTTTTTACAATCAATGCTTTGGAATGTGGACATATGGTTGAACCCCACCCCCTTTTATCCTGGATTGGAACTCTCTTTTAAAAATCGCTGGATCCACCCCTGCTACAACATATATAAAATGATAAAATACTAAGTCATTTGTTATATACCTGTATTTTTTTTTTTAAATCAAGCATCATAAGTTATGAATCTAAAAATTAATCAAAAAGAACTTGAGATACTGATAATGGATACAACTAATACTGTTACTCCTGTCTCATTTCTAGAAATTGACAAAGAGAGTCGGTTGAAACAAAAAAGAGAAGATCAGCTTCCCAATGGTGAACTTTCCCTTTCTATGTAGCATTTACATTCCAGCAGCATTCATACGAAGCTATGTCACCCAGTTGAAACCTGAGATCACCCCCAGTTTTTGATGGTGTTCGTGTTGCTGTGTCTTTAGTGCTCTATGTTGTGTTGTATGTACTGTTGTTTCAATTGGTCTGTTACTGTTTTAGCTATGTCATTGTCAGTTTGTTATTTGACTTCAGTATGAGTTTGAATGTCCCTTTGGTATTTTACTCAACAATCAATCATGTCAAATTTTTTTTCAAATTGGTCCAGTAGTTTTATAGGAGATCTATGAAAAGCTGAAAACAGAACACCAAGATAGAGAAAAAGCTGAAAAATAGACAGACAGCCAGGTGAGCTTAAAACTGGTTGGACTCCGCATGTTTGTATGTCTGTTTATTAGGACCCTCTCCACTAATTGTCTTCTCTTAGTCTGTATATTGTTTATCTTGTTATTAAAAAAAATGTCATTGGTGGTTAGTCTCTGTTTCTTTTGTTTGCCATCAAAACTTGTTCAATTTGGGGTCATTTAGACACGGATATTCTGCGGCATTTATGCCAGTCCACTGCTGAAGGCAACATTGGTATCTAGATGTCTTTCACCAATTTGTATCATTGAGTTGCAGTCCCATTAATGTGTACCAACATCCATTTTTTATTCTTATTATTATACCCCACGCAACGAAGTTGAGGAGGGTATAATGTTTTTGGCCCATCCGTCAGTCCTTCTGTCCGTCCATCAGTCATGTTCTTGTCATCGCAACTTATCTGAAACCACACAACAGAATTTCATGAAACTTTGTAGATAATAAGGACATACTATGTAGATGTGCATATCGACAGGAATTTATGATTACTTTTTTTTCTAGGAGTTGCGCCACTTTGAACTTATTTGCCTCAATATACTACTGCACTGAACAGTTTGTCATTGCAACTCATCTGAAACCACACAACAGAATTTCATGAAACTTTGTAGATAATAAGGACATACTAACTATGAAGATGTGCATATCGACAGGAAATTTTATTTTATTTTTCTTTAGAGTTATTTTATTCAGTGTCCAGTGCCGACAATGTGGGGGCATGGGGTACGTGAGCGTGCTCACTAAGGTTCTTTACTTTTTAATGTTAAAGACTGTACATGTTTATCACAACCATTTGTAGTCAATATGACATAGTAAAGTAGTAATGTAGAGTGCTGACATCCATCACAAAATGGCCTCCACAGCATGTAAATATGTAAATTGTGATGCAGATTAGAGTGCAACCTTTGCGGATTGGTATACGTCGGTGAAACGAAAGGAAGGCTAAACAAACGTATGTGCGGTCATAGATCAGACATTAACCTCAATGCTAACGACATTCTATACCAGCATTTCAATCAGCCCGCTCATTCCATCGTTTCTATGACAGTTCGCATTATCGAAAAGATATACCATAGCTCTAACAATCCTAATCTTTCAACGACTCTCCGTAGACAAAAAGAAGACTACTGGATTAGACAATTGGGAACTGCAACACCGTATGGCTGCAATGACAAAATTGATGGTATAGGTATTCTATCTAGTCCTTCGTGTAACTCGGTGAATGTGATGAATATTTTCAACTCGACTCCTCGACGTAGACGCAGTCATGGTCATCGTCATGATACATCACCTTCTCTGCATGATGTCTCTATTAATGACTTGCTGCCATTCATACAAAAGCCGTTAGGTATTCATCACATTCGCACGAAACTTTATTCATTACCCCTTTCAAAACTTCATTCTCTGTTCAATTTATGTTTGGAATCCACTGTTACAAACCCTCATTCAAACCAATACAGACTTCAAGCTATAATTTCGGATATTGCAAGTCACAGACTTTTCAAGCCAGTTCGCATTGGAAAAGATGAAAAAGAGAAAAGATCTTTTCTAAATCTTTCCTTTGCCAACAAAGGTCTCGATGGCGTCAACCTAGGCAATATCCTTCATCATAAATTAGTTCAATCGAAAATACCTCCTTATTTCAAAGACCAGTCTGTACCAATAATTTCTTATACCTATACCAAACCTATTGCAACTAAAATTTTCAATTACAAACGCGTTTTGCAGAATCTCGATATTGACGACTTCAAGTCTAAACCTCCTGATTGCACTTGTGCTAGTTCCCAATTCACATATAATCCTGCTGGCCACGTTATTACCTGTGACCTTAACATTGTTAATAACACTTCTCTACGAAATGTGTTATCGAAAGGTCCGAAATATCGTGAGCCTAAATCCATCAATTGGAAATACAACTTTAAAATTTTGATGGATTCAGTCGAGGATTATGCCAGGCAATGGGCTAAACGTGAAAAGGAAGACGTGGACACTCTATCCGAATGGATTAAGGCATTGAGGTCGTTAATACAAATCAGAATTAAGAATCTGAATGGGTCCATCAATGCCCATGCTACGTCAATCTTTAAAGACCCAAATGTTGCTAAACACTTATCCGACCTCTATGATAAATATGTTGTTGTCCCCGCAGACAAAGCCCCAAATAACATCGTTTTTGTCTGTAAAGGTCACTACATTAATTGCTTGATAAACGAATTAGGTATAGACAATTCACTTGGAAACTCAACATATACCCTCACGACACTTACCAAAGAGGAAATCCTGGATAATCATAGGTCTGTTCTTTGTTCCTTTGGTATTTCAACCAAAGATGAAGAACTGGATCTTCCATCACTGTATTGGATACCTAAACTACATAAGTGTCCTTACAAACAACGGTATATTGCTGGGTCTTCCAAGTGCTCCACGAAACCTCTTTCTAAATTATTAACATCTATTTTATCAGCAATCAAAGACGGGCTTCAAAGTTATTGTGAAACTGCCTATTCTAGAGGTGGCGTGAATCAGATGTGGATACTTAAAAATTCCAAAGATCTTTTAGAGTACATACAATCTAACTCTCTTTCATCTTGTAACAGTATTAAAACATTTGACTTTTCTACTATTTACACAAGTATTCCACATTCCAAACTAAAAGACAAATTGAAAGAGTTGGTATTACTTTGCTTCATAAAAAAGAATGGCCAACGTAGATACAAGTATCTTGTCTTAGGGAGGGACAAATCATACTTTGTAAAGAATCACTCTGATTCAAACAAAAAATTCTCTGAAACCGATATTATCAAGATGCTTGATTTCTTGATTGACAACATATTTGTAACATTCGGAGGACGTGTTTTTCAACAGACTGTCGGCATCCCAATGGGAACAAATTGTGCCCCTCTACTTGCCGACTTGTTTCTTTATTATTATGAGGCTGACTTCATGCAGGAACTTCTTAGGAAGAAAGATAAGAAGTTAGCAATATCCTTTAACTCTACTTTCCGCTATATAGATGACGTTCTTTCACTAAACAATTCAAAATTTGGTGACTATGTGGAACGCATCTATCCCATCGAATTGGAGATAAAGGATACTACAGATACAGTTAAGTCGGCTTCATATCTTGACTTACATCTAGAAATTGACAATGAGGGTCGGTTGAAAACAAAACTTTACGACAAAAGAGATGATTTCAGCTTTCCAATTGTGAACTTTCCATTTCTAAGTAGCAACATTCCAGCAGCACCTGCATACGGGGTATATATCTCCCAATTGATACGATATTCCCGTGCTTGCATTTCCTATCATGATTTTCTTGATAGAGGGTTACTGCTCACAAGGAAGCTATTAAACCAAGAGTTCCAAATGGTGAAGTTGAAATCATCCCTTCGAAAATTTTACGGACGCCATCACGAGTTGGTTGACCGTTATGGAATAACCGTTTCACAAATGATATCGGATATGTTCCTTACGTCGTAACTACAATCCCCTTCCCTTTCATGAATGTGACCTACCGAATTAGACTATTTACCAGATTTGTAATCACATAAGCAACACGACAGGTGTCACATGTGGAGCAGGATCTGCTGACCCTTCCGGAGCACCTGAGATCACCCCTAGTTTTTGGTGGGGTTCGTGTTGTTTATTCTTTAGTTTTCTATGTTGTGTCATGTGTACTATTGTTTTTCTGTTTGTCTTTTTCATTTTTAGCCATGGCGTTGTCAGTTTGTTTTAGATTTATGAGTTTGACTGTCCCTTTGGTATCTTTCGTCCCTCTTTTAGAAGACCCACAGACAGCAGACATTTAACAGATGCACCACTAATACATGCCGGTGTGAATAAAAACTTTTCATTTTCAGGTACATATGAGTTTCAACCTCATAAATAGGGATTAATTAAAGAGAAATCGATGTCTAACGATTTTCATCAAAGACCTTCAAGACTAGTAACCTCACATACATATGCATGGGGTGTAAACTAAAGTTAATTTTAACAAGCATTCTGTGAGTATTGCATGGCAATACATAGTCCCCTCAGGTTAAAAATTCATAGACTATATATACAAAGTACCAAATTTAAAATCAATATTTTCAAATATGACCTAAACTAGAGGCTCTAAAGAGCCTATGTCGCTCACCTTGGTTTATGTGCATATTAAACAAAGGACACAGATGGATTCATGACAAAATTGTGATTTGGTGTTGGCGATGTGTTTGTAGATCTTACTTAACTGAACAATCTTGCTGCCTATAATTATCTCTAAATTGGCCCAGAATGTGACAGTGGAAAATATTTGGAAAATTTTACAAAAATTACAAAATTTGTGAAAATTGTAAAAAATTGAATATAAAGGGCAATAACTACTTAAGGGGTCAATTGACCACTTTGGTCATGTTGATTTATTTGTAGCTCTTACTTTGCTGTATATTATTGCTGTTTACAGTTTATCTCTATCTATAATAATATTCAAGATAATAACCAAAAGCTGAAATTTTTTCTTAAAATTACTAATTTAGGGGGAGCATCCCAACAACAAGTTGCTCAATTGGTCTGAAAATTTCAGGGCAGATAGATCTTAACCTAGCGAACAATTTTATCCACAGCAGATTTGCTTGGGTTTCAGAGATATGAGCCCAAAACTGCATTTTACCCTATGTACTGTTTTTAGCCATGTTGGCCATCTTGGTTCGTGGGCGGGGTCATCGGACACATTTTTTAAACCAGATAACCTAATGATGATTGTGGACAAGTTTGAATAAATTTGTCTTAGTAGTTTCAGGAGAAGATTTTTTTAAAAGATAACAAAAATTTACAAAAAATTGTTAAAAATTGACTATAAAGTGCAATTACTCCTCAAGGGTTTAACTTACCATTTTGGTCATGTTGACTTATTTGTAGATCTTACTTTGCTGAACATTATTGCTGTTTACAATTTATCTCTATCTATAATAATATTCAAGATAATAACCAAAAACGGCAAAATTTCCTTAAAATTACCAATTCATGAGCAGCAACCCAACAACAGGTTGTCCGATTCATCTGAAAATTTCAGGGCAGATAGATCTGCAATGTCTCGCCTTCTTTACTAATCATTGATATTAATATGTTGATAGTCCTAAATATTAAGCTTTATTACAACTGTTACATAAACTTAACATTAACCAAGAAAACTAAACATTGACCAATGAACCATGAAAATGAGGTCAAGGTCAGATGAACCATGCCAGGCAGGCATGTACAGCTAACAATTCTTCCATACAACAAATATAGTTGACCTATATGATTGCTTATTGTTAAGAAAAACAGACAAACGCAAAAACCACTGACCCATGAAAATGAGGTCAAGGTCAAATTAAACCTGCACGACTGACATATAGATCATAAAATATTTCAATACACCAAATATAGTTGACCTATTGCACATAGTATTAGAAAAAATGACAAAAACTCAAAAAATTTACTTTGACCACTGAACCATGAAAATGAGGTCATGGTCAGATAACACCTGCCAGCTAGACATGTTCACCTTACAATCATTCCATACACCAAATATAGTAGACCTATTGCATACAGTATAAGAAAAACAGACCAAAACACAAAAACTTAACTATAACCACTATACCATGAAAATGAGGTCAAGGTCAGATGACACCTGCCAGTTGGACATGTACACCTTACAGTCCTTCCATACACCAAATATACTAGACCGATTGCTTATTGTATCTGAGATATTGACTTGACCACCAAAACTTAACCTTGTTCACTGATCCATGAAATGAGGTCGAGGTCAGGTGAAAACTGTCTGACGAGCATGAGGACCTTGCAATGTATGCACATACCAAATATAGTTATCCTATTACTTATAATAAGAGAGAATTTAACATTACGAAAATGAGGTCAAGGACATTGGACATGTGACTGACGGAAACTTCTTAACATGAGGCATCTATATACAAAGTATGAAGCATCCAGGTCTTCTACCTTCTAAAATATAAAGCTTTTAAGAAGTTAGCTAACACTGCCGCCGCCGGATCACTATCCCTATGTCGAGCTTTCTGCAACTAAAGTCGCAGGCTCGACAAAAAAGGGCAAAATTTCCTTAATGGCCCAGTAGTTTCCGAGGAGAAGATTTTTGTAAAAGTTAACAACGTCGGACGACAGACGACACTGAGTGATGAGAAAAGCTAAAAAGTGTAAAATTGATTATTTGTGAATGAATTTTCTAGGTCCAAGGACCATAACTCTTTACCAAATAATCAGACCAGATCAAAATTCGAACTTGATCTGTAACTTGCCATGATAAAACTATATACCAAATTTCAAATCAATATCTTTAAGCATGACTAAAAAAGTGCTGAAAACTGATTATTTGAGTCTGAGACTTCTATAACACTGTGTTATAATAGTCTCAGTTTGAGTGAATTTTTCAAGTCAAAGGACCATAACTCTGCACAAAATCTTGAGACTGGAACAAAATTCAAACTTGATATGTAACTTGCTATGATAAAATAATACACCAAGTATCAAATCCATATCTTAAACCATGCAGAAAAAAGGTGTAGAAAACTGACTTGCTGGATTGATGGATGGACAGATAGACAGACGACTGCAATACTAAAGTCACCTTTGACTTCATCGGTAGGGGACTAATTACGATCATCAAACAGTATTTTACTTCTATGTACTCAACACACCTTTTGTAGCTAGTAATGATGAATAATAATGTCAAGGAGTTTTGAAGTTGGCAGTCAGCACCTGAACCTATTTTTGAACTTATGCACAGGTATAGTTTTTTTGCCATGACTTTTGGTGGTGAAAAATATTTAAAAGTTTCTTGTCATTTTGAGGGATTTTAAAGTTTGAGAGTCGAATCAATGTTTGTACATACACAGGATTGGCTAAGTTGAACTGTTTTTAACTATGATTTTCAATATATGGACAGGTTCATTGTAAACTTTTCACCTTTGAGCAGTGGATAATGATCATAACAGGTTTTATACCTAAATTCCAAGGGAATTAAAATTTTTAGAGAGTGACTATTTGTGATTGAATGCATAAACATATGCACAGGCAAATGATATCAGTGGCGGATTCAGGGTGTGCAGAGGATGCTGATTTGAAAATATATTCTTTTTTAGGCCTTAAATCATCCAAAATATTGTTTGCCTTGACCTACTTGGTCATAACAATAACAAACACCCTTTTTCCAAAATCCTTGATCTGCATCTGACTATCAGCTATGTACAGATTAGTATACAGGGACTATTATGAGGATAAAACAAGAATGTGTCCATAGTACACGAATGCCCCACTCGCACTATTATTTTCTATGTTCAGTGGACCGTGAAATTGGGGTCAAAACTTTAATTCGGAATTAAAATTAGAAAGATCATATCATAGGGAACATGTGAACTAAGTTTCAAGTTGATGTAACTTTAACTTCATCAAAAACTACCTTGACCAAAAACTTTAACCTGAACTTCGCACTATCATTTTCTATGTTCAGTGGACCATGAAATTGGGGTCAAAACTATAATTTGGCATTAAAATTAGAAAGATCATATCATGGGGAACAAGTGTACTAAGTTTCAAGTTGATTGGACTTCAACTTCTTCAAAAACTACCTTGACCAACGGAGGCACAGACGGACAGACGAACGAACGGAGGCACAGACCAGAAAACATAATGCCCCTCTACTATCGTAGGTGGGGCATAAAAATATGATAACACAGAAGTAAATTAAAAAAGTTTATTATTTAATTAATAATCTGATGTCACAAAAAAATTAAAATAACTGTAAACAATATTTTGTTCAATAGCTATTTTGTAAACAAATAATTAGTATCAGCAATGGTTGTCAAGGTTATGTAAAGAATTTGTTCAAAATGGCACCTTAATGTCATATGACAAATAATCATCTTACTAATATAAGCAGTTATATAATTGTTTTACCTACAGAAGTCATCACATATTTTTGCAAATATTCTAAATCATGAGTTATCTCCCCTCAAATTCACCATTTCTGAATCTGATGTGTTTTGGGTAATATCTTCAATCATGAGTTATCTCCCCTAAAATTCACCATTTCTCTGATAGGAGACCACAGATATGTCACCAAACAGAGTAACGTTTTGTTTTTGGGGCTGATGGTGAAAATATCAACTGTTTTGGATTCCCAAAATTGTACATAAACTGGTTCCTTTCAATTCACCAGATTTATTGTTTTCAATGTGTCAAATAATTTTAACATAAATTGACTCAAATCTTTAAAAAATATATTCACAAAAATATCTGATGACCTAAGGTAATTGTCAGAAAGTTCTAGCTGATGAGCAAACATCCAGATTGAAATTGCCGTAGATTTTGTAGTTCCAATATATAAATGCAAAAGGTCAAATATAGAGCTGCTTCTAAATTTGCGTTCACTAGAAAGAACAGTTGCGGAACTTCAATAATAGCTTCAAGTAATGTAAGCATTCTATTTGAAATATACATGTTGCATAAACAAAAAATTTAAATGCATTCTATTAATAGCTGACTAGAAATATCTAAATATCAATCTAGTTTTTCAATTTCTCTCCTCAGTTCAAATATTTTAGTACAAAATGCAACTTTAAGTTTAAATGCATGTTAAAATATTACTAGCATCATACATGTTTGGACATTTTGTCATTTATGCCCAATTTATAATATACTTTTTTTTGGACAAAATAACAATTGCTGATATTTTACTGTTCTACACAAAAAATATGTTAACAAATAATAAATAACAAAAACAAAAAAAATGGATGTCATGGTTACTAAATGGTTGCTAAGATACTACATTGTATCTGAGTAGGAATTTGTGTTTGAAACATGGAATATATCAATCGTTATGAAAATGGAACTATTTTGGACTGGTGGTATCTAAATTCAGAATTTATCATGCAAGTCTCATAAGCACCTATATTACGAAAAGTTAAAGAAAAGCAATGCAGAATTTCTAAAATGGTGAAAAAAATTATATATTTTTTTCCATCATGAATTTGTAGAAGAAGACGATATTTTCTAGCAGTTATTTGTTATGGCAGCTCTGAGCAAAAAAAAAGTTATAACATAAAATTAATAATTCTAACTTTAATATAATTATATATATATATGTAACAAATTTAACAAAAAATAAATGCTAACAGCCTACATTTGTTCTGTACATAAGTTATCATGTTAGCTTCAGCAAATTCTTTGTAATTCTCTTTTACTGATTGTTATAAAGTTCAGGATTATACTAATTTGTATGAAATTTAGGATTATCAACTGGTACCTATTCTAATGTTTAGGAATATCATCTGGAGAATATCAACTGGTACAAATTATAATGCACAAGATCAAAATTTTGAAATTGTAAAAAGCTTTGATCAGCCAAAATATCCATGGAATAAAAAAAAAAAGAGAAGCGTAATCCACTAATAAATTAGAAAGATGTATGACAAAGGAAGACTACAAAATCTTCAATCGTTTCTTTGTTTTTCAAGAAGGAAGAATCATAATGCCTAAAATCACAAATAATGTAACTAAAAAAATTCTAAAACTCATTTAAAAAACAAAATTTATTTTTTTATTTTTAAATTTTAACTCTAATAAAAAAAAAAAAACTGTTTCCTTCTTATTGAGAAATACAAAGAAAATGCTAAAATAAACAATATGAAACTTGCATATTCACTAAAAATTTGTTTATTACAATGAGACAATGGTTTCTCCATTTAATCATCCAACATATATACACAATGGGACTTTTAGCAGGAGTCTGCCTGAGTTTAATACAAAATATATTTGCGTATTAACACAATAAAATTCATGCGTAATATTTTTCAAATATATATAAAAAATTGGACCCAATATAAGACTGGAAGGTTTCAACCAATCAAAAGACAATGTCACTATGACTGCACCATACATTACATGAAAATTTGTCCCGTCACTGGACATCGTCATGGCAACATAGCAAAAAATAACAACAGACACTCACCAAAACATATTCTTAAATTTTTTTCTTTTCAAAATTAAGAATTTATACAGCCGGAAGTTTCAATTCAGAGAACAGAATGTTTATTATAATTTTTTTGTCACTAATTCTATTTTTCAAACATTTTGGAAGAAAAATTGTACGAAAAACATATTCCGATAAAAAAAAAGAAAGAAGGAAAAACATATTTAAAAAAAATTAAATATCAATTTAACAAAATTTCATAACTTATGAATAAATAATTCTGGTCAAGGACAAATGCCAAGTGAGTGTGCATATGGTCAACAGTTTTGTAGTCCTGTTAAAAAAACATGGATGGATCATATTTATCGATTACATAAAAGCACTATCACAACTACATCACTAACATCTGAACAGACACACAAACATGTATACTTCTAGCACCAAAATAAAATAAACACCTAATTGAGTGTCTAAAAAATCCACTCAGGCGAGTGTTTTACAAATGTTAACAACTATGCAAAGTGTCTTAAATTCAGGTAAGTATTATAAACACTTACTTCAGAATTTCATTCTGCCGTTTATAATTGAATGAGCAAATATTTTCCAGTTCATTTTTATAAATAACTTAACTTTAAAATCAAACTCCTAATGCAATTTCTATCATAGTTATTATTTAAGATGGAAAATTAGAATTTTCTGTTAGCAATGCAATTATGCAAACAGCACTCTAAATTTTTCCAATGCCCAAAATAATTTTAATATCTTAATATGAGATCATTCATGCAGAACAAAGTGAAATAAAAATTATTATAAGATAAATCTTTTCAAAACATTTAAAGATTTTAAGTTTTTGTCATTTATGAGAATAAACTGGATAATTTAAATCATTCAATAATTTTGTTCTCAAAGAACAACATATAAAATGCAAGTACTAACTACAGAACAATACACTATCAAATTTTCCCATCTAACATTTTTTTTAAGTGTTCGGTCCTGTTTACCTCGTCAAGCACTCTTTCGTACAATAAAATAAAGAAAAACAACAATATATGAGACCCTGCTGCCATTTGTTCATACATAACATAACACGGTTACTATGAAGTTGCAGCTTGTTGCAGACTACTGTTTCCATGGGAACTGTTTCTATTTATAGAATTTAATGATGAGGATTCCCTACTAATGTCTGATGAAGCGTCAATATTGTCACTAAATTCACCATCACTACTATCCATCGGTTCGTCACCGTTCACCATGTGTTCGTCATTATGGTGGATACTATTGTGGAACGTGGATGGGGATCCATTCATTGTTGGGTTGCCGTTGTCAAAAGGTGACCTTGATGTGTTTCCTCCTTCTCCTGTAGAAATAATAAAAGTTGATTACTTGAACATTTACTAGTAAATAATAAATCATAAAATAATTTTTCTTTTGGAAAACAATTTTTCATAATGTTACTCATGACATCATATTGACCTACTATTTAAATATTAATATAAGAATGTGTGATTTAAAGATTTTTAAAAAATATTCATAAGAGTGATAATTATACATCAATTTTATGAAATTTGCTGGAAAGATAGAGTTATCTCCCATTGACAGAAGATTAAAAAGTTTCAAGTGGTGATAACGCATTATATTCAAGTGAATCAATTTTTATTTTTCATTAAAAATAAAAAAGTAAATTATCTAAAAGGGATAGGGAAAAGACAAAAGGTAAAAGTAATTTTTTGTAGTTTCAAACTGATTTATTTATTAAGAAACAAATAAAGATATTTTTTAAATACAGTTTACTGCAGATAATCAAATACATATTTTTCACCAAATTATGGGGGAAAAAAAAGGAATTTTATACTTGAATTTCAGATTGTGCCATCTTTTCTTTCTTGAAATCATTTTTATCAAAAATAAAAATCATTTCCTTAAAAATTCTTTGCTTACCATTATTGAGTAATCCCTCCACATATGTAGTGCCAGAATCACCGTACCAAACACGTCTGATATCTTGTCGTCGTGACCTCATTAACTGTTTGTATTCAGAAATACGTAATTTCTTACCATCAACAATGCAAGTCCGTTTAGGTCTAGGTCTGCAAATTAAATGAAAAGTTCTTTTTACATGAAATTATAAAACATTGTTGTAATTTTACCATAATTCATTAATTATTTAAAAACAAAAAATGTAATGGTCTTTCGCTTAGACATTGCAATAAATATAAATTATTTTCTATGGTAGTCCACTTAATTATTTCATTATGCAAAATCTCATTTGTGTCTGTTGTATATTTAAATACACGTTTTTGTTCCATGTAAAAATTATTTGAGTTACTTCCCCTTAACTGTAATTTGGATTTTTCTTCTTCAAATTCACAATGATAACAAGCGATTTAATTTGAAAGGAAATGATTAATAATGCAAAAAGTTTTTCCTTTAGTTGTGGTTTACATTTTGAACAATAAAAATGTTTTAGTGGACAAGTATTTTGTTTTTAATATTGTGTAGAAGCAATTTATCAAA
Organism: Mytilus edulis; assembly: GCF_963676685.1. Classification (NCBI taxonomy): domain Eukaryota; kingdom Metazoa; phylum Mollusca; class Bivalvia; order Mytilida; family Mytilidae; genus Mytilus; species Mytilus edulis. The sequence continues at coordinate 54,005,984 of NC_092350.1, forward strand.
TTATAATTCTATTTCAAATTTTTTTATTGAGTGCTCCACTATTGGAGGAAATTACAAAGGAAGATGTCATTACCTGTATCTATAATCAGGATGTGCCTCCATGTGTAATTTACTGAGTCGAGATTGTTCTTCATAGTAAGGTTGTTTATCTGCATTTGTCATAGCCTTCCATTTCGCTCCTAAATTATTGAAAAATTAAAAAAATAAATAAAACATTTGCAAATTTAATGCCATTTAACTTAAAATTTACTACACTATTAAACTAAAGTAATTGTTAATTGAAGGTAAAAATAACAATAACCGACCATCTGTTCCTTTTTAAAACATGGATTTAGCAATAATTCAAATTTCTTTTAACTGAAGAAATTTACATTTCCATTATTTGTTTACATAATAACATATTCTTATCAGCTGTTTGGATGTTTGTTAATGACATCAAAGACGATGTTTTCATTGATGTACAAATAATATTAATGAAAATTTCTGACGAACATATCCTAGATAACTTGTCAAAAATATTTCGTATAATCAATTACAACAACTAAAAGTACAAATCGTCTTTGAAATCAACGTAATATTTAATAGAGTACAATAGTTTTCATTTTCAAAGCTAAGATGAAGAATATTTTTGGGCCAGAAGATCCAGAAAAAAAAAAAAAAATTTGAAGTGAGCGTTTCAATAGTTTAACATAAAATGGTTGTTAAAATTAAAATTTATTAGAATGTAATATTCATACCTAAAATTTTACTAATGTTGGAATTATGCATATCTGGGCAGGCCTTGAGAATTTTTCTCCTTTCTTCTCTTGCCCATACCATGAAGGCATTCATTGGACGTTTAATGTGGGGCTTTGCAGGCTCTGGTTTATCTTTTGGTGAGCGAATGATTTTAGCTCCAAACATTTTACCTGAAATAAAAATTAAAAGCATGTTAAAACAATTGTCTTTATAGATACAAAATAATAGCATTGTAAATGATATCGCCTTTGAAAATAGAGATATAACTAAACACATTTCAACTGATTAGGTGTGTAGTTTATTTTTGTTCTTATGAGAAAAATGTAATTTCCAGTCACTAATAACATTTTTGTTGAACATTTATTTGGTGAAATTTATTACATGAATGGATATCCGATTACCGATGATATTTTCTTAGAAATTGAAATTATTTACATTAAGGACATTGTTGATTGTATTTCATTGCATCACTCTTGGAAAACACAATTTAATACTTGAATGGTCAATCTGCTTATAAACACATACTTTGTAAATGTTGGACATAGCTACTGCTGTTTTGACTGTCTTCGTCCTGTGGATCTGACCTCTCCTTGACCCCTGGTAACTGTGGCATTTGTGGAAGATGTGCCCCAGCGAACATAGGCAATCCTGCAAACCCTGGAAAAACTGGCGTACTAGCGGACTGGGCGAGATGTTTAGCTAGTGCATCCTGAACCAGTGATTCCTAGAAAATAGAAAAATATAGAGTTATTTCCCTTATACTGTTTCAATTTATATGATGTCATAAGGACATGATTGATATTGAACTGAAAAAGAGGAAAATTTTCATTTCCTCTGACAAATGATCATATTTAATGTGCTATCCATTGTAACTGTAATATTTTTTTTATCAAACTTTTTATTTTGAAAAACTGAAAGCAGAATTTTTAGCTAGAAAGAGTTCCATAACATTCTGATATAAAAAATATAACAATTCATAAAATTTCTATGAAACAATTTGACAATTTGTAATTTTTCAGCATTTTCACCCCAAAAATTCGTTTGAATATTGAAGCCCAGCATAGTCAGTTAGAAAAATAACAATAATATACCTTGTCTAGATGTTTTCCGTTAAAGATAGGTGGGCGTGCAGTGAAGTTGGTAAACACACTAGATGTCATAGGGTTCATCATGAAGGGATGGTACTGAGGGAATCCAAATGGGTTTCCAACTCCCATGAATGGAGGAGGAGTTTCGGGAGGAGGCGAGGAAGGTGTGGGTTGTCTCCTATGATGGTTGTTATGAGCAGGAGGAGGAGTCATCACATCTGACTTTCCACGGCTGTAGGTTTCATAATCATCCTTGACCTCTGTTTTGGGCTTTGAGAGATTGAGTGGTATTTCTTGTCTGGCTGGATCTGTCCACAAAGGTGAAGGACACGTCTGAGGACTTGGTTGTCTCATGCTTGGTGAGGTCTGTGGTGATACCTTATATGGTGGTGATGCAGTCAGTGGTGATATGGAACGTCTCTTCGTATCTATGGTTACAGGAGATGAACTTTTGGAAGACACGTGGGAGGAGGTCACTGAAGATGGAACTATAAAATATAAAAGAATTAAAAATTATTTATTGTTAACTGCAAAGTATCATCATGAATAATTTTTTCACAGAATATGGAAATAGTTTTGAAAGAATAATGTAATTGAGTATTGAAATGAAAGAAGATGTTGTTATTTCATTTTCTGTATTTGGATTTTTTTTTTGTATAGAGTGATACTCATAAACAACTAAACAACTGATCTTGTAAACCAACTGCTTATTTTCACCAACAAATATTAAAAATAACCTATTACCTTCAAAGGATTAAATATATCTAAAACTAGAAATGTCAAAAACCTATATCAACCATTTCTATAAACAGGATTATGCTTGGCCCTTTATTGGAGAAATATATTCTTCTTATTATAAACTAATAATGGAGCAATTTATTTTACACTTAACCAACCCCCATTTAAAAAAAAATCCTCTGCCGTTCAACTTTTCTCTGATAACAATCTATCTAAATACACTGAAACAATAAATTTCATATTCTATCACTGTAGCAAAGAACAGTGGCAGAACAAAATCCCATCAAAACCATTTATTCATCCAAATCTCAGAATGAAATCTTCCAAATGGCAGTAGAAAGAGCGATGACAGGCAATTCAAAATGAACAGCATTAAAATTCTCAATAAAACCACAAGCATTTGATGTCTGACATGCAGACGATTATCTCCCCTTATCTCTACATGATCTGTGTGGTCTTAGTCTTATTTATGTTTAATTGATGCTTGTTTTAAGTTCAGTTTAGATGCTTTTATTAGTTCTGACAATGACCAATTCTTTGATAATTAGAAATTGCTACTGTTTTTCTTTCTGATAATTAAAGTTATAAACAAAGCTATGAACATTAAATGGATACGCCTGTCAGGGCAAATTTCTTGAATTGTGGCAAGAAATCTTCCAATGTGTAAACATCTGGTCCTTTCAAATAAAATTTGACACTTATGAAATTTGAACAACTTTTTTTTACTTTTTAAACATTCATTATATTCAGAAGTTTAATTGTTGTTGGTGGTTAAATCTGAAACTGAAATTTTCATGAAATTCTACATCTTAACAAATAGCTGTCTTTTTTGCTAGTATGCAATACTTTTCTTTTTCAAATTGATAAATTTGTAAAGACCCTCCCGCGCAATGCACATAAATGTCTTAATACAAACAGGTCACCTTGTCAGGATCCTGGTCTTAATAGACAGGTTTTATTAAAATGAAGACAACCCATCCTTCAAATCGACAGGTCGAAAATCGTGAAAACTGTAATCTGAAGTCATTTTTCCTAATTTATGTTACTACTATCACTTCCCTTAGATAAATAAACCTATTTACGAGACAACCCCAAACTTAAGGAAACAAAGAAAAAAACTAATCTTCAAAACTTTTTGTCCCTTAAATCAACAGAAAAATAAAAGCTAGCGTGAACATTATTCATTTTTATCTTTTTGCAATGAATGAGTTATATGAAGGCTAAATTTATAAGGCTGTCGTGATAAGATATAAGTGGCTGAAATTTCTTGTTTATTCTACATAATAAACTATTATAGATACAGGGACCGATTCTTTTCTTCCTGGCATTAAATGAATAATATCAAAGCCTAGATTGAATAGCTATACGAGTTATTATCGGTTATCCATGAAAACAACAGGCGTATTTTATCAACGCTTGGCACATCATTATTCAGCGGCTAAAACACAATTTCTAGGGGTTACCGAAAGACAGAGATTCCAAATGAATCTTCTTGACCTTGTATCAATGTTTCAAATTTTTCTTTGTCTCTCTCGTTTCTCATTGTCAGTTTAGAGACTAGTATTTGTAGTATAATCGTTAAATGAGTGATCGAAATGATTTAATCATTTACTATTGTGATATACCCCTTGATCAACAAAGTTGTCTTTTGTCCTCGTTTGTCACGTCAAATTCACTTCATTAAGTGAGTTAATTAAAGATAGTAAGTCATGAATCAACGTCATATTCAATTAATTGGACTTGATCGGTATCTAATTTTTTTCCGCTTCGATTGTTAATAACATTTTTTTTCTTTCACTAATTAAATTTAATCCGATAAGGAGAAGATAACTCTATTATGACACCGTACTCAAATATTTGTCAACAAATGCAACAAAGATTGAAATCTGAGGGACAATGACGAATTATGTGTCCGCAGAAGACGCATGTATACAGTCAACTTTGTTAGTTTATCAAATCAATTGAAAACATAAGATATGACTAGTCGTCATAATCAATTATGAATCTGCCAAAGACGTTTGATTGATCATTTTCTTCGTAAAAAATCTTGTTCAGTTGTGTGAAAAACAACAAATATATTTACTGTTTGTCTATAAAAAATCAATGTCGCTACTTAAATATCAATCAGTGCATTTGTTTGGTGCTAAATTGATTAATTTTATTGGAATAATTGTTATATAGCGACGATTAACGTCAAAACGTCGTGAATAATACCACATCAATTTTTTGTCAAAACAGACAGCGATTGAACTTAAAGTGCAATAATAGAGTATTTATATGACAAAAGATATCGGGTAATTCAATTCTGTAAAGAGTAATTATATCTTGCATTGTGAAATCATTTTTTTAATTAAATCCCATCCTCTAATCTTTATTTGTTGAATCCTGTCGAAAAGTTTTCAATAGTCAAGCAAAAAATTTATTGTCATCTAGAAATTAAATATACAAGAGAATTGTGGTCAATTACATCGCACGTCATAAAATCAACAAATGCAATTAATCTTCATTTTTTTCGATTTTGTTAAAAAATTAAGTATACTTTACATTTGAATCCAAAAGAAAACTTGAAAAAGATTTCGAAAAACTAAAAATTAAAATCTGCATCGCAAAGCTTTTTAGAAAATATAAGAATTATGAAAAAAATGATGCAAATTTTCATAAATAATTACATTAATAAGTTAAATATTTATGACCTATCTCTCAAACATCATACACAATTACAAAAACGTGCAATTTTTCTGTGTTTCTTTTGCTAACAAATTATTCTTGAGACGTAAACAGACATGGAAGCATATTTACACAAGAAAGAATGCAGTTTATCAAATCTCTCAGTGGTGACAGAGATAGGCCACCTGTTATCCCAGGGGTCAGATTATTGTGGCCCCAGGGGGCTTCTGTTCACAAGGATGTTTATCTAGGAACAAACAATAAGATTGGATTTCCAACACTTAATCAATCACAGAAGCAGTTAGAACTGACCAGGGGTCAACCTGAACTACTGGATATTATATAGCAGTGGAAACAATAGTGTTAACTCCAAATTTGATACAGAAAAATGAAATAAATTACAAAAAACATTTTTAATTCTAAGATATATATCTTAAGCTTAAGATTTTAATCAAATTCAAAATTTAAGTTATCATGACTTAACATTATACATTTTTGATTGAATTACATTTTATATCCCAAAATAAGGAAAAAAATGTAGAAGTCAATAAAGGTCAAAGGGCAATAACTCCACCGAAAGGTTTCAGAAGAAATCTGTAAGATATCAAAGCCAGTCAGATATGATTAATAGGACTGCAAAATTCCACTACAAATAATGAAGGCACATAAAACCACTCATGTTTCCCCCAAACCATGGTGCTTCTACTGTGAGAGGACTTGAAACTACATGTATTAAAACTGACCATGATCTAATGAGCCAAACATTAACCCACAATAAAAAGCTTCATTTGACTTCCATTATGTCAGAAACAATTCTTGTTGTCAGTTCCAGGAATGATGTTTTATAAGATCTGACAGGGTTAAACTCACTGATAATGCTTCAATGCCATTTTCTGACAGACGAAGAACTCTCTTCTACATAACTTTGGGGTTCTTGATCGTTTTATGTTGCAAGGTTGCTTTGAAAATATGTTCATACCAATTTTATCAGAAATCAAAACCGGAAAAATTATAAGTGTGGTAAATGGAGGTTGACATCTGAAATTTAATTATTGTAACAGAAGAAATGTGTTTTTTCTTAACATGTGGTTTTTATTTATTATTCTCGTTATAAAAAAGTTTTCTTTTATTCTTCAGAGAATGTGGTATTTAATGAGCTACTGTAAAAAAACTCTACAAAAAAAATAAAAAAAATGAATTACTGAAAAAGAGATTTGTTTACCTTTTCTGAAAGAAAATTATTAATTACTTTCATATTCTAAATGAACTATCTTTTGTCATTTTTTTTATCTTGAAGAATAGAAATAAAACTGAACATTTTCTTGTTTGGAAAACCATCTGTTTTGAAACTGTGAAAATCCCTATGAAAATCAAAAGTTGATTTTTTAAAAAGGCAACATCTTCTCTTTAATTATTCTAAAATACCTGCAAAAGATCATATTTTGAAGATCTATAAAACTTTTAAAGACCTTTTAATAATTTGTTTTGTTTCATAATTTCTTATCATCAAATTTCTCAGTCAAAATCTGCCATAAAAGTTACAAAGGGACACAAAAAGTCTTGATTTCGCAAGATGCAGGAGTGTTTTAAAGATTACTTCATAGAAGAAAAGGAGTCATTTCTTAATCTATATAAATATAATCATGAGCTGAAAGAAAAGCAGGCATCCCATGGGTGAAGCTGACCCGTGAAATTAGCGAAAAAACATTTGCCTATACTATAATGAGTACATATTAAATCATATCTCCCTAATTAAATATCCAAAAGCTACAGGCTTTGTATAAACCGAAGAACAAAAAGCCTTGATAAGACTTGAATGGGGGAGAAGGTGTCTCGAATGACGAGTGAAACAAATGTTTGCACCGCTGGCACTGGGTGCAATTGGGTACTTAATCAGTTCATTGGCTAATTTCGACTATAATTATAGATAATCTTAGATCGGTTGTGTTTTACTTGTGTTTTGACAAACATAAACACGGAGGAGAGAGATAAAATAATAATTACAGAAGCAAACAGTGTGAAAGACATCATTGTTTATCGACAAAGATAACACATCATTATATTTTTGTTCTCACATTTGCTACTATTATTAATTCTTTGCAGTATACATTCAATACTCTTGTGTTGTATCATAATAAAATGCATCAAAAAACGTTATTAAGTCAGATTACAGCAATTTCGTTACAGAACTGGTGTAAATCTTTCAAATTATTTTTTAAGATTGCAAAAAGTCTCTTTGATATGTAAAACCTTTGCATGATAAATCAGTTTTCTAATATTTTTTTTTTTTTTTAATTTTTTTAATTTCTAAAATAAAACTAACTTAAAATCATCAAAACATAATATCAAATGCCTATTTGTAGACTTTTAATAATTATAATATTGAATTAAATTAAATTAATGTGTAACTATAGATTTACCGTAATAAGTTAATGTCATTTTCTTTAAGCTGGTCTCTGAACACTATGATATCACTTGAAATAATAGTCTCTATAATATGAGTGTTTTACTGGTATTTAAATCAAGAGAATCATGATTAACCAATCAAAAATGGACATTTCACAATACAATAGAAAACTTTTTTTGATTACTATAGCTATCATTTTCATAAATCTACAGGAAACGATTTGGGTGTCATTAGCACTGAGTACATAAATATAGTAATGGCTATTGTCCCACAAACTGGGTACAAACAAACAACATGCTTGTTTACAGTTTCACAGGTTTAAACAATAGTTTGTTTACAAGGGTGGGATTGGGGTAGCTTTGATGTGTGAAGTCAGCATGTCACAAAATATGATCATAAAACCAGTTTAACTCTTACAATGCAGGATCTCGCTAAGGTGTGAAATCCATTTGTATTTTGTGTGATGTGACTTATTTAATTTTGTAAGACAGGATATTGAACCTTGTTTACTTTCTATAGGAGTGTATATTAAGAAATTTAAATAAAATAAATAAAACAAATTTGACATCTAGAAAAATCACATTTGAAGTTTGCATAAGAATATGAAAAGTTTTGAGATTAAATTATTCAAATAGTGTTGTGGAAATTATAAGTGCATTGTAAATAAACTGATGTTTTAAAAAGGATTTCCCCCAAATTTATGATAATAGTGTATGCTAATATCTTTTGTTTTTCCCCCTTTTGTCCTGAAAATCAAACTTTCAACTTCAAACCATGATGTTAAAAAGTTACACCTAATTATAGGTAGACAGAGACAGCGGTCACTGTGCAAGGGGTCCACACGTTCTAACAGCATTACTTTTCACTTTTTTTGACAGGTGAAATTGTGGGAGTACTTGAACAATATAATCGACAATGGAGGCGGTTTTCCCTAATTGCTCGGGTCAAGTATCTGGTTGTCCCGCCATTGTTTGGTCCACACCCATGTTGTCGCACTTTAACTTTTAAGTAAGGAAATCTCATTGTTATCAGTTAAATATCGTTACCGGGATCTGTTTATGTACTGAACGACCCTAGACGGGTAGCAGTACGTCAATGTGCAGGTTATTGTATTTACGTGTATATATTGTTACGACCCGTTTCGATGATAAATAATGATTAAAGAAACAAACAAAACCAAAGTTTTCTGTGGCGTAAAAGGAAATTTCTCATCCAATTGCATCAAGTGAATTTTTAATTTGAAAATATTTGTATGGACTTGTTATAACAATTTCACAAAGAAATGCAAGATTTATATCATCCTATCGCCTTAATTAGATTTTAAAGTGAGGATATTTAAAATATTCAAATTCAAATTATCGAAAATAACTATATAATGGTTGACTCTAACCAAATATAGTTAAAAAAGATATGTGGTCGGGAGAGGCTTACAAAAGAAAATGAAGAAACTGCTTAGCATAATAATGAAATTATATTTGTATGCTTATAGCAAGATTGGAATTAAATAACAAAATATCTAACAACACAAAACTGATCTGATTAAAAATAACAAATATATTTCTACATTTATTGAGTGACTTGGAATTAGTTATTGTAATCAAGTTATTTGAGAAAAATTGTTTGCAGCATTTTTATTGAGTGCAAACGAGACAATCTTTGAAAACTTGCATTTGTTATTGATCATAGGTATGTCTTGCAAAGGGGAAAGGCTATTTTCTAGCCTCCCAAATGATGCTATGTTCGATTGCCTGCCCCTAAAATTGATTGATTATTGTAAGTTTGCCTAACATAGAGTTGCCTACCCTAGAAGGTTTAAATTCATTTGAGTAACCTATGAATTCAATCTTCGCTGATTGAATATTTAGTCTGGCTAGTGATAAATACTGACCAAATAAGATGAAAAAGAGTTTATTTGGACCTGAGACTGTCAAAATAACATGTGATATTTCTTGAATCAGTAGAAAATTTGCACCCGAACAACAAAATTCAGTTTGTGGCATGCTAAGGCAGCAAACTTGGAAGTATTTTGATTTATGGCCTTAAAAATAAATGATGATTTTCCTCTTAATCAACAACACAAAAAATTAAAAGGATTGAATTGTTTTTCAACATTTAGAATAACATATACAATTTTAAATTCTCTAGTCAGTCCCTAACAGAAATCCAAAGAGTTCATTTTAAAAATTACCATATTTCAATTGCATATTTAAATAATAAACTATACCTTATAAACTGTGCATCTAAATTAAAACATTTATGATAACAAAAAACATGCTATTTCCTCATTTCTTGAAATTTTTTGGTATTGTTTCAAAGTAAAACAATGGAAATTAAGGAAATTAATTTCGTAGAATTTTTATTTTATTTTGATTGTACAACAGGGAAGATACTATACATAGTCACATAAATAAAATAGATATCTAACGGAAGATGAAATTAACGTTTTTGATGTATAAAATTACATCATTTTAATTGTCAATACTATATACTTGTATATCTCTTAGTTTTAAGAGTTGAACTGTAGAAGCCGGAAAGAATAAACTTCAAATTCAGGAACAAAATTGGCTATTAAAATCTTCCAAGAAAGTCCCCTTTTGAGCCCAATTTTTTTTCTCAATTAGAAGATATCTAGGATGTTTTCTCACATATCGACTTCAAAGAGTTTTTTTATGCTTTTTTTTGCATATTCAAGTTTTAATTTACAAAAAGTCCCTTGTCAACCATTTGAGACTGTGTGGGTGTATTTAAAAAAAAGATGACATACATGTATGTACATACAAAATTAAAGGATTTTTGAAATGATTTTGCTGACTTCAATGTTTTTTTTTGCTATATGATTTTATATTTCATACATAGAGGATGCATACATTTTCCAAACTTTTCAAACTTCCATTTAAAAATGTTTTTTTTCTTAAAAAATGATCTGATAAAAAAATTCAATAGACTTAACCAATATAAGTCCCAGCCCTATAGTCCCCCCCCCCCCCTTTTTCGTCACATGTATACCCAAACTTTCCTTTCAATATATACAGGCAAACCACAGCACGTTTGAGAGCAATGCACTTTGACAAAGCCTCCTTCTTACATACACCCCACTAAGCTAAAAACCTCATCAATGAAATCAACAACCCTGTTTACCTAATCAATTTCGTGTAATTGTTTTTGAAAGAGTCTGGGTACCACTTTCTCACACAATGACAATATGAAAAAAATATTGAAATGTCTTTCCCAAGACTTTTCTGCTTTTGTAATCATTTACCTCTAAACAATGCATGGATTTCAAATAAACACTCATTTAGTCTCTTAGCATGTAATCATTCTTAATTGTAGTTTGATGCTGTTAGAAGTCCTGACGATCAAACCAGGGATTTACGCTCTCAACAAGTTTACCAAGAAATTTGTAGTTCAAGTAGGACTTCATTTTGTTTTATGGCAAATTAGTCAAACTAGTTAATTTTATTTCTCAGAATGGGGTATTACTGTTCAAAGCTTTGTGGTATTTTTTTTTGGCGAGGAAATTTGCAGGGGGAGTAAATAATAACACTTCGTTATTCGTTTATTGTTTATGATGATGTGGGAAAATTTTGCTTCTACTGTAATCTAGAAAAAAGTTGTTATATCTTAAAAAAACAAGTGGGGATCTTCATTAGGATAAATAGACTTAAGTCTTTAAGTGTTTTTCTCAAGCTGCGCAAAACAGTGCAAATAAATGAGGTTTTTTGAAGAACAAAAGCAGATATTTCTTTGCACCAGTGCTGCATATTTGTAGGTCTCCCTGTAGTTTCTTATATCATTAGCTCATTTTTCTGTTAATGTCTGTTTAAAAGAAGAAACAAAAGCGCCAAAACGATAACAAATATCGCAATTCTCAGCAGACTTGTGCTCCTCTTCTTACGAGAGATCAAGAATAGTACAAAAAAATCCTCACATAACACTTGAAAGTATTGTTGAGAAAGTTTGTAACATTTCTTTGATAGAAAATAATTCTTTTGTAACTGGTAAAAAATCATCCATATCAAAAGCTGGGTAACGATCATTCCACCACATTATTTGCTTTGTTTTGAAGAGAATATCTTGACATGAAAGACCCAGTAATAAACAAATGGTGGGGAAACAACTAGCCATGTCCAATTTATTATAAGCATAATATCTTCTTTTACATGTATTGTTTCGTATTCAAAGACTTCCATCATCGTTAAACTTAAATTTGAAGCCATTTTAATTCAAAGAAGTTTTGACAAAACACATTTTAATTTCCTAACTAATACTCAACGAATTTGACTTTGATCTTTTAAAGTTCCAAATTCTATGAGAAAAAGTCAAACTTTAGTAAACAGCTGTAACGTAACAGCAAAGAAAGTTTCATTAAAGACACCATTTCAATGAAAGACGTTCAAATGTACTTTTAATATTTTGATGACTCAAAAATAAGTCATATAACATGTATATTGTGTCACTTTCATTGTCAGCTATTTTTATTTGATAAATTCTATATTTTCCGATCCCTCTTTCTCATATTACCACTTATGATGAAACTTAATACTAAATTCTCTGCCTCAACTACATGTAGTTACCCAGCCTAGCAATAAATCAAAATATTTGAGTACACATGTTCTGTGGTTCTAAATTTTAACCTTTAAGTTATTTAAATATATTTCTTACCATTCCTATTATCTGAACCATTAACTGTATATGGATCCTGAAAAGACAAAATGAAAATTACATTAAGAAATTAGCAATTACAATTCAGTATTTAATTACATTTACAAGTTTTTAATTACTGGCACATGTCTATTTCAAAATGAAGACGTCCTCAGTTAAATAATCCTCCACAAAGTGTTAAAAATCACATGCTAAAAACCCAATTTATCAGTACTTTAATGGTATCACAGGTCTAGCTAGCTCTACACTATGTCAAAGGTCCAATAGCCACTAGGCATTGTCTTACTCTAGTTAAAGGTAAAGTTGTTAAAATGAACATAATGATCAGGATTGGTTTATAAGAACCTTTCTACATAGACAACTCTTGCTTTTTTGTGTTTTTTGGTTGCTGTCTCGTTGATATTTACCCCTGGCACTACTCCTTGAATTCATGCAGAGAATAAGCTGTCAAATAGGCAATATTTAAGTCCAAAATTACTTTTAAATTATCATTTAAGTTAAACTGGAAATATAAGAATTTTTTACTTGAATGTTACTTTTTCAAGAAATAAAATTGAAGCTTTGTTTTTCAGTCATGTTGAGTCGCGCCATACGAAAGATAAATCAAACAGTTAAATATAAATTCTTAAAACCTTTTTACTTAAATGATACAAATGATTGCTACGTTTTTTTCGATTTATTATACAGAGGATTTCTTCTTACATCTAATACCAAAATTTCAGTCTCAAATTTATGACAAATAAAAACAGCAACGATCCTTTAGTACCATTAAAAAGACAATAAAGTCCAAATGCTCTTTGTTAATAGTTCCATTTTGAAAGCATTTGTGACCACTTAAAGACAATATACAACTTAATATAAATAGCTTCTGGATAATGATTGGCAATTTTTGAAAGTGAGGTGAATTAGGAAGCCAATATCTACTAATTTGAGCCATTATCCGTTTCAATAATTTACCCTTTGTACATAGATCCCAGGAAGTTAAAGAACTCAAAGAGCATTTTAAAGTTTACGAAAACAGGAAACACAGTCGTTCTAAAGTATTTTAAACTTTTTTACCAAACAATTAAATTTATTGGGATGATTTTTTATGAGATAATCATCTGAAGCTTGTTGAACGTCAGCGACTATTGTATTTAACATTATATAGGATCTTAAATTGCTCGGCATGCCTCCGCACATGAGATCCAAATAAATGTCAAATTTCTCTTTGTCAGGGGATATTTGTATTAATTTCAATCTTATTCAATTTTCATTAAACTAATGACTTGGTTAAATTGTAACCCTAAGTGCATCTCTTTATAGAATAAAAGTCTTAAAGACTATAAAGAACCTGATTATAATTGGGAATAAAATGGTTTTATTAGTTTTTACTTAAATCAAAGAATGAAAGAAAGAGAGAATTTTGAAGAAAGGTTGAATGAAAAAAGAGCATATTTTTAGTAAGAAAAAAAAAGAGGCAAGACAACATAAAGTCAAACAAGAAAGAAGAAAAAGACAAGACTCAAAAGGAAAGGAAGGAAGGAAAGAAAACATGAGAGGAATGAAGAAAATAGATTGAAAAGAAAATAATATGAAAGATTGAGAAGGAAGAAAAAAGAAACTTGAAGAGGAAGGACCTTAAAGAATACTACAAATGAAATAGAAAAGAAACAAATATCAAAATATAGAAATCAGGATTTGATGATATGAGAGCAACCTGCCAGCAAGGTTATAAATTTCTCTCAATAAAGACTCTTTAAGAGTTTAATGAACACACCTCTTCATACTAAAAAGTATGATATTTAAATATATTTTTTTACAATTTGTAAACCAAAAAAACAGTAGCTTTGTTTACCCTCCTTTCAAATGAAATCAAATCATTCAATTTGATTTAAAGATAATAATGAAGAAACATTTCTTTTTAATCTGTTTGACAAATTATCTCTTACGTAAGAAGTACAATTTCTACCCACATTATCTTTTATATTTAAAAAAAGAAATACTTTGATTTTACATAAAGGTTTGCCCGTATGTCATGAGTATCTAAGATGCGTACCAGTTACTTGCAATTCTCGATACTGGAACAGGTTAGTCAAAATGTCATGATTAAAAAAAGAATTGATGGAAACATGCAGTACCCTACCCAACAATTTGTTAGAGACGCCATAAACAATGAGTAATGGAAGAAAAGATATTAGTCGTCAAGATGCACTTTTACAAAATATATCATCTTTCCCCACGTAATTAACTGCCATTTTCTTTATGGGAAATTAAACAGTGTAACTTAGGTGTTAAACTGGTGCCTGCACCGATTTTCACTTCACTGTATCTCAACAATGGAAAACACAATTATCACAGCGGAAAAGTAAATAATTAAACATTTACGTCTTTCAAAGCCTCAATTCTCTGTCGAATTATCTGCTCTAGTATCTATCCAAACAACTGTCTTGTTAAACGATAACAACATAGCATTGCAATTTTCTTTGTTTTTGTTTTATGCTTCCAGATTGTCTTAGAGAACGGCCTTAGACAATGTAAATCTCTATTGAAGTTTCATTCTTGCTGATTTTTCATAAACGTAGATGAAACAACCCATACATGTCAAAATAATAAACAATTTTTTTTTGGCGGAAAAATAATGGCCTGTTGTTATTGCCGATCAAAGGAAAGACAAATTCTGGTGAATAGATGAAAATGGCTACAATTGTTGTCTTCTGTCTTTTATAGTCTGATTATTATCAGTTTTATTAGAGGTATTGTTGATAGTAAAATATACTAATGCTTTCATCGTATGCTTGTGAACTTTTCTTCACACCAAACAATTTTACAAACCAGACAAAACTACAATATAGTATACTTTACTCATTTATGTGAATTTTGCCAGAACTTATCATATTTCAATTTCAAGGCAACCACCTAACCATGCAAACATATTTTTGCATAAACCTTTCTTTTTTTATTTTAATTATAGGAAAACCCTCATTTATATGCATTTTGCAAGAACTTATCATATTTTAATTTCAAGGCAACCACCTAACCATACAAACATATTTTTGCATAAACCTTCCTTTTTTATTTTAATGATAGGAGATACTTGTTTTAGATATTTTTTCCAGAAGTTATCATATTTCAATTTCAAGGCAACCACCTAACAATGCATACATATTTTTGCATAAACCATTTTTATTTATTTTAAAATAGAAAAAAAATTCCAACATAATTTTTGGCTTACCTGTTTTTTCCTTGAAATGGTATCTTTTAGAGATTGGAGCTGTTCAATCATTTCACTAAGTCTTTTTTCCTTGTCATTCAGACTGTCACCCCCACTGAGTAACACTTTCAAGCTCTCTTCTACTTTTCGGTCATGTTGCTGATCATTCATGTTATTGTTCTCTAGGTCACACTCCGCCATTTCTGTCCGTGATGTCAGACGTCGTAAGACACTGTCCATTGATTTACGATGCAATCCCGAAGAGGACTTTGTTGTTGAATTAACACCACCGTTGGCAAGCTGCGATGTTTCCGATTCTGAGTCAGAGTCACGTTTGACACTTTCTAAAATTCTTTGCTTTTTACTTGTTGGTCTGGACTCTGAACAAGAGTCTGATTCGCTATCGGTTTTTGTCACTATTTGAAATCTTGATTCAAGTTCGTCTTCACTGACACTACAATCACTGTTTAGACTTTCTGTGATGGCTTCATTCACAACAAGACTGTCCTGAGACAATTTGGTTGGTGTGTTCTTTCGCTTTGATGACATACTCCTGAAAAGAAACGTAAACTTTTAAAATATTGTAAAGAAATTTTAAATCTGAATAAAATCAAATGCATTATTTAAAACAGACAAATAATAAGCTTTAAGCTTAGAATCTCTTCGAAGTTTTTCAATAAACCATTGCAAGAAACTTTCTTTGAAATAAAAACTACAACTCTACCTAAACTAATATAAGCCAACATACTGATCACTATAGTATCATTTTATGACCTAGTGAGTATGGTACCCAAGTTATTTATAAAGGAAACTTTATCAAACTTTTTTTTATTGTAATTTTTCAAAATTTGTCAACTTTGTTTTTCAACACTGTTCTTGAAAAATAGTTTTTATCTGATACAAAAGCCTGAGAATCATGCAGAGTTTTGTCTGGGTAAATAGCATCGCTTGTTAGTAAATAAAATCTGCAATTCTTGATAACTTGACCTCCTAATACAACACCTTACTTATCATTCTATAATTTTTAAAGTGCAGTAGTTGTCATTTTCTGGTGCATATTTTTTTCTGGTGCAAGACCTGACACAAAACTAACTTCAAGGCTAAAAATATCAAGGGCATTGACACATAGATAAAGTTTATTTATAAAATATAATTTTAATCTTATAAATCTATACTATGAAATGTATTTTTGTTAACTTTTGAAAAATAATAAACAGAACGTCAGGGTTAGCATAAATTAAAAGGGCCAGACGTTTAACATTGAAATTTCCTAGATTTGATATATCTACTAGAAGTTTTAGTCCATTTAAATGCTATTTCATTTATTATAAAGTTTAAAAATCAATGATAATTAAGTTACTAATGGAAAAGAATTCTTATAATACCTGTTGTCTACTTATTTATAAAATCTCAATTAAAATTTATTTTTTTCAAAAAAAATAATTGAAAATTACAAAATATTGATTTTTTTCATACCTCCTTTTTCTTCAACAAACAATCCACTTTAAGTTGACAAAAGCAAATCCAATTTGTCTAAATAAAACTAAGTAGGAAGTGATACTAACAAAAGGAAGGTTAACAGTAATGCACCTTGTCTAATTCCCTAACATTTATATTGCTTCCTATTAACCTAAGACTAAAGGCCTCGAGGCGATATCACAGAACATAAGAATCAATAATCTGTCATAATAGTGTAGATAACCTATACTCTGACAAATAATAACAAAGTGCCGAAGGTTTTTGTCGAAAAATTCACTACAAATCTATGTTGATCGATATGTAATATATTTTGATGGATAGGTCTACCCCAAACTAGTAAAAATATTTATTTCTCAAACAACAGAAAAATAAACAAAATAGGTGAGAATTGTCATGTGCCAGACTAAGGCATTAATGAATTAGTTGAAATGTTTTGAAAAATATATGAAATTCTAAACAAATATTTTTTTCCAAAATTATGTAATGTATTATGTTTTTTTAAAGTAAAAATAAACTGCATGTGTGTGAACAATATGCCTTTGGAAAATAATGGTTATTGTGGTTTATAAGTCAAATTTTCTGCTTTTTTTTCAACAATACACAATTTACTTTCATAAAAAAATACAATGACAATAAGGGTTCTCTTTTTGTTTAAAAAAATAAGTGGCAGTTAATGTTTTCATTATAAGTAATTAAGCACCACTATCTTAATTAACATTTGACATTTTCTAACCATCTTTATAAAAGATAAAATTCTGGAAAATGTTGAAATTTCAAAGAGAATGTAACAGAATCTTTTAGATAAAACTACTTTAATTTTGAAATGTTTTTCATTTTTTTTTATATAGAACATATAGAATTTACTCATTTGTTACCGAGACAACACTATCTATGTAGAACTATCTTTATATAAGGGAAATTGTAGGGTATATATCATTGATACAGCAACTATATAAGGACACAGTGAGAAAAAACTCAATGAAGAAACCTTAGAGGTCAACATAGCATTTTCAACAATAGACTGAAGTGAAACAATTTGTCATGGTCTTTATTGTTTGTGTATGAAACTTTATATCATTTCAATTCCACTATGTTTAACCTGCTATACAGGACTTTCTATATTTCTTTAAAGATGTTGTCAGTTCAATACTTAGAACCAACTACACAAGAAATCATCAAAATATATAACAAATTGATTTAAAAATTAAAATTTTCAATCTAGCTTTAAAATCTGTATCAATTATTGTTTTTCTTTTAAAAACTGTCTTTTGTTTTTGCATTAAAGTTCAATTAATCTGAGTTTCATGTCTCTAATGAAACTTAAACGAATATATTTAAGATTATCAAACAAAACCTTTAAATAAGTCTACTATCATAATTATGTCAGTTTTAATCCAAGTCTATTCATGTGCAATAAAAAAACTTATGACGCAATATTATTTTACCTTAAGTGATATTTTTATTGGAAAGGAAATAATTACGACAATAATCATGTGATTATAACTGTACAAGATACCTGTAATTTTATGACGGATTGTCAAATTACAACAACAAATCAAATCTGACAACAGAGCTCGTACACGCTATGATCATGTACAGCATTTTTGTCATGTTAAATCACAACATATATTTGTAAAAATTCCTTTTGAAAAAAAAAAATCATGTTCATTTAATTTGTTAAATTTGATAACAGAAAAAAGTTGACTTTTAAAATTTCTTTAGTTTTATTTTTGTCAACCATTTTTCTTGGTCTCCTAATGACGGTAATGTATCATTTGCCAACCTTTTTTTGGGAAGTTGGACTGAACTATTAAAACCTCAATTTTATAAACTAAAACACCTCAAAACAGACATTTTAAGGAGTCTAATTGCCATTTTGAGTATCATACTCTCATGCTAATTCATATAATATTTAATGGATAACTTATTGTATGTATAAGAGAATTGTATTAGGTTCCCTTGTACTTAAAAAAAAAACCCACCACAATGGAGATTTTGTAAAGTTAGCAAACAGGACAATGCTTTCTGCCTGTTGACAGTCATTTTTAAAAAGACAACCTCCCACAACTTGATAATTAATCTAAAATCAAGTGAAGACATAAAACCACCTGTATTTTCTTCTTTCTTTCTTTATAAATAACTATCTTTTTGTATATGTAGAAACAAAAGACTAAGGCCACCCTTAGTACAAAGGCTCAAAAAGACAAAGGTGAAACATTTAACATTTGATGTGACATATTATCTCTTGGGGGTGTCCAGGAAAACATATTAACCTCCCCTTAATGGACCCTAGGGTGCTAAGTATGGTACATCATTTAGTCAGATTAGCCTTTATTTGTTGTTGGCATACATCAAAATGTGGACTGGTCAATATAATTTTTCATTTTGATATCATGGATTATTTTGTTTATTGTTCATTTATCAATTCAATGGTATACTAATTTAATATATAAGAAAGTTTAAATTGAAATATGCAATAAATTCTGCAGAATAGAAAGACAATATAAGTGCAATAAATTCTGCAGAATAGAAAGACAATATTTATAAATGCAATACAAAACACCATAATATAAGTAAAACTATTTTAAAATACTATTGTTTGTTACTGTAAGATATAGTGTCCATACTTAGAGAGGTATTTTAAGGAGTATATAATTCAAATATCTTATAATAAATAAAGCATCAGGAACATCTTGAATGCTCCATTTCTTACGGTCAATCCACATTTTCCCATCTACCACCAGCTTTTGTTGCTTTTGTTTTAGTCTCCCATGAAATCAAGCAAGTCAACTGGGACACACATTCTACATTAAACTTTGATAAAGAAACAAATCACATAAACAGGACAGTGGGGTAAAATGATTGCCACCATTTTTGATTGAAAAGCCATAAATAAATATTTAAACAGATCTGTGAGACCACTAGGTACAAATGGCTATCATTGTTTAGAAACCAGATGGTTAGCCAATACTAATGACACAACCAGAGCAATAAAAACATTCTTCAATTTCTATTCAAAATAAACAAATGGATATGACCACACAAGTGACAACTAGGTGGTGGCCAAAGGAGAACTTTCTCTTGAGAGAGAAGCCTGGGCCTTTTGCATCAACAAATCCTTAGGTCTTGGAATAACTCAGAAATCATTATTGACATTTTAAATTTATATATTGAAGAGAGACAAAGATGAATATTAAGTATTGTTTATATTAGGTTGCTGTATACAAGATGTTTTGCCAAAAGTTGATATTTTCTGGACTTATCAAGTGTAAATAAATATTGAAATTAGCATTTTCTACTATAATGATGAAATATTTCAAAAAATTGATCTCAATTCTACTCTATAATTATGCCACCATTAAAATCTAAGCCTGAACAAATTTCAAATATTAAGATAGATTTTTCTACCTTAGCATTGCCACTGAACGTTAAGCAGCTAGCAATCAATCAATCTACCTAGTTGCACTTAAAAATTTTAAATGGAACATAAGAAGTGTATTTATAAACATGCATGTGACATGATATACAATATCTAACAAACAAATATCCTAAAGCAGGATACATGTAAACTTCAAATATGTGACGCAGAATCAAAACCAGTGTATGACAAACAAAACAATGCAAGTTAAAACAATAGGATTTAAGATGGTTTTGACACAGGTGTTATGAAGAACAATGCTCAGAACACCCATGAAAATCTCCGTAAATATATCTAATCTTCATTTTTGAACAATGATTTGAAAGGTGCCCTATATCGCTTTACAGGATAACAATTCGGCATTGATATAACGTCAGCAAATGACAACAAAACCGATACAGTACTTATAACAATGCATTCTTGTCTTATTCGTAACAAAATGCTATTGTTACATTTTTCCATATCTGATTTTTACGCTTGGATGAAGTCAATCAATGCACGAAACGAGGGAGAAAATTACCAATTATTCTTTCAAAGTGCGAAATGCACTGGTCCTCGCATCAGCCTAACCAAAACAATCATCGGTAATAACAATGGTTTAAGAAGAAAAATGTCCAATTAGAGAAAAACAACTGAATCATTGATGATCAGGAAAATGAAACAGAAATCCTTTTGACTAAGAGCTTGTGGACAAATCTTTTCACAAATAACAATAGAATGCAGTCAGATGCACTTGTTTGAGGTAAACTTTGAACTAAGAACTTGCGGACAAATCTTTAACAAATAACTATAGAATGCAGTTAGATGCACTTTTAAGAGTTAAACTTTAAACTTCGAACATGTGGACAAATCTTTTTCACAAATAACTATAGAATGCAGTTAGATGCACCTGTTTAGGGCTAACTTTGAACTCAGAACTTGTGGACATATCTTTTCACAAATAACTAGAATGCAGTTCCCAAGATGCACTTGTAGGAAGTGAACTTTGAAATTCCTCCTGGTCATAACAAAAGATACCACTGCCTTTGATAACAAGTGTGGTATGCAGTAGGGAGGATAGGTCAAACTGACTCTTTTGTTTTTCACTTCACCGTTTAATTAACTTCCATCCTACTTTTTGTGGCTGCATTCAGAGAGTAAATTATCTGATACGGATCTAATCTTGAACCTGCTCAAGATTTTCAGCATGACTGATAAATTACGTAAATGCATTCTTTTTCAGCAGGCTGGTCAATAGTGCACATAAATTATATGTCTTAACTAGAAGGAGAAAAGAGAAATGCATTCTTTTTTGCAATATTTTTTTTAGTTATACGAAATTAAAAAAAAAATGCAAATTAGAGAAGAGGAAAATTGAAGAAAAAAAAATAGAATGAAAAACAGTAAAGAATATGAGGTCCACTTTTAAAGGTTTGAATGATTTGTCTTTAATATGGAACTCATGGGTGCAATAAGTTTCAAACTAATGCAGTTAGTTCAGCCCCTACAATGTCTTCATTAAATCTTGTACATCATCCTTTTTGTCACAAAAATTTAAAAATAGATACAACATTTTTACCTTGTTTTCACTTTTCAGAAGAAATAATAAATTACCCTCCCCCAATCTTATTATTGTAAAAACAAAATTTGTACACAACACAAAAGGCTAACACACAAGGTAGTATATAACATCAAAGGTCTAAAACGACAGGTACCCCCTACAGGTAAGGACCACAATGATGACCTCTCGTTAAACTGTCACCGTCTTACGTCGTATATTACACCCTCCCACAATCAGACAAATGGCTTACCAGTGAAATTTGTCAACTTATCAACAAACAATTAACACGGAGAATAAGTTAGAAGCCCACAAGTAAAACGCTTGCGTATACTTCCTGTGTACCATGGTATGACAAACAGCGCCAAACAATTGTTTAATCGAGAATTTATTTACAAAGTGCTTAAAGTGAAAACGGCTAAATGACCAAATTGTTTGATATTTTTGTCTTGGGTCTAAAAACCTGATATTAAACTGATAAGAAAAAGTTAAATTTACCTTTTAAAATTCAATTTAAATTTTACTAAGGAAAGTGTATTGTCTTATGACAGTCTCACGAACCAGCACTCAAATTTCTATTAAAAAGTAAATTTTCATCATTTGATATGCATAAATTGAAGTTATTCTCAATGATAAAAAGTTAAGTAAATATTTACACTTATATACAAATATTTAAAACAAAAACTATGATTTTCTTTTTTCTCTCAAAAGCAAATATAAAACATTTTAAGAGGGCCTTAGGGAAGATTAATTGTATAACCTAACCCTGTAACCCTCTTTAAATAAAGTAGAGAAAATAAAATTATCATTATTATATTAAAATAACTTACCATTCTTGTACGAAGTGTTGAACAATTTACTTGTCATTTTGTCAGCGTCAGGAAATAGATTTAAAAAGTAACAAATCCTCCCAAAAATATTTTTCAAACTAATGAGATATATACATCTGCAATCCTTTGTGTCTGAACACAAAACCTTGTCAAACTGATTGTAACGAAAAGATGTAAAGTTAACCTAAGGAAGTTAGAAACACTGACCCGCCATTAATAAATTCACCTATTGTTTTGTAAAACAAAGGAAATACAGCAAATATACCATTTTGTTATCAGTAGCTAGTTTAATCATATTCTGTCGAACATTTTGTCTTTACTTTGATGCGAACGAGATAACACGACAAATACTATTGTCATAAAAACTACGACCCACTTTGAAGGGACGGTAAATGGCTTTGTCTACACCTCCCGCCTCAAGCAAGGTGAAATAGCTCAATACGCAGATAAAAATTTAATCAGGGAAAAATCATAATACCTGTATCTCACCTTTGTTTAACATAGTAAAATATTTTTATGATATGTTTTATTTCACTTCTATTGTGTTTCACTGTCCAAAGTGTCTCTTGAAAAAGTTTAATTTATATTTTTACAATGGCATTTTTCAGAAAACAATAGAAATGCTTCATCATTTAAATAAGGCTCAAATTTATTTATGATATAGCATTGTTTAAAGTACATTTGAAGATAGGATAAAAGGAAATATATATGCTTTGAAAGAATTTATACCAGCAAGGGGAATAACTCTACATTTTGATCTTTCAGAGGGTTAAGGCCTTCATAAAAGCTATATTTCATAAAGAAAATTGAATATATGAGTGAAGTGATTGATTTCTAATCTTTATACATGTATTATATTTTCAGTTTAATTCTAAATAAATTGATTTTTTTTTTAAATAGATTCCTGCTTTTGGCTTTCAAAAATTAGAAACTGAAGTTAAGTGATAGGTATATAAAAGTTTTAACCCAAAACAACCATTATGTCGAATATTTTAATAACTTAAAAAAAGAAAATGTCAAGCAAACAATAGGGTCTTTAATTCTTGCATCCTTCACTTAGACTCATAATTAACAGCTGCAAACAATGGTTTATTAACAAATTAAAGTTTGCACTCACAAAAAATTTACAAACCTAAAAAAATAAATTTAAATCCACAATCTTCACCTAGAATCAATATTTCATCTAAAAAATACCTTATTATAAAAAGACATAATACCAAATAGACAATTATCAATTAATTCCATTGAACTACTTCTTCCAATAACTCTATAATTCTGTACCCAAAAGTCCTTTCCAACCGTATTATTATCCGGAAAATGCCGACATTAAAGATAAAAATTGACAAAAAACATCTTTTCTAATTTTCAATGATTTGTCTCTATGAGGCTTTTTGTTTGTAACTTATAATTAAAAGACACCTAAGCTAGCTATTTACTTCATTATATTGTCCTAACAGTTCTCTCGTCAATTCTTGTTAAGCAGGCTTTGTTCTTCATCGTTACAATAGAACTATCACCTGCAAGACTTAATTGATTTTTGATCGTAAATCGCTCACAAGTGTTTGTAGATATTGGCTACAGAGAATGGTAGTTAAGGATATCATCAGCGACAAATGGTGACAAGGAACAGTCTAAATTGGAGTTAATCATCGTAATCAGCTTTCGTTACTAATACAAATGAAATATTGACCTGACACGGAATCAGAGACAAAAGCTCTATTCATCTCAATTCCATGACATACAGTCAATATATACTTTTTTTTCAATATTTCTATGGAATTGATGAGCACTGCAGAAGGGTGACATGGGGTTGCTTTTTTTCTCAATTTATCATTTTTATTGTCAAATCAGTTGCTTTTAAAGTTTAAAGGACAGACACTATACAGGCAGGCAAAACTATTGCATATGAATCCTTAAAGCTCACTCACAGTTGCATAGAAACAGCTAAAAAAGAGGGACGAAAGATACCAAAGGGACAGTCAAACTCATAAATCCAAAACAACTGACAACGCCATGGCTAAAAACGAAAAAGACAAACAAACAACAGCACACACGACACAACATAGAAAACCAAAGAATAAACAACACGAACCCCACCAGGACTGATAGGAAAGTGATCTACTGAATTAGGCATGTCAAGGGGTTCATACTTAAATGATCAACATGATGGGTGCCACATGAGTAGCAGGATCTCAATGCTTACCCTTCTGAAATGCACCTGATATCACCCTAAGTTTTTGGTGGGTTTTGTGAAGCTAAGTCATTTGTTATATTAATTTTTTGTGAACTATTGATTGTCAGTTTGTCTTTTTTCTTTTTTAGCCATGGCCTTAGTCATCTTTATTATCATAAACAATGCTATATTCTATTATATGTCAATTGGCCAGGGCTTTCTTAATCATGAGCATTTGCTTTTTTTACAGAATGATTTAGAAAGTACTGAAAAAATGCTCAATTAAACAATTAGTAGTCAACTATTGAACATAACTCTACTTTTTTGAGATCCATCAGCCTACCACTTAATTATTTATTGGGGAAAACATATCTGGTTCGACAATTCGACTGTCAAAATTGTACTTGCTCCATCAATGAAATGGACTCTTCAGTACCAGAACAGTGCCATCGTTTAACATTAGAATTAAACACACATGTTAAACACCTGTCAAAACTTGGTTTACCAACTAGAATTTCTCTCATTTCAAAAATTTGAAGTTTAAGATGGCATAAAGTTCTTTGTTAGTGAGGGTAATTTGTAGTTATAGAATCCCCCAAACGTCAGACGCTTCGTAAATAACAATTTATATACAGCTGCGAGCATTCAAGTTTTTCTTGATAAAATTTGAATTATTGTTCTCAATCTGAATAAAAAATAGATCTTTCTGAAATCTTTGTCAGAAAAAAAATGTATTGTATTACATATGCCAAAAATTTATAACTTACTATGCGGTTCTGCTCAATTTCAGATTTGATAATTTTGACATTTTTTTGCCTGAAGTTGGGAGAAAGTGGACTAACAAGTTGTTTATTTTGTTTTTGTTTTTTTCATGGTTAATTTCCAGCTTACAATACCCTGGATTGTAACAAATGATTTTCTTAATTACAGCATCCTTTCAAGCTTTCAAATCACTACACGTCAATTAGATGATATCTTATCTTTTTGATGAAGATTACCCTTAAGTGCCCCATTATCTTGAAGAAAATGCCTATTTTTTTCTGTCTCATACAATAATGCTTTACTTTTTAAAAAATCAACATGGAGTCTGACAAAGTTGGGAAATTACTTATCAAAAGAACGAAAAGAATGAAAATGTGAAAATTGATGCAACAGGCTCCTGAATCTGCCGAACAGAAGATAAATTTTTAAATCTATTTCCCAAACCATCATATTTTTTTTTCATCCACTTTAAAGATGATTTCTTACATGTTTCTTTCTGCTGTTGAACGTCTGCATGAGATACTTATCAATTAAAATTTTCATTTTGCAGAATTTCAACACTTCATGTTTTTGTTCTTGCTATCTTTGAAAATAATTGGAGAATGACTTTTATATCAATGAACTGAAAACATCTTTGTTTCTGCCGTACTTTTAATGATTCATACATTCCCCATTTGTTTTGATCACAAAGTTTTAAACTTTTTTGGGGGAATGTTAACACAGATGAAAAAATAATCCTGTTTTCTTTTTGATTTCATCTGCTGTTATAACTTGTAGTACATATGTTCACTGTTGTATCAAGGATAGTACAGAGTTACCATCATTACTTCCTTTAACGATGGCATCTTTTTGCTGATTTGACAAAATACAGCTATTTTGCAAAAAAATCAAAAGTGTTATGATTTGACATTATATATATTCAGTCTGGTTTGCTGTTTGATCATGTTGATAGAACACTTGTTTTAACATGTTTTTAAATGTTTTAGTTTTTCTCAGAACTTTCGATCACTTCTAGTCTTTTCCTCTTTTGATATCGTGATTCCCACTATAATTTTCCCAAACCTATTTTAAACCCATTCGTTCCAAAAATAAACTGCAAGAGTTTTAAAAGAGCAAGTTTATACTATTCCATTTTTATATTTGTGGTATGTAATTGCCAATGAGACAACTAAACAGAGACCAAATTGTTATTAGTATATCTTGTACCTCTGTGTTTGTGTGCCTTTAGGTCAGCATGTAACTGGATGATTTATTAATAAAACTTTTATGCGGCTAATATGTGGTTCATTTGCCAATTTGCCAGTTTAAATATAGGTAAAATTAGCCTAAATACATGAATTTACAGCATTTTCTATTTTAAAAAATGTGATATAAAACATGTTATTCAAGCATTTCATTTTTACATTTTGTCCTCCCGCATTCAAATTTCAATTCTTAAATTCCCTTTTTAATGCATTTGAATTTTGGTTAATTAATCACATTTGTAACTCCTTTAAGTCCCTAAACTTAACTCAAACAGTAAAAAATAAGGATATTAAGTCGATAAGATCTGACCTAAGTGCTTGTACCATTAATAAAGTCATGTTCAAGACTAATCTAACAGTACTTGAAAAACTTGTTGATGCTTCTAATTGACCACATCCGATGCTAAATAGCGCTGAAAATCAGCTTTGTACCACCGCATTGTAGAGAAAAATTGGAAAATTGGTAATTGATGCTTTGGCGTAGCTTCAGATTTTTCTTCACTTGTACCAATATTTAAGAGGCGTAATATAATTTTTAGGTATACATCTTTTCAGCGGTACTTAGTTTTTATTTGTAATTTATTTCTCTGTGATCAGGCGTAAGGGTTTTGAAGTGATAACGGGCCAAATGTTACACTAATTAACACGTAAAGGAGCCTAATAATGCAACATCACTTAAACGTTGGCCAATAATGCAAAACACTGTATAATAGTCCCGTCACAAAGGATGTAATTACCGATGTAATTTTTATTATAATCAAATTTCCCGAACAAAACAAGACAAAAAGGTATCACATGTGTTTGTTATGGAGAATAAAGATTATGTTTGTCTTTTAACTTGTTAAGTAATTTCTTTGATATTTCGCTGCACCACGATATGATTTGTATTAATTATAACATCATGTTGAAGCTATAAATGATGTATATAAAAAAAAAATCATTAATGAAACTTGTACCTATCAAATAATATTTGATGTAGGATGCATCGGCTCCTAGTTTTTGGTACAAATGAAAAGTCAACCAATCAAACGAAATCAAATGCATTCCAATATTTTGCAAATTGCAAACATTTTACTTGCTTTTTCTTGCATGTTTTCGCATTGAAGTCTTGTTCTTCGGTGACTAGGACATTTTTTTCTAGCACTGTCACCTTCAGAGTTAAAATTGAACGTTTTAATTAAAAACTTTTTATCAACATCTTTTTGACAAGATAAGGACTTGTTTCAGAATAGATTGCAAGTTGAAATTATTTTTTGACAAAGTTAAATTTTATTTAAAATTTTTGTTGCACAAAAAAAATCTTTAGTCTCCAGGCTCAAACTAGTGGTTGATTAAGGAAGTTTAGTATGAGAAGTAAAACTTTAAAATTAAACAGTAGTGGTCCAGAAAATAATTACGGTTCACAAGTTTAGATTTCAAAGAATAACCTGCAAGACTTTTATTTATAAATCTTAATAAATATACTTTAATGTCAATACTGCATTTTACAAAGTGAGGCCCAAATTTCACATGTATAAATGTACCACAATCTGCATTCACAAGAATAGAAAGGACTTGGGAGGCAAATAACATTTGCTCAAAATCTTATTTATATGCAAGCATTCATTTTTAAGTTATCAAAAATAGATTTTAAAACTTTTTTCACTCTTATCAAAACTTTAAATTTTAAACAAAATTTTAACACATGTATTTTTTTGCAAAAATCTTTCAACAAAATTTCTGCATATAAATATTGTAACATGTATAATTAAAATAGAACAATTAACTTTTCTTATTTTTACTGTTTGCCCCATTGTGATACATTCATTGTATTCAATGCTTAACAGTAAATTTAATTAAAGTTCCATCTATTAGTTTTTTCCCCAACTCCTTAGTCCTAAATAAAATCAAAATTATGGTCATCATAATAATCATAACTAAAAACTTCTTCAATTATTGAATATCAAATACTGAAATAATAATTAATTTACCATGACATAGCAAGACAGCCATTTCAATTCCATCACAAGAAACAGCTAAGCGACTACTGGATGAGACTTACTGTTGCACAATCAATAAAACAACTTTTCTTAAGTTAAATAAATATTTATAAGACAGATAAAAAACTATAAAAATTAGTAAAAAGATATAATTACAAGCAAAAAACCCTACCTTAAGCTAGCATTGTAGACGTCCAGCATTTTAAAATTTTCCAAGAAACTTTGAAAACTATTGATAAAATTTCTTGTTGCTTGTTATTAACATAAAGACAAAAGCTGTGAATAGAATGTGTATTGTGTGATAAGACAATGCCCCCTCCCTGGCTGCCAGCCAATCAGAGCCCTCAGCTGTGTGAGTGATGGACAGCTACTGCTCTCAGCTTCTTATTGTTTATATATAATTCAAAATCATCAGTAAGGGGGCTTATCAAAGGGAAAACTGATAAGATAAACAAAAATAATGATGTGTTTTATCAATTCTTTTATTTATGTCTATTGAAGAATGTCGATAGCATTGTTTATACAGTATTTCTATTTTACAGAATCATTGTTTCCTAGAGTTACCATGCCTGGTACCTAAATCTATCCCCACTCCAGGGAAAATTTGTGAAGACAAGGAATTTCACAACTACAAAGAAATTACAGTGGTACTTAAGATGTTTATGGACTTCAATTTTCTGCTATTTCCCCAGACGATTATGGACAATTAACAGTAGTCAAAATATTCAACAAGTTGGAAAAAGTTGTGGATGACAAAAATAATTTTAGTAAACAAATTAAATAAATTAATTGATTTCCTTTTTCATAAACCAATAAAAATTTCTGTAAACTACTTGCAGTTTTATATGGTTATAAATGATTTATTCACCTATTATCAGTTTGTAATTTTAAATTAAAATAAATAAAATATTTTTTTCAAATTACCCATTTATTACATTTCCATTCTTTGAATCATACAAGTTTTTTTTTTAGTGTATTTATAAAACTTCAAGAAAAACAGAAGTGTAATATAAATAAACATAAATAATAAAAAAAACTATTAATTCATCCAACATGAAAATTGACACACCTTTTACAACTTTTATTGAAAAATATGACTTATAAAACTAATAGTAAAATTGACTACATAAGGAAAGAATACCCGGAATTTCTAACAATCACGAAAATAACCAGAGGCCGTGGAACATATCTATATGATGTCGAGATTTGATTGATAATCTATCCACACTAATTCATTTGTACCTTTCGTTTTGTGATTCTTCACCTGTGAATCAGGAATACTGTCACACGATTAAAATCACAATAATTCATCTTATAAAAATCATCAGTTTTACTCATACGTTTTTTTACCATAAGAGGAACAGGACTATCTGAGTTAACTTACAATCAATTGAAAAAAATGTTATCAATAATTGAATTGAATTATCTATTTACTTATCTTTTAGCAGAACTTTTTTTTAAATTTTGTTAAAAAAGGCAATTTTATGATATTAATACAATAAATTTTTTATAGATAAATTAATCTATCAATAAATGTGAATCAACACTTAAAAACAATTCGTCACAAATATTGACAAATAGTTGCGTTGGTGGAACTTGGGTCCCACAGTGACACTAAGACGGAAGAGGCCTCTTTTCCATGTCCTAACTTAGATCAAAAGTGTTCGTAGAATTTCTACTGTCATCAAGCTTCCTATTTCTTATTAGATCCTTAACTAACAAAGTATAAGTGGACAAGTTTTGATAGAAAACAATTGTCTCAGGCAAATACCGATACATGTAATTAAAGTCATGTGATTTGTGGTTTTTAGGTCTATCTTTAAAATACTTTTTTCCAGAATCTATAAATATATTTCAGAATGTTACTATTACTAAGAACTTTTAAAATTGAATAAATTTCTAAGAAAAGTCATTCAAAAACTAGAAAAAGTTTATTTTGAATTGAAAAAAAAAATGTCTCGGAGTATGAGTGTCTATGAGGAATAAAAAATGTAAGAAAACTTCATTATAAATGAAAGAAAAACAAAAAGTTTGTATCAAAGACTGTCCATGGAAAAATAAGTAAGACAAGCTGAACTACATTAGGGGACATTTCTATTGCTAACCTGATGCAGGCTTTACAGAAAGACAAGAAACAAAATGAAAGCGATTCAACCTCTGGCTTTTATATATAATAATTAACACCATTCTCCGTGAGAAACAATATCCCATCCCACTTAATGAATAACTATCAAACTATGGATGGAAAACAAAAATTTGTTTATTAAAACCAGAATGGTAGAGTATTATATCACAATTAAGCGAATATGTTTACTGAACGCTATATTTCAATTTAATGATGGGAACAAAGGAGCTTGGGATATCTTGTATAAGCAATAACAGATGATAAAGATTACAGAACTGAGAAAGTATATTTTGACCATCTTACATTAATTGTTATTTCTATTTTTTACGGTTTCTTCAAACAACTGCCCAAAGTTTGATGGTATTTTTAAGGTATTTAGTTTCTTATTGTAAACAAATGTTTTGTAAAATTGATAGCTTGATGACAATATGGAAGTTTTTGGCCACTTTGTGAGAATAAATCAAGTCAAATTCTTTATTTATTCCGTGAGAAGTACTTTCATAAATGGGTATGTGTGTATCTACTCATTAAACCACTCAGCATTTAAAGGTGTTTTTTAATAAGGCAATGTCCATATAATTATCTTGAAAATCCACTTTTCACAAAAAATCACCAAAAACACCTGTTTTTCTTCATTTCACTTTCAGCTAAGAAATCTTAAGTTGAATGCACAGAAAGAATATAACAGTAAAGTGAAAGAAAGTCCCAAACATGCATGAAATATTTTCCCCTGGACATAAAGCAACTTACAAACAATAATAAGTGAAAAATTGTGTTGCAAGCCCAATTTGAATCATTATGAAGGTCTTATGATTGAAGATTGTGGACTACACCATGCATTAAACTATACCAAAGATGTTGAACTTTAATAAGCTACTAAAAGTACTATATTAAGTAAACTTCAGTACAAAATACTCTTTCTCCCAACTTACTTGACTATTGATAACAATTGAATAAATTTATATTGTTTAAAATGGTTATATTACCTGTGAATACAGTTCTAGCTCTTGAAAAAGTTAAATGTAATCATGAAATTAAAAAACTCACTTCAATAAACATATGCTGAGTATTTCCCTATGCTGAGTATTTCCTAAATTCCTTTTAAATTAGTCAAAAACTACTCACACCTCTAATAAAATGTCCTAATTTCACAATAGACTTGATTATAGGACCATTAACAAAAGAAAAGTGGGTACTTCACCCATGGGAGACAACTCTTGAACAAACCATAACAACAATGCATTAATTTATATGACAACTGTTCATATTTATTATTAACAATAACATAAGAGCCCAGAAGAAAATTAACCACTTGAATTAAAGTGATATGTATTCAGTTCTACTACTTATCTTTGTGGTGTTTTTATTTTAACCTATTTCTTAATCTTTTTGTTTTCCTGAAAATTCTGTTTGGACAATTGACGTTTACGAGACCAAACCTCAACTCTTTCGAGGGGAAGATAATGGGAATTGAAAGAAGGTGGCGCCCTCTTAAGACAATTGTTAAAGTGTTGAGATTAAATAACTCTTGTGATTCATGCTGAGTAGTTAATAAGACTAAATTCATATCTAAAGATTTTGTGTATTTTTCATGAAAGACGCAAACATCATTCTTAGACTAATTCGTCCTAATGAGTAGTTTGCCGAGAGTTACATTAACATGATTTTCACTACAAAGGCAAATCTCTTGTTAACGTTATGATAAGAATTTTACTGAAAATAGAAGTACAATGTATTCTCTAATTGAGTATATCTTTAGACCTACTTAGCACTTTTACTGGGATAACGAACTTGGTGCCGGCCCATGCCGTGTCTCAAATTCGACAATTGGCAAGTGGAAGTTTTCCAATATAATTTTCAACAATTTTTGGATTATAATTTTAGCGATAATCATACTCTTAATGAAAAGAGGAACTGATTTCATTTTAATTAATTTAAAAGATTTGATTAGTAATTATAAAATGTACTTGTTAATCAACTATTAGGTTCTTCGAACAAACAGCCAAATCTTAGATTTCCTGTCCTGCCTTAATTAACATATTTCACATGTTGATTTTCAAGAACTTAATACTATAATTTTAATTTTTTAAGCAATACTACATTTAAGTTGTCACAAAGTCTGGCTGAAATTCAGGTCTCTTAGAAATTTATTAGGATACTGAACTGATCTAAACTGATGGTATACCAAGTGCATGGTAAAAAACGGCAGGTTAAAAAAATAATTGAATTTTGTCAAATTTTATGCATATATAACTCAAAATTTTATAAGCAGTTATCAATTTTAAAATCAACTTTGAATTATGTGAATTAATTAACTAAAGATCAGATAACTTGCTTCTTTGACATTCTGCCACGTTAAAAAAATGGAAAATTTCAGAATTTTACAGTAAACAGGTCAAATTTAAAGTAAATTAATGAAAGCTTTATGTGACAACACAAGAAATGACTTTAAACGATTCCCATGATTCTACAAGCCATTTATAACCTCCAGTTCACCGACAGATGCAAGACTTCGTCTCAGACTTCAACAAGTTTATCTTTTTCTAGCACCAGTTACTGATTGTCAAAAAAGTCACAAAGAGCCTTATCAATACATTTGTCTCTGTCTTTTTAGGGGGGAAATCTTTAAGAAAATTGAAGATAAGGAGCAAAGGTCCCAGAACATAACTAATTTTGAAGTGGCATAACACAGCAAAGCTTTGTCATTTTGATCATTTTATTTTGAGAATGTTTCGTTTATCAGATAAGCTATACTGATTTTTTTTCAAACTTTGTGAACTGCTAGCTGAGTTCACTAAATACATATCTGAGGCAGCCCCTTCACAACAGGGAAGGACATGTGTATGAAGGTCAACAAGACAGCAACTCAATAACCCAAAGAACAAATAGAACCATTACTAGCAGGGCATTCAAATAACTGATGGTCCAAGGTCATTTTTAGGAGAGGATTAATTTTTGAATTACAAAATTCAAGGACCTACCATTCTTTAACAGATGCTTTTTATACACAACCAGTGATTTCTTATGGAGGGCCTTTCACTTAAAATTCAAATGGTCCTGGACCTTTATCATTGAAAGCAAATATTTGAAACCCTGTCAGCTAAGCAAGCCTCTACTTCGTAAATCTGAACACTAAAGAATTCAACAAGAAGAAAAATAAGGTGCGAGATTTATACTTAACAAACTCTCTATGTGATTTACAAACAATCTTTCATGTAATACCAACATTCTTTGTGCAAGCATATGTTAAACTAGACGTATTATTTAATGTAAGCATTTTGAAAATTAGATTCAAGTTTTAATGTCAATTTATTATTAGTGAGATCGTTCCATCATATCAAAATTTGATAAAAGAATACCGGTAGTCACAATTATTCAACTATAGCAGCATGCATTAACCCCTAAACTCATCCAATTTTCTCCTACGATTTTATGGGCTCGCTAAATTGTTGGTTAATAAAGGGTGAATTACAACTGCCAGATGCCAATCTGCTTTTTTTGCAAACAAACTTGAAATATTGCATTTTTCAACCCATTATTGTTCATTGCATTGCACATTTTTTGAAAAATTATGCGGTAAGAAGGTAGATCTTGCATGTTGTAAAATCTAATTGCTTATTTTTCACCTGTTGTTGCAATTTCCACTCGACTGATAAGAGAACAAAACTACTAAGAAAAACACAGTCTATTTTGATATCGAAAATTAGTTTAATTTCCAACGAACAGGTGACTTATTCCAAATAATGTTGGGATCAAATTTGCCCATCAAGTATAAGCTCTAATACTTATCACAAAAGAACCGAGAGAGGGTAATCAAAAGAAATGAGGTATTTTGTTAAAACTTGATCCCGCCTTTGATCTTGGAAGAAGTAAACATTGACGATGATTCACTGACAATTTTTATAAACAAAGATGTGATTCTGATGAAATTTGGTTTGTTTCTGTGAAAATAAAATCATCATTGTCTGTCAAATGTCACTCAGTTACCAGTATGACCCAGTTTTACCACTCGAAAAAAATGTAGAGCATGAATTTGAGGTATGGTTTGTCTCCTCCTGGTGCACATCAAAGTGCGACAAGAACTTTGCACCCACAATTGATAGATTAAAAATAACTCATTTTTTTAATGTTTTTTGCTCAGTTATTTAGCATACTGCTGTATTAATACTCAGGTTTAGTTTTTTTGGTACTAATATTAATAAAATAGTGTCATAGTATGGGAAGTGATGAATTGATTGTCAGAAGAAAAAAAATATGCCTGTGGTTTGAAGGGCAACAATAGACAAAAAAAACTTGACAGTAAATATCAAAATTTAATCAATTGTCAGAGAGAAAAAAAATCTGGAACAAGAGGTTATTATACTTAAGTTAGTATTCAAATACCTTTAAAAATACACCCTCTGTCTATAGAATTTTTTTTCTGATTATGTAAATGTTTGATCTACTGTGGTTAATGGCCAAAGAATATTTATACAAAGATTTAATACAAACAGGTTTCCCAGACTTGGGTCCAGAGGGGCCAAACCAGCCCAAACCCCCTCTTAAAGAATGAAAAGAAAAAAATTGGCAGATATTTTTTACTTGTTTCAGAAAAAATAAACCTTATTTAAGATGTAACAAGGATTATGTCCATTCTAAACAGGGTTCAATACAAACATCATAAATATCCCATTTCATAAATCCATTGCCGATTTTTTCAATAACCCCAAGTACTATAAAAAGTCACTTGGTAGCACGCTGTTATCTGACAGTGATCTGACAAGACCATGAATGTGATGTCACACTACAATAACACCCTGATGTCAGATAATCTACACCATAATGTACATATCTGATTCTAATCTGGGAGAGAGAGACAAGAAGAATGTAGCTTGATTGACAGGGGTTGTTGATTTCAATTAAAAGAAGTTGAAAAAGAGACCATGATGACCTATGTTTTTGTTTTTTTAAACCCTGATATAATCTGTAAATAAGAAAAGAACACAATCTGAGACCACAGGAACAACTCTTATTCCCCCATGTGGTTGGCACTCTAATAAGGGGATGCATTGACCAATATCCAAATTGTAAGAATGAGGTTGTTTTCTGTTTGAGATTCATTAAGTGATATTTCCTTGCAATGATAATCCAATGTGCTCATTGATTTTAAATTTCATATGCTAAAAGGTGTTGCAAATGTAAAGTTCCCTATTCAAACTGGAACCTTATATCTCAATTCATTGTAAATTCATACATTCAGCTAAAATTATCCTGTGCACATATATATTAAAACAGGCTCTTTTAACTTTAGAATTTCCTAACCCATTTAAGTTGTACGGACTACTACTCTATAAAAATAAGAAGATGTGGCATGATTGCTACTGAGACAACTCTCTAGATACTAAGAGACCAAATAATGTTGAACTTAACAACTACAGGTCACTGTATGGCCTTCAACAATCTGTACTTTTTTGAGGTACCTGCTTCAAGGTATTTTTTTTACAGGTCTCAATCAAATGTCCAAGGACTGATAGAACATGTATTTTGACCTTTGGAATGTTCACCAACCTTTCAGAACTACGACAAAAAACCAAAATAAGACAAATGCCTTTTAGGTCTATACCAAGGTTGAAAGCCTTGAAAACATACACACATGTGGCTGGTACTTCCTTACATCTATAAAAAGCTTTTTAGGGTCCATGTTTACTTTGAACTTGATCCTTTCAGATGAATGACCATTAGGCACATGTACTGGATATTTCTTTAAAGTTCCATGTACTTTTGGATTTTTAGATGAATGACAATTGAGGCACATGTACTTGATAATATTTTGAAGTTCCAGCTACATTGGGACATTTTAGACGACTGTTGAGCACATATACTTGGGGTATCCCTAAATCTTTAAAAGTAATGATCAAATTCTAAAAAAATCAGGTGTTGAAATCAGATTGCTCAAGCTTTACCTAAATTATTTTTTTAATGACTCTTGATAAGATACCCCAAAAAAATGGTATACAGCTATACAATTTATGCTGTAATTAGGCCACAATTAAAAATATTTTGGTTTGCCCAAACCCAACCCAAAGGTTGAGACAGTGGGTAGGTAGGTAGGCATTTTTTTTTTAAAAGAGAAATTGAAGTATCGGGTGTTTATTAGTCTTCATGCCTATCTGATTAAAAAAATACTTCTTCAAATCAGGACATTAAAAAAATATGAGTAGGCAGCTTTTTTCTGGGTAGGTAGCGTTTGGGCAAACAAAGGTATTCTTTTTTATGGCCTTAACACCATCAAAATGTTTATCAGAAATCTAGACAACATCGAAAAGCCATAATAGAAAGCTAAATAATAATAACAGAATACAGACGAATTGCAAACATTCAAAAAACAAAAATTCTCACATGAAGAAACGTGCATGCAGTCACACTGATTCTGGGACAAAACTTGAAGTTTATCATACAAAAAACACAGTTCAAAACTAAACAAAGAATCATCAAGTTCACACACAAAAACATATTAAGAAATCCGTTGTTTACAATTATTATCCTTATCTACGATTCTAGCAGACGTGAAGAATGTTGACTTATGTCAGATGTGACTGCATGGAATGGCTACATGACTGACAATGATGCCACGCTACATTTGACTCGCCATAATAAATGTATCAAAAACCTTTGTGGAATGACATTCCCATGAAATTTTCCCATTGTTCAAATTTGTAAGTTATTTAAGGTTTTTAGATTTCTGTTGTGACAATATGTTTTTACATTCTATGAATTTGATATTTTCTTTCTACTTTTTGTCTTTTCCATTTTTTTACAAGTCCAATAGATTGCCTTTATCTATCTAATGGAATAAAAATCTTCTGACTTAAAAATTCAATTATTCTAATCATACAAGGTCTTCATGCTTAACCACAACCCTAACCAGCAATGGGACAAAATAAATCAGAAAGCTTTCTTACATATCAACTTTCAAAATTATCATCAACTCATTTAAGAGATGTGGTACAATTGCCTAGAGACAAATATCTACAGAGGCCCGAAGACGAGGATGTAAACAACTAAAGAGCTCTGTAGAGCCTTCAACAATGAGAAAAACCTACTCCCTTCACATAGTAAATTATTAAAGTCCTAATGAATACAAAATATGAAACAATTCAAAAGAGAAAACCAAAGCCTGATTTGCATCTTAGAACAAAAAAAAATAAGTTTATTATAAACTTGGCACTGTAGTTATAATCTGTAGCCTTGATATGTTTTGGGACTCTCACTTAATGGGCTTTCTTTATATCCTACAATGTCATGGCAAAAAATTAAATGTGTAATTCTTGTTAAGTAATGTTTGAAAATAAATCTTCAAACAATACAATGTCAGCCTGCCTCTCCATCACAAATAAATGCTCATTAAAGATACATTTATCTCTGTACCTCTTGATTAAAAGACATGAGCAAAGACAAGCACTTTAATTTATTTTACATCAAAATTCACTCAGTTTGGCAGCAATTAATAATCAGTATGTAGATTTGGGTTGATAAAATAGCATGATAAAACACCCTGCCTCCTGTCTGGTCACAGTCCAGTGAGAAACAATGGAAAAATCTTATCTCCCAAATTCTCCTAATCACTTCACATGCAATCAAACTACAGCCAGTCGTGTGGTACCATGCACTGTTGTTTAATCTGATAGAGTACCATGTGAAGAATTAACAATCAAAAGAACCCACCATTTGACATGCAAGAAATCGTTAATTGTCATATTTGTACGTTTTATATTCAATAATTCTTTTTTTGCTATTGTATTATCAATTTTGTGGTAACTGTTTGTTCTAGGAGATACCAGCTGGGACAACTGCTATTGAAAAGCCATAAGGACAAGGTTCTGTACTGAATGGTTTGTTAAATACCCTAGTCATTAACCAAACAGAACATATTATTTATGGAAAAGGCATTAAATGAGAACACCCATAATTTACAAATTCTATAAATAGATTATGGTCTGTGATTAACTGATTGTAGATTCTATTCTACATGTATTTGTATTTGGTTTAAAGAATTAAATGTTTAAAACTGACTTGCTGTAAACAATCCCTTTGATTTTAAAGATCACATCCAATAATTAATCCCTTTAACCCTAACAAGATTTGTTGAAAAGCAATACAGCACGTTTTTCTTTACACTGAAATTGGTATAGATAAAAGAGTACCATTGCATACTTTATTTGGACAGGTTGTATTTAAACTGTGTCAATTCAGTCTAAAATGGAAAACATTTGCTGAAAAGTATAATTTTATACAAGTTCTATTATGGTTATTCCGAAAAGTGGTATGGCCCAAACATACATGTTTCTACATCAATGGTGAACAATATGATGAAAGACTTCATATTTTATGATTTAGACTCTCTAAGTGAACTGGTTGTAGACATTAGCCACTTTCAAAAGGGGGGGTCTAGTTTCATCCATATGTCCCCATTCAAATGCAGTCAAAGAAAAAGGAGGGCTCCAACACCCGGAACCCTCCCCCTGAATCTGCCAATTGTCAAAATGAAGTGGTGAAAGCCAAAAGCCCTCACATTTTATGATTAAACACTATAAGTGAACTGGTTGTAGACATTAAATACAATAAGGAATCCTTGTACTGAACAAGATGAGTTTAAGTGAAGTTAAGAAAGCCAAAATCCCTCATATTTTATGATTTAGACACTCTATGTGAATTGGTTGTAGAAATCACATCCAATAATTAATCCTGTTACAGAAACTATTAGCCCTGACAAAGTTCATGTTTTTGACACACTGTATGAACTGGTTGTAGAAATCAAATCCAATAATTAATCCTGTTACAGAAAGTATTAGCTCTGACAAGATTAGTGTAGAATAGATTTATATTTTAAGTGAAATAGTTAAAGACCTCTCATTTTGTGATTTAAAAACTCTAAGTGAACTGGTTGTAGAAATCACATCCAATAATTAATCCTGTTACAGAGACTATTAGCCCTGACAAGATTAGTGTAGAATTTTAGTTGAAGACCTCACATTTCATGATTTAGACACTCTAAGTGAACTGGTTGTAGAAATCACATCCAATAATTAATCCTGTTACAGAAACTATTAGCCCTGACAAGATTAGTGTAGAATCAACAGTAGGTTTTGACATGTATGGTAGAGAGGGTGATAAGTTGTACAGAACAATGATATTTGTTTATTTTCTGTCACTGCTTGTTTATTTTCTGATTAGAATAAGATTGTGGGAACTCTCCTAGGAATTGCAGCCATTACTGCTAGAAGATCAAAAGAATAAATGTTATGAAAATCTGTAATTATGCATGTCATTAGCTAAAACTTGGGTCAAGAATGTCTTATGTTCAGTAAAAGAGTCAAATTTTCTCATGATGACATGAACTTTATCTTGAATTTATACACTGTTAGGGAAAACTAAAGGAATCACTACTGCAGCATTTGTATAGGGTACTTGTTGTAACTGAAGGTGTCAATTAATTCCATATCATAAATCCAATGATATATTGTTAGATATATTATAAAAAATATAATTTAATTTAAAGAGAGATAAAGTATCATTCGCCCAAACTTTCTTTTAAAATTCATTCATAGTTATCTAAATAGTAAAATTAATGAAATAAATTAGAGTTATCTCCCCTCATCAACATTTAACCAATGCCCTATAAAACATGTATTTACTGTTCTTTGTAGATTACAAGAAAAAGACTTGATTCTTTGTTTTTTTGGTTGGGTTTTTAACATGAAAACAAAAGTTCTAAAGAGAACTCCACATTCCTACATGATGACTATACAGCTTACATATAAATAATTGTTATTTATTTGATAAACCAGTCATCAGATGATGTTACAATAGAAGCAAAAGTCTGTCAGAATATGATAAGCTGAAACAGTAGAAGGAGGGCCACACTTCAATTTTATCATCCAAATGAATTCTTATCTACTTTTATTCCATTAGAGTATAATGATTTCAATATGAGGATAAAATTTTAATTGAAGTAAGGGGGTAAATGTTGCCCTGTTGTCTATGAAATATGAAGTTTTTGAAGAAAAAATTAGATCAGATATGGACTTTGGATCTAGTTGGCTTAATTAACCTACATTTTGATAGAAATTGATCACAACAAAGATCTTGCATTCATTTAAAATGTTGGGGTCAAAATTTCTGTCAAACTTGAAGCTGACGAAAAGTAAAATTGATAAAGATTGTAATACTTGAAGACAAAAGGAGAAAATTACATGATATATCTGTTATTAAAAAAGTCCCTCTTAACCAGAATATGAACTCAATTCTTTCTTAGTCCAAATCTTTTTATTGAAAAACTTTCTAATATCTATGAATTCAAATAATTTCTGTCTAGTAAAATATCATATCATCACCAAACGACCAACGGAATTCAATGATAGAACATTCAATATCTGTCAGTGAACAGACAAGCCCATTGACCAATTAGATTTAATGCTTGGTCATGCTGGGTATCTGTCAATAAAATACAGCTAATCTACTTAAATTACATGCATTTCTCACTGTCTAAGAGCATTAAGTTGCTGTGTTAGATGGTAGACACCCCTTCTCACTCATGGCCTGTGTCCTCTCATACAATTCCTCAGTCTCATATATGAGAGTTAAATTTCAGGCGTTAAAGCAAAAAGAATGAAAAGAGCCTTGTTTTATTAATGTGGTTTAATGTATCCAGTCTTATTCTAAAAAAAAATTGACAACAAAAAAAAATCAAGATTTTTTTATCTGCAGATTATATCATGTAGGTCACAATTCAAATGCCATAAACCCTCTTAAAAAACAGAAGTGAGCATTGTTTAGTTACCAATCAAATTCAGTTAAGAGTTAACACTTAGAAAGGTATAAATAAAGATGCAGCAGCTTTTGAACAACAATTGGTAATTACAGAATTTATCTGTCTAAAAACATTCTTCTCATTCTGCTAGTGACAACCATCCATCACAAATGCCATTACATGCCAGTAAACATATAGCACCTAAGTAGAAACCCCCATGGGGTGCCCCTTTCATGTCAATAGAAGCATTTGACTGCTGATTTTTGTTTGTTTAAACAATGCTTGAAGATGTAGCTAATCAAGTGCACCTAATAATCAACAATAGATTCCTTAATAATGTGTAACCTTTCAAACACAGCTAAGTACCAAAAACATCAAAGTAAAACAATGGGTCGTAAAATGGCAAGTATGAAAAGTTCAGTAAAGCTGCAAACCAAAGCAAAAAAACACAAAATCAACTAGAAAACAATAATTTTACAGTTGAGCAACAAAAAATGAACAGCAATGAAGTAAAGCAAAAAATACTAAAATTTTAAGGAAGGAAAAAACTGAACAATAAAATTCAATGTAAATTAGACTAATATGACTTTATGTTTAAAAGTGTGAAATTTCATAAGGACTTTTTTTCAAAAGCACACATTATTTTAATTGAAATAAGCATTTATTATTGAAGCAGATGTATACAAAAAAATAACAATGCATAGAATCCAACTCAGGATAAAGGGGGGTTCCAACTATATGTCCCCATTTAAATGTATTGATCATCCAAAAAACAAAGGGGGGATTCCAATACCCAGAACCCTCCTGGATCTGCCACTGCTGCGCTCCGATAACCATATCTAACTTTTATACAGAGCTCTGTGTAATGAAAACAAAAGAGCGATTACCAGGAGCACTGATTATAATTGTGTTAAATTGGGGTTAATCGACTGTAGTTACATCTGTAACAGTTTAACTTGACAAAGGAACGTTAGTTATGTCAGAAAACCCTGTTTATCTCCCTTGGTTATCTGTTTAATGACATTCTGAAGTAGCTGTTGATTTGTGGTGAAATCTGCATTATAATATACAGATAATTATACTAATGGGATGGCTTCATAATTACTTAACCGCTTTAACTGTCATTGCTGCCATGATTCTGCTTTTTCCATACTTGATGATTTTTGTGGGCGTGGCCAAAAAATTAATGTGCAGTCATTGTGAAAAATTGAGGCTTAAGTTTTTGAATGATATAATACAGAGACAAATATTTTAAAAAGAAATTAAAATCTTAAGGTAAAAAGGTCAGATTAAATAGGATGCATAAACAAATATTTTTACATCATTTTTTTGGGGTATTTTATAACATCCAATCAAATAGTAGCACATTAGATTTGTCATTGTTGTTCTTATGTTAAAGAACGAATTTAGAATTTTAAGGACATCTTTTTATTATAGAATTCATTCCAAGCATGATTAAACAAAAAAGTTCTAATAAACTTTAGAATTGAATCCTCCTAATATCAATGGTTACATAAATATTTTTTTGACATTTTTTGTTTAAATCTGAATAGAAAATGATTATAACTAAATATTTTCACAAATTTTCTGATAACAAACACAAAACAAACCTCATCAATTTTTCATGCTGTTTAATACAAAAAAAATTGATGGACAATATAAGTTGTCTGACATGAGATTTTTCTTTCATTAGACAGCACTTAATAAACACACAATTATCCTTAATCTAATTATCTTAGCTTATAAAACCAACACAAATCTCTTATTAAAACTACACCACTGCTCCGTAGTACAAGGGCCTCCTGATGTTCAACGAAATTACTTGTAAACAGGCCATAAACCCAAAAGGACCTAATCACAACAAACACACACCACAAAGGGGTCATTAATTATACACCCATTAGATATAATTATATTATCGTAGACAAAAGGCATTCCTGTTTCTTGTTCCTGCTGGGATGCACTAAGTCTGTAAACTTAAGTGCAGGTTGAATGAAAATAAACTTTGGCTTGTCCTGTGTTTACATCTTCCTCCTTGAAACAATAAGTTTGACAGCTGCTTGGTTCCACAATTCCCACAGTCCTTGTAATGAGGCCTGGTAGGGGGTAATGTCATTTCAGGACACTTACTTATGTTTTGTCTATCGCCCATTTTTTTAAGTTAGAGAATTATTAATTTTGGTTGTTTTGAACATTGTTTTGTAGTTCGCCAACTATTTTTTAAGTAAG
Source organism: Mytilus edulis (assembly GCF_963676685.1). Lineage (NCBI taxonomy): Eukaryota > Metazoa > Mollusca > Bivalvia > Mytilida > Mytilidae > Mytilus > Mytilus edulis. The sequence goes on from NC_092350.1 coordinate 54,050,042, forward strand.
AGAATTGTTAAATTGGTTATTTTTTATCAGTTTGCAAAAAACTTTTCTTTTGTGGTGTTAATTGAAATAAAATTTGAAAATTAAACTTTTAGCTATCATCTGGTCTTTCTTCATTTTAAAAGGCACCAAAAGGGGGTGGGGGGGGGGGGGGGGGGGTGGGGGTGTAAACATTAGATAAAATGCCAGATTCAAAGCATTTACTACTATATACATATATTTCTACCATTGTCTACATGATCAAATTTGCAATTAGCTATCATTATTTTTTTTTACAAAGAATTTTGTTTTATATTCAATATACAATGTACCATCATAATATAATTAAATTTTTCATATTTGAGAGATTTCCCAAAAAAAGAATTAAAAATATAATCTTTATTGTTGTGACTACAATAAAAAAAAAGTGAAAGCCTGCAATTCAAGTTTTACAACAATTTCTATGCTTTCTTACGTCAAACACCTTTGATTGACCCCTTACCATCCATAATTGTATGACAATTTCCAAAATTAAACAATAAGCATTCCTTCCCTTTTTTACCCTGTCCCATTTAATCATAACGTGTTGGTCCCCTCCTATTACCCAAACACAATAACTATTATACAATCAACATTGTTCCACGACAGATCTCTCCCATATGTTTTATAAGAATACTAAACCTCTATTATGAAATACTATATTTACGTTTATAATAACATTTTGCGGTCCTTTGTTCGTTTTAGAAGCAGATGCACTTTTCAAGTCGATTAGATCTCAAAATATAATGCGGAAAAGAATAACTGAATTTAAGGTATTATTCTTTACCTACCTATTAAAAAATATGCAAATTTATTCAACTTTACAATACGCAATTTGATGTAAATGTTCAAAAAAGTAAACAAATGTGTTATTTATTTAAAATGTGTTCTTTAGTTTGTTTGTTCTGTTCATTAATTAGAACTTCCATGCATTCAACATGAAAAAAGTTCTCTTTCACAGATTTTCAAAAGACAAATTTGTAAGGATCAAGTCTATATAAGCCTGGCCAAGATTTGTAAGAATCGAGTCTATATTAGCCTGGCCAAGATTTGTAAGAATCGAGTCTATATTAGCCTGGCCAAGATTTGTAAGGATCAAGTCTATATAAGCCTGGCCAAGATTTGTAAGGATCAAGTCTATATTAGCCTGGCCAAGATTTGTAAGAATCGAGTCTATATTAGCCTGGCCAAGATTTGTAAGAATCGAGTCTATATAAGCCTGGCCAAGATTTGTAAGGACCGAGTCTATATAATCCTGGCCAAGATTTGTAAGAATCGAGTCTATATTAGCCTGGCCAAGATTTGTAAGGACTGAGTCTATATAATCCTGGCCAAGATTTGTAAGGATCGAGTCTATATAAGCCTGGCCAAGATTTGGACACAAAAAATTTACACAGAAAATGATTGCAGATCTTCAGCAATTCAATAAACGTTGTTTTGTACATACTTTCAAATAAAGTTGGATGTTTTTTTGTGAAATGTAGCCCTTTAGTACAATCTGTGACAGATTTGATAATAGTAACTTTTCAAGCATAGTCTTGCAGGAAAAGTGTAAAGACTGCTATGGAGTAGAATTAAGGACCATTGATGTTGATCAAAGTACCATATTCTGACTTTTATGACTTGTTTGGGCCATCGGAGGCAAAAGCCATCTCAGTCTACAGTTAAATGTTTCAGAGATATTTCATTAGTTTTGCCTATTAATTCCTGATACTTTTTCCCCCAATTTTAAAAAAGAAATGAATTTGAAAAAGGGGAGATTACTCTTTCTTAAAATTTAACTTTCAGAATCCTGTATGCCTAATTCAATGCATTAAGTATAATTTAATAAAATCATCATTGTGATTATAGTATCTAGAAATAACTAAAACTCTTAGGGACAATAACTTGTGTCTATTACCAATGCCACATATATAGAAATTCTTGTCTTTGTGTGGGCTTTTAGAAAAAAATAACAATTCATCGTTTTTATTGCAATAAATCTAAGTACTATTTTTAAGTGGAGGAATCCTTTCTTAATGATCTCTATCAAATAAGAATAATTATTTAAAAGCCTGTAATTAATACATAAAAAGCATAAAACAAGAGAACTTTGTACAATTAAGGCTGTTAGTTTATCCATTTATTCGTTTCTATTAGGCTAAATTGTTGCAAAGGGTTACCGAGGATTGTATTGAAAATGGAAGATATTAAAAGCCTATCGCAATCAAACTCGGCCATAAAACCTATAACAGTGACTATCTTGGTCCCAAATTAAAGTAAAACGCAATGAAACCGGCTTATTTATTGCTCATTGTCTGCTTGAAATTGTCTTATTGTTGTTTTCCTCTTATCGTACAACATGCCATTACAAGAAAGCAACGTCTCGCGAAATGTCGATATGAGACAAGCATTAATGTCGTCAATTTGCAATTTGTGCAAATTGTTTTAAAACTGTAAATAAATTTATTTTTCAATTTGTATAATCGTTCGAAAAGAAGATTCTACATTTAGTAATATAATTTTATTGCTCACAAAGACTTCTCCATAAAAATAATTCAAATTTAAAAACTTTTATCAAAGTTTGTTTTTAGAAAATTTCTAACATAAAAGAAATTTAAAACAGAATAGTCAAACTACAAAAGAAAAAGAAAACAATAAAAATGTTTTAAAGTAAACAATGTTATACAGTTTTATATAAGATACCCTTTGACTTTCCAGCATTTTGTTTCCTTTGATATTTTACAATTTGAAGTCATATCGTAGTTTTAAATGGCTATAATATAAAGTGAAAATAGTCCATATAAAATACAGAAGCTAATATGATTATAAAACCTGCTTTAACAAGATATAATAACCTTCTATTCTGTTTACAAATGTTTAATCAAGTGACAAATACAAAAAAGTGCCACATGTTGAGTTCAGAACTAAACAGAAACCTGCCAATTCAATATATTGGGAAAATTAATATCCAGTGGTCTCCCTTGATAATGTTGGCCTCCCAGAAGAAGTCCAACATGTAGAGTTCTGAATTTAAGGGGAATCTGCCAATTCAATATTGGGAAAATTAATATCCAGTGGTCTCCCTTGATAATGTTGGCCTCCCAGAAGAGTTCTGAATTTAAGGGGAATCTGCCAATTCAATATTGGGAAAATTAATATCTACCGTACATGTCTCCCTTGATTATTTTGGCCTCCCAGAAGAAGTCCCTCACATAGAGTTCTGAATTAAACAGGAAATATGTATGTATACCTTTACTGGTCAGAGAATCATGACCTTGTTGTGTGGTACTCATCAAATGACAACTGAATGTATTAACTCAAAATCCTGTCTTTATTCTTTTGATTAAAGGAATGGAATTTTTCCTATTGATATTGTGAAATCTGCAACTCTAAACAAGGGAAACCCCCCAATACCCAGTCATCTTTATAAATCAACATATGACTTTTGAAATATGTATAAAAGTGCATGGAAAATAACCATCAATTTAAATCTTCAAATTTTGATAACTTTTATATTTATTTATCATTAATATGCAATTTAAATATCATGACGTGCAAAATTGTCAAACCAACAAAAGTATATTTTAAGGCATACATGTGATATCCGATCTGTCTTTTCAATAATTAAATAATGAGGAGAAAGATATTGTCTCTCATCAAATCTTAATATTTTAATTTCTAGTTGAAAAGATTTACATTTTTATGAACTCCAAGTAAAAATGGTCAATATTAGTATCACAATATTTCAATCTTTTTCTTATTTTTTTTTAAAAATAACGGAACTTTTCAATAACTTGTTTAACAATTAAACATTAATTTAGAGTAAAAATTCAGGAACATTTTACGATTTTAACATTTAACTCCACACCTATATCTAAAAGCTACATCAGTACTTACTCGACAATGCGCTTAGTCTACCTCTCTATGTAATCTGACGCATGATGTGTTAAGGGAATAATATTTATTGAAATTCAAAAATAACAAATAACCAACAACAAAAGTTTTTTGAATTATCATAAAAATTGAAAATACAATAGTATGACATCTATATCAACTCAATGACGTGTAAAGTGTGGTTACAGTCCGCTGAATCTGAAGCCTTTTATGAATACGGTAGTTTTAACAAACTGTTAATTTTCTAACTGTGGCTCTTGTACCGTAACGTTTCTCTGTATCTGTATTCACCTGGTGAAAGTTCTTTAATTTGTACCCGCACGTTCAATGAGGGAGGGATGGATATTTGATGACAGAATGTCAGTGGGAGGGGTATTTGATAACATATTGAGGGAAAATATATGAAAAAAAGGTCAAGTCATGGATAATTAAAACTGTATCAAAAATACATTACACATTTGTGGTAAACAGGAATAAAATGTAGCATACCCATCAATGTGATAGAAGCATGAAACATTTTTTTGGAAAATTGTTTCCTTGGGTACCATTATATGTTGACTATGTTGAACCATGCAATTAAGTACCAACAAAATGCATTTATTCCATTGACAATTATGTTATTTGCAAAGTTACTAAAACTTTCCTATAAACTAGGGACCAATCCAATGAGATCTATTTCATTTAACATCAAATCTTAAGTGTCTTGACAAAAATATGTCCATTCTTCTGTCTTGACTAGATAGCTGGACACTTAAAAAGGAAAAGAAATCAAAACACCTACCTAACCAAAACGTCCAAAAGTCCATATTTCCCAAATCAAAACTTTAAAGTTTAGATAGTATAGTTTACCATAGTACACCTAGAGTCCTAGACTATATATTCTTTTTGATTTACAAAACAGTTGATCTTAAGACCTAACTTTTAAATTTAAAACTAATATTTTAACTTTATATTATCTTCATAGAAAAGAATAATTAAAGTATTTAACACTTCCATTCCTTGAAAAAACAACTGTAGGTGAAAATTAATTGTTTAAACTATTCTTTTCTTCTAACAATTGAATTTAAATGTAACATTGAACAGAAGTCAAATACCGCTGTTTTGTAACAATAAAGATTACAATGGGCCAAATTCAACAGCCGCCAAAAATTACTTATCCTAATATTGAAACACCAAAAATAAACGTTCCCGATTAAAGTTATTGTTAATGGAACAGATTTTTACTTCTAATATAAGACTTTCACTCAACAACATAGAAATTATTTATATTTCAATTTAAAATTCAATTGTGTCTGTATTTAACTTTGTAAGTAAAGTACATACGACTTAATGTGATCCATGATTTATTTTTGGCGGACCTACTTTTACTTTTTCTTTAATTTTGATAATTGACAGTACTTAACGATAAAAGTAAGAATTTCAAAATAACGTAATTATAAACGTGATTTATTAAAATTATACATTATAAAATCTAGTTGCTTCGCAGTCTGAACAATCATTTAATCCTTAACAAAAAACGGTATGTCATTGGCGTAATGTTTAAAATGCAACTAGTTTTATCATTTTATTACAAAACATATAAAAAAAGTTCTTATGCATTTGTAAAATGTTCTTTTGTGTTGTTAGAGGAGAAAAGCATATATTAAGCCAAGCTGAAAAATAGAAAGTTAATCAAACAACACTAAAAGTTGATTTAAATGCCGAACAATTTGAATTTAATGATGTACTATGACAAATCAATTCTACCCCCTTCTTTTGTAATCCCGTCAGAAATTTTATATTTTACTTTTCAAACGTTAAAGGGGCTCCTGTCTCTAATATTCCATATATAAAGACATAATATTTTTCAATAATAGTCCCGCTGTTTGTAAGAATAGAATTTTCTTTTATCATCAGTTTTATTTTCTGAAGTTTTCAGTACATCAAAGGCCGATATAGTCGTTAACTGCATTGTCATACACAATGGGTGAAACGAGGCATCAAAAGATGGGATGGTAAACAATTTTGTTTCTGATTTTAAAAGATGATGCGGGTTATAAATTATCCAAATAACCTTCCAAAATGTTGTCCCTTAGAAGGCCTGAGAATACAATAGAAAATCATGCTATATTTGTACAAGGACAATCCATCATTTTCAAAGGATCCATGAAAAGTTTGAAATTTTCAATAAATTTATTTTAAATAGCAATTGAAAATGTCAAGTGACCAAGTGTTATTTTATTTGTCTTCCAGCATTTTGTTTCTTTTTTTTTTTTACTGTTACAGAGACGTTGATTGCTGTCTTGTCATTTAATTTTCTTCAATTTACCATATTGGTTTGTCATTTATATCAAGCTGTTTTTTGTCACTTTTCTCAAGTCATGCAGGGTCTTTCATAGCTGAATTACACAATATGGGTTTTGCTCATTGCTGAAGGCCAAGCAGTGACCATTATTTTAAATCTATGTAGCAATAGCTTCCATTGTTTCATCAATAAATAAACTATTGGAACTCTTCAGAACAATCAATTCTAGCCAATATCTGCCAATCACTGCTTATCATGATGATCAGTGATCAAACATGATTATCTGCTGATAATTAATTAGATTATCTCCCCTTGCCTCCTGCTGATTACTGACTGACAAGTCTGTCAGCATATGAACTAATTATTAACGATCTAGAAAACCAATAAAATTAAATAACATAATAAGTCTGGTTATATAATGTATAAAGCAGTCACAATAGGAATCCTGGCTTTTGGTAGGTGCTAAAGATATGGTTATTTAAGCAGTCTTATGATACACAAACACGCCAGATTTTGAGAACTCTGATTATTTGGATAAGGAAGGTTCCGCTTATTAAAATGGAAAGTTATGTAATATTTTGCATTACTTTCATAAAGGTTCAGATTGATAAACTAAAGGAGAATAGAACACTGGAACAAAATGTTGGTTTGTGTCTAAGGTTTTTAAAAACAGAATTTGGGATAAACAAAATTTCCTAATTCAGAGAAAATTGAGGGGGGATGTATAGAAACTTGATAAGAGTACTCAGTAGCATTAATGATTTTAGAGCATCAAAGGCCCTTTCTACATAAAAAAATTAGCGTAACTGAACAGAACTGATATAAGAATAAGAAAGAACTTACTAAAACAAACAAAAGTGGTGTAATCTTGCTGAAAATAGACAAAATCTAAATCTTAAATCTTACAAAAACTAAATTCAACTTCAAAGTTTGGAATTCAATTGGCTTTTTTCACAAATGCAAAACATGCATATATTAATCAAGCTAATATAATATAACTGGCAAAATAAATCTCTTGCTTACTTCAGCTGTCAAAAAATGCAGCTAAAAATATTTACAAATTAAAATAAGAAATGTAAGAAATATGCCAATCTCTAAATGTCATCTCTTTCAAAAAACTAACACATTTTTCTTCTTACAAAAAGTGTCAAGAATTTTATGATAAAAATTATATAAAGTCAACAAGCAGCTAGGATAAAACAACAACATCTCTAATGTTATAGATAAAAGAATCATTTTCATTTTAAATCATGATTTTTTGATAGAGTTAGAAAGGTGTCCTGTTGTGTTGTAAATGGCCCAAGAATTTACCACAGAACTTTGTTCAGAGAGATGCTGAGATAACAGTATAAAGAGATAACAAACAGTAAATCAGTAGGGAGGGATCCAGAACAAACAGTAACCCAGTAGGTGGGTACCAGAACATTTGTGTTAAAGACTTTATTCCAGTGGTTTTCCTCTATAGGCCATTTAATTTCAGAGTGGACATTTTTCATAAATCACAATTATGATCATATCACGACAAAACATAAAAGAACCAAATGTCATTATATTTATTAATATTTAATATCTATTAAGATATAGATCTTTACATTTTATTTCGTCTTTTGATTTCTACAGATGGTTTGTTCATAAATTCAATTTTTAGTATTTCGTTCTTACTTTTATTTATTAATTTATATGAGCATTGCTCTCAGACCAGTATCCAATGAAAATAAAATAAGAATGGTTTATCTAAATCAATAATGAATGGAAAAATATCAGTTATAGATCAAAATGCACATATGATAAAAAGTGGCTAAAATATGTCCCCAGTCATCATGCTCTTTCTTAACTGTCATCATTTCATTTTTGAAAAGTTTAAAACAAAATAATTATAATAAGCTTATTCACCCAAAATTAAAAATTAACTTTCAATTTTCATAAGTTTTAGTCAGAGAAGCAAAAAGAGATAACTCAATATTAATAACTAAGTAATAGGTGTGATTGGTTGATTGTTTTTTACTTGATAAATGTCCAGTGGCAAGTGTTTCATACATCCCCTGGACGCTTGTGAATTCAGATCAATATGTGTATACTGAAAGATAAATCGACCAGCCATTAAACATATCCTACTTTCATATAATTTTTTAGAGAATTTGGAAATTTGTCACTCTTTGAGTTGGGTATTTCTATGTACATGGAAGTGATATGGAAAAACTGTGTCAGTATTGTCATTTTTAAGCCACATAATAAATTATATATTATTTTATATAATGTAAAAAAAAAGCAAGATGTCTATGTGTAATATTCTCAAATACATTAATGGAGTTTGCAGTTTGATAAAACTGTCATTTAGAATGAAAAAATGCTTCAAAAAGGGGAATAACTCTCTGTCAACATTATAAGATTCATAACAGAGAATACAAATAGAGAAGATTTTAATAATAGGTGTAAATAATTTATCTCTTTCACTAACATAACCGAGATGAAATTTAAGAGCTTATATTGTTTCCTTTTAAAGTTTTCAAGCTGAGATCAGTAAAATATCTTAATTTTCCATATATAACTTTACAATGATTTAAAGTGTAAGCTACCACTATGAGACTATGATACTATCATACCATGACAAATAAAAATCAAAGTTAAAGATTTTTTTCATAAAACTTGCTTTTATAAACCTCAGATTTATCTAAGAAAAATCTAAGTTAAAATTGATACAATGTATAACAATGTATAGCAAAAATTCCTATTCAGCAACATTTAAAATTAAATTTACCATTTGAATTTCATATTTTTATGGAAAAGTCTTTCTTATCTGATCCCACACTACAAAAAGATTTCATTAATTCGGTCATCAAAAGTAAAATGATTTATAAACTTTTTTTCCATACATAGACTAAAATTGAAAGATAAATATCACTGCATAAAAGCTTTTAACTTTGTATTCTGAAGTAGATTTAAACTATTTCTGTAAGTGTGTTTAATAATAAGTATAACTTTATAAAAGTACAAATTATGAAATGAAGAGTTTAACCAACAATTAATATGCTACAAAGTCTATTTATTTACATAATTGACATTAAAATTAAATCTCTATAAATATGCAAAGTAAAGCGCAAATTAAAACTGTCAATTTGTAATTTTAAACTGAAGAGGGACAATCTTTTAATGAGCAAAGGAAATACAAAAGAAAATTTTTCCTACCAGTATTTTGACGTGTGAATATCATCGCAATGCCTTTACAGATAATAATATTGCATTTGAAAGAAGCGTAAGAAAAATATCAATTTTCTGGTCGTTCCCGATCAATTTTTAGTCCCTGTCTGTGGAATGCTAAATCCAAATCATTTACTTTAAATTAGTTTTATCACTTTATTCAATAAAATAAATTTGTAAGAAATGACTTGATAACAATGCTCCTATTCTACATTGATATATTGACAAAAGTTAAACATCTGAATAGGCTTTCGAAGCTATACAGGGATTTAGAGATAAAGCATAGAACTGACGGAATCAATAAACGTGAACTGAACAATATCACATATTAATAATATTAAAGAAAAAAAAAGACCTACCCATGATTAAATGTAAATTCCACTTCATCTTTATAGTCTAGAAGATCGCATCTCATTTTACGTTAAACTGGGACGTACATCGATAAATGTTACTAATTAAAGACCTCGGCTAAGTGTCATTTACAAAGTTTCTTCACTTCTCCGCCCCACAATCCTACTCCCGTAGAAGTCGTCGTAAAATATATGTGGTACAATATTGTGTTGACACCCTGAGGTCATTGATAGAAGTGCGACCCTTTAAGTAAATACCAGTCTCTGTCTAAGTGAAGTTTTTCTCCTATCGTAATATCTATTGTTCTCGTATAACCGGTGGTCTTAATACAGCTGATATTTGATATAATTTTAATTGACCAGAAATTTTAACAGTTAGCTACTTAGAAATCGTGTAAATAAATTAATACGTGAAAATGATTGGTTTTAAAAGGAACAACGTTTGCTTTGGCCCGTGTGAGTGGCCAATTTATTACATTCAAACATTGAAATATTAACAGATAACATTATACTCAAATGAATGAAATAAACGATATAATTTATTTCCAAGTTCATCGTCATAGATAACAATGTACACAACACAATTCAAATATATTTTTTTTCAATCTTGACAAAATAATATAAATGGAAAAATATAGCATGTGCGACCAGGGTTAAGGTAGTCTGAAACATCAATTATATTGTTCAATAAAGAAATGACAACTAATTATTCTAAATTATAGTTTTGTCGAAACTTTGGGACGTTTGTCTAACAATAAAGCTGTTATAATGTCAAATGCTAAGGATTCTAACAAAAAGAACCCTCACAGTGAAGTATTGTTATTTTTTATGGACCGACAAAGTCATAATAGTAAATAGATCCTAAATCAACTCTAAATGATTCTACCAAGTGCTTGATCGTCATAGATGTTAGATATCAAAAGAAATTAGATTATGCATCTAGCTAATGTATAGGTGTCTTATATCAACTTGCAGAATTATGATCATAAAAGAAATTTTTGCTCATTCAGTCTGTCAATACCAAAAATTGAAATTAAAATGATTTCCCCCAATTTGACGGGGATATGATCAGTATAAGGATAGAAAACTTTATATAGCATTTTGCTCATTTTGAATACCAAAAAAATGAAATAAACATGATTCCCCCTTCTTTTTGACAGGGATATGGTGCAATGTCTTCAGAATAAAGATCATAAAAGAAACAGAAAACTTAATATAGCATTTTTCTCATTATGAATTCGAAAAACCCCAAAAAGTTATTACGCTCCCCCTTTTTTAAATGAGATATGATGCAATGTCTTCTCCTGCATACAAAAAAGAAAATTGAACAAAAAACCCAAAGAGCAATTGGTGGCGACAAATCTCGGTGATAAATGTAAATGAAATTAGTAAATTGTTCGACAACAATACAAATAGATTGATTCATCACACTAACAAAATATCTTGAATTACGTTAAACATTCCGATGCTAAAAATTCCAATACACAAATCGTTCATGCAAATATTCTGCATCGTTTTCCATTGTTTAGGAGCGTGATATCGCGTCTGATTTACAAGCATTGTATTTGATGCCAATTCGGGCAACAATATCATCAGTTTGAGTTTTACACTGGAATGAATTTATTGTTAGATCAGTCAAGCCACATTATACAATTTTGAAATAAACTAAATTACAAGACACGGGTTTATGGGGGAATCTTTACCATTTTTATGCAATGATGTATGATATAGCATAGATTAGTAAACTGGAGATAAATTTCATATCAAGTTATTTTTTTCCTCCGTTCTTACTCTACAATGATATATTACAAGAAGTTAATATTACATAACATTAGCTACAGATGTGAGATTGTCTAAAATTTACTTGATTGTATTTTTTGGGGTTCTTCAAATCATTATTTTTTTTCAATTTCAAGATTTTATTGGGGAAGTCAATTTCAGAAATTAACATATCAATCTTGTTCATCTGTAATATGTAATGAATTTTATTGTAATGGTGAATTAAGATATGGGGATGCTTTTGTACAACATTTTTTTTAGTCATTACACTAGTTAATTATAGTACAAAAGTGGCAATATTTTCTATTTTTGGGAAAACTTCATAGGAACAATGTTATCATACTATTTACGTTAAGCCTAATAGCTATTCTACCCTACAGTACACAAATAGTAAAGAAGCTAGCAAAATCAGTACATTCCCCAGTCTGCAGCAAAATCTTTTCCAACTATGGGTACTAGTCAGAAGACAACTATTCAGACATTTTTCTTATGCGTCTAAACAAATTTGTTTAAAAATTTACCAGTTCTAAAACTTTTACTAGTCTGGAGCATCAGACTAGTGGCTAACGGTGCAGGCTGGTAAACAGCAACAAACAATGCTTAAGTGTGGAATTCTAACTTGTATTTATCATGCTTGTTCAAAAAGACAGAACAGCATATGAAGGATACAATGCTCAAAAGTTTAATAAAATTATTCAAATGGCATTTTTTTGTATCAAGTATCTCACAAAAGGTTATTAAAATAAGCCTTCCAATTGATCAAACAAAAAACAAAATATTTAAGCTTATCTAATGTCAGTCCAAAGTTTTTTTTTTAGAAAATAAATAACTTATAAACAAATCAGACACCTGGGCAATATATTTAGAGCAACAAGTTTTTAAAGCTAACTCATTTAGGCTGATACAGATACTGTCAACATCTGAACTTTATGGCAGCTCAGGCAATTCTGAGTTGCCTAAGCAGTAACTGAGTTTAGTATATTTGTCAAAAATTTCAAGACCAAACCCAGAAAACGACTTGCATAAAAGAATGTCAAAAGATGCAGTTGTAATCCCGTTATGTAATTATATTTCTCTGATGTCATAAACATTCAATCTTTTGACAGACATAAAGCAACGCCCCCTCGATGCATGTCCCCTGCACCTGCAGAATGTACATATTTACAAATTATCTGATATATTTTTTATATTTTTACTCTACTCAATAAGTCTGCACCTGTAAATTTTATTTGTCTCAGACTAAATTTTGTTATAATGCAACTATAAATTAAATAATCATTTCTGACGTAAAAACAGATGTCTTTTTCTGTTTGGAAATTACAAGACGTAGATTAACAAAAGACACAGCTTTTCAAAGAAATTGGGGTCAGATTAATAAGCTCTCCTTATGTTTTTTAGCTTTTAACTTGCTGTCTTTGAGATAAGGAAAGGGGTCATGAATAAAAAGTCATAAAATGTAAAAATGACTATGTGGCATGATTGCCAATGACACAACTCTTCACAAGAGACCAAATAACACAGAAATTAAAGACTATAGGTTACTGTACATCCTTCAACAAATTTTTAAAGCCCAAACCATATAGTCAACTTTAAAAGGCCCCAAAATGACAAATGTGAAACAATTCAAGAATGAAAACTAACGGCTTAATACTCACACCATGGTTTAAAGAAGAAAATAGAAGACAAACTTGAACAAACAGAGATGTTGCGTGTCAATCACTGAGACAACCCAACAATATCAAAAAGACAGCATATAAAGTCATGATATGCCAAGCACCACATCCCAAAGACTCCATAAAAAAGTTGAGAACCAATAATCTACTTGTTAGTTCGATAATAATATAACTGACCCTACTTTTATGAGTTTCATTATGTGAGTTGATTCTCTCAGGAGGGACAGAAATAATTTCATCGACAATGAAAAGCTAGGGAAAAGAACAAATGCATCTTTTAAACCTTATGTACGTAATCTTCTAGATTTCAAATCTTTTTTAACTACATTAAATCTTTTGTTAAGCCAGATAAAAAATATCAATCAAATCCAATGTGCAGCAAGTGGTCTCCCTTGAAAAATAAAGAAGAAGACTTGATATTTTAGCCTGAAATATCAAGGTTCATTTGAAATTTAAGTTATTGTTTGTAAAAAGATATGTACAACAATTTGTAAGGTTAGACATTAAACTTCCTCATTTAACATCCCTATCTTCATCAACCAATAATAATATCATTAATAATTATTAATTTTTTATTTGATTTTAGAGTCAGTGATTTTTATGCAAAATAGAAAAAAAATGATTGTGATTTTTCTTAAATAAATCATCTTAAAAAATCAACCATTTTATCTAATACAGATTAATGAAAATGAGAAATGATTTTTTACTCATTAATTGTATCTTATATATATCTATTCTATTGAAAATTTATGAGATTATTGAATAAATTGTTTTTTCAATGGAATTGACAGTTTTCATATTACATGTACATGCTGATTATCAAATGCCATAAAAAAAATCACAAATGATTAAAAATTCTATTGAATTGCTTCAGCTGTTTAATATTGTTGTTTAATCATACCTCATTAATTAAGTATTTATCAATAATGCTAATTAAAACTTTTAAATATAATAAAAATTAAAATTAAAACTTACTTTTCTAGAAAAGCCTCGCATCTTATCATACTGCTTGACATTTTCAATCCACTAACAAATTATTTCCTGACAACTTAAAAGTGAATTCAAATTAAGACAAGAGTTATGGTTCTTGCTTGGATGCTGCAAAGTGCAGACTGACAATGGTGTATTGTTTTGTTCAACAATTGAATAGTTATTGTCTGAGTAACAAAATGAATGGATTTATTCTTGTGAACAAAAACATCAGGCTACGTCAAATAGTTTTAAACAATTTCGTCTTTTGTTGAACAATTTTTTTCAATATATAACTGTGGAGTAAGAAACCATTGTTGTCGAAAAAAAACAAACACGGTTTGAACCATTCATTTTATATTTCCTCAACATTTTTTTTGCCAAACACAAGCATCTGTTGTTAAAAGTTAAAAAGAAATTACAATACATAATTTATGTATTTGTTTTTATAGGTTCTTGAGAAGTAAAAACAATTATATACGAAATCTTGAGGTTATAAATGAGCTACGAACAATCGAACAATCAGTCATAAAAACAAAACAAAGTAGTTTTTGTCCTTTTGTTCTTGCCTTTGTTTCCAAAACAAAAGTTTGAGAAAGAACACTAAAGTTTTAAAAAAAATACAGTACCTAAAATGGATGGAAAACAATACGATTTTTTTCTTCTTTTTTTTTTGCCATAGTCATATCATCAACAATAGGATAACCAATTTTTGGATTATGAGACAAATTTAAAAATAACAGCTTTTAAAACATTTAATATTCTAGCAAAAAAAAGAAAATTAGATCTATGAATTCAAAATTTATACAATCAGCTGAATATTTTTGGCTTTCTTAAGTGTTTTATATTTCCCATCATTGCTATAATGCAAATAGCTTGTCCCTTTAAAACTACGAAGAAATTTAGTAGTAAATAAGTCTTAAAAAGCTAACCTCAACAGAAGGACCAAAAAAAACAACATATAGCCTATAAATGGAGGCTGGTGTAAATTCAAGACAAAGATATACAGCCAATTGGAAAACAATCAACTGCATGATTATGTATTTTTGTCATATTATCCTTGTGATAGCTGATCCTTAACTTTGGGCTAAAAAAAATATAACTTTTAACTTCTGATCCCAAACAGAAACCCTAGACAACTCCCCCTTTTTAAAAGTTTCAGCACCAGCACCTGCATTTTGCAAACTCATTTAAAAATTTCATCATCCTAACAAAATCTCCTCCCCAGCCTCAAGAATGGCAGTTTAAGTACCATTTAACATAAGGAGCAAATTAAACGTGAATCAATTGTATATTGTCTTTCATTTCACCTACTTCACACAATGAATGAGTCTATAAGTGATTTCTTTCCCTGACATAACCCCTGGCTTAATCATTACATAAAATATTAACTGACATTACAATTACAGTTAAACCTGTCACAAATTCAATTATAGTAAAACCAGGATTTTACTTACAAATGATTAATATGTAAATTTAGTCATACAAACCTTTTTGTTACACATTATGGTATATAACTTTAGACATAATTTCACATTTTTGCGACTGAGAAAAAATGTCAGTAAAACAGATCAGTACATTTAACTGATAGTTAAATGTTGTCATTACACTGTCAGTAAAGCATGGTGATTTTATTTAACTGTCAGTAGAATGAGATTGCTAAACATTATTGCAAGAAAGAACTGGTTGCTTGCACTTGTCACTGTCATTTACAAATGGTATTGACTTGGTTATACTGGTCGTTACTCATGTTACTGACAGTATAAAATGAAATGATTGGTTGTAACATATGTAACTGTTAGTAAAGTAAAGATGGGTTGTTACACATGTAACTGTCAGTATAGTAAGGATTAGGTGCAATACATGTAACTCAGTACAGTAAGGATTGGTTGTAACACATGTAACTGTCAGTACAATAAGGATTGATTGTAACACATGTAACTGTCAGTAACAGTGAGGATGGGTTGTAAAATATCAAACTGCCAGTACAGTAAGGAAGGGTTGTAACATATGTAACTGTCAGTACAGTAAAGATTGAAATGTCACACATGTTACTGTCAGGACAGTAAGAATCCATTTTGATGCTAGCAAATCTCAATGGTTGAAGGCAAATGGTGCATTTTTAATTCTTGCAGATTTCGCCTACCCTGAAGTAAATGATGAGTAACTGCCCTTTACAGAAAAAAACTTAAATGCCACAAGATTTAAGCTGTAATATTTTAATGAATTTTCTATCCTAACAAAGCACTCCTATGTAAATACTTCCAGAGGCTTTTTATAACTGTTCTAAGCATCAGTAAACTTTACATTGTGTCTATCTCATACTATTAAAATTCCAATATTCAGTCTCTACTTGATCTGTATGTACTACGGTACACAATTATCTTTGTATAGAGATTACCATATTCGCCAATTGTTTCTACTCGGAACAATACCTTTTAATAAACGTTAATAATAGAATCGCATTATTACTGGTTTACATTAATTCTTACGATCTAGTGCACCACAATATTTGCTCACGTTTGAACAAACAGAGTGTCGGAGAACAATGAGCAGATAAAACAGAAAACTTGTAATATTTAGAAACAACCTAATCAACAAATTAATTTCTATTCGGCTTTATGATCGATAGATATTTTAATTTATCTTTCAGCTTACGATCAGATTTAGGAAGTATCTATGAAATACAGAAAACAATGCAATTGACGGCTATTAGATGGGTTTTTTGTATTGAAATTGTTTAACGGTGTTTGTTGGAATTTAATTAATATTTGGACGCTGTGCTTATGTGTTGATTAAAAATTATACCTGTGTTATTTGATAAAACCTTTTTCTTTTATTGTCTATTTAAGCTGAAGATCACAGCAACAAGAATACGGGTCAATTAGGTTCGGCTTTTTGTCCACGTAAAAACAACAACAATATTCGGAACATTATCAAATCTTATTGTTCATTGCATTCTAAATAGCAAAACCTAATGCATTCAACGGATAGGGAAATAAATCTTTGATAAAAAAAGCTTTAATAAAATCTGTTTTAATTTCTTGCAAATATGCCAATAGTACATGGACAATTTTGTCAACAATGAAAGTTCTCAGTGGGCTCGGCACAATGGCACAGCAAGTAAATAGAGTATTCATTTAACAGAGTTTAAGCTAAATTTAATTTGTAGAAATAAATGAACATCAGTTCTCCCGTAACAATGTTCGTTTTTGACGAACACATTTCTAAAGTGTGAAAACAAATTAGAATCTTCGCTATTGTGATGCATTCAGTTATAAAGGATAAGCCATTTCTCTGACACTGCAATGTGAATATCAATGCCGTTTTAAAGAACTAGTCCTTTTCAATATATAAAATTGAAAAATAATCAGGTTTGTAAAACGTGGCATAATAATAAAATGTAATTGACTCACTGTGCATTATATTTACAAAAATAAACAAATTGTCCTCATGCCAACTTGTGAAAATTTACACAACAAAAGTGAATTGTAATATGGATTATGAATACAAATATATTTCGACAGGACCTCAGAATAACATCATCGGCATGCTTAGACATGGACACAAAAATCTAACACCCTGAAACATTGATTGAAATATAAATATGTAACAATAGGTTCCTTTTAATATCAAACATTTTGACATCCCTTATGAATTTTTTCAATCTCATTTAATTTTTCGCACCAGCTGAAATCTCAATAGAATATGTACCTCACACATTCAAAGAAAACTTGATAAATTTACATTTGTCTACAAGGATTTTTTCTAAAATTTGGGAAAATTTTCATATTTGTAACAGCTGATATTAAACAATTGAATTCAAATTCTTTAAGATGACCTTTTTAAAAAAAAAAATGAATGGGGACACTTGACATTGTTCAGCAATAATACGGTACATCATTGGCGCTTAACACTTTTATAAATGACTCACATAAATTACAAGCCTGTTTTGTAAATTAGATGTTGCTTTGGTCTACAGCTAAAAGTTCTGAATTTCTTATCAATCTATTGAATTGATTGATTGGTAGTGGTGTTTTAACACCACTTTTGGGTTATTTCGTGGCATTCATTTTTTATGAGTGGAGGAAGCCAGAGTGCCTGGAGAAAACCATAGACCTTTGATAGGAAAACAGACAATCCTAATCAATTAAGAATGGAGTAGAGTGCACTTGCATGATGCAGGTTCAAACTCACAACAACAGTAGTATCTTCTTACACAACTCTGCCACCAAGGTCCCCCCTTTTTAACTTTGATGACAATGCACTATTGAGATGGAGTAACAGAAGGCTTACATAAAAGATCTGAAGTTTCGACAGTCAGGAACCACAAATAGCCATAGTTCACTTATAAACAAAACATGACATGGTGTTGCATACAACAATAAAACAGCAACCAAGCAAAAACAAGAATGTGTCCCAAGTACACAGATGATCCATCCGCACTATCATATTCTATGTTCAGTGGACCTTGGAAATAGGATAAAATATCTAATTTGGAATTAAAATTAGAAAGATCATATCATAGGAAACATGTTTACTAAGTTTCAAGTTGATTGGACATCAACTTCATCAAAAACTACCTCAACCAAAAACTTTAACCTGAAGCAGGACGAACAGACGGACGAACAAATAAAAGGAGGCACAGACCAGAAAACATAATGCCCATAAATGGGGCATAAAAATAAACAAGGAAAAAAGAAAGGAACAGGAAAAGAAATCTACACGTTAGGAGGTTTAAAACAGCAATATAAGTCTAATTGTCAAACAAAGTAAGACTTATAGCAAAAACCACTTTACAAGTTGATCAATTCTACTGAAGGAGGTTGATTCTATTTTAGTTTTACAAAGAAGTGTTTCAAATTTAAAACTAATATTGCTTAGGAGGAACTCAAATAATCAGACAAAGTTACACAAAATCAAGCTGGATTCACTAAGCAATTCTGGTTTCAATACCATACAATTTCTGCTAAATTTTGAAATGTCGATAAAATTTATTTCAATTTTCATAGATCAGAGGTATAAAACAAAAGTTTAACAGCTGAATAGCTTCTGTTGTAATTCAAGTACTCAAAGGTTCTAATATTCTAATTTTGATATTTTGTCTTTATGAAACTAAGAAACAGCAGTGTAGTCTAATATAAGGGAGCTACCATTTGATTTTTATGGGGGGGGCTAGGATGAAAAATTTTGTCCTGCTTTTTTTTTTAGTTGTAATCTCTGTCCTGCCTTTTTATTTTTTACTCTATTCGGTCCTGCCTTTTTTTTACTAGTTTATCCTGACTTTTTTTACCCAAATTGTCATCCTGCCTTTTTTTTTTGCCAAGATGCTCATCCTGCCTTTTTTTTTACTCAAAACTCCTGTCCTGCCTATTTTTTTCAAATTTCATCCTAGCCCCCCCATAAAAATCGAATGGCAGCTCCCTAACTTGCAATCCAGAACTTTGATAATTCATTTTGACATTGGGAGAGAGATTAACTTTTTGTTAGTTTTAGATTTTATTACTAATCAAGAAAACTATGAGTGACTGTAATGGCCTTTTGTCTGCTTCAAACAAATTTGATTCTAATTAAAATCACATACCTAACATTATATATAGTGCAAACACATCCTTGGAAAAAATGCAATGACATTTTACATAGGGTTTCTTTGAAGTGCAGAGTTAACAGAGTGACAAATATTTGCTTTCTCACAATGACTTTGATAAAAAAAATGTCTAATTCTTCAGTCTAAATAGGAGGATCAAGAACATAGGTGGCCAACTTACACATATCAAACTTCCAAGGGAGATTTCTTAAGAACCATTACTGTTTTTCTTTTCAGGGACAGATTCAGTCATTTTTAAAAGGGGGATTCCAACCCAGGAGAAAAGGTGAATCCAAATATTTGTCAACATATAAATGCATTGATCATACAAAAAAGGGGGAATTCAAACCTTGCTATGATTTATCAGAGTTACATGTGGGCAAATTTAGTTTCTGCATTTCACATCTTTTAGTAAGAATATGATTAAAAGTGTAAAAAAACAACCAAAAAAAACAAAACAAAACATAAAGGCCCATCAACTGTATGTATCACTGGTTACATAGGCAAACACAATATAAGTTATTCTATAGAATCTCTGCCCTTTTCTAGAAGACATGCCAATAAAAAGGAAAATGAAACTAAAGCTGCTTCATACAGTTCTACACTTGCAAAGAAGACACTTGAAGTTTATCGCTTCAATAAACAAGAACGCATTGTACTTCAGAATTCTAATTAAAAAACCTAACACTTTGATAACGTGTTGATCTTAAAAACAGTTTAATTTAAAACTGTTCATTGAATAAAAGATACAACACACCTAGTATTTACTTTTTACTTTTTATTAATTCACCTTCTACTGGTCCGAGAACACAATTAATTCGTAGTGCATTTCTTTTAGAACATAAATGAAAATAAAAAAAATCCCACCTGCGCTTTCTCAAAGAAACTTTTACAGTGTGTTGTACTACTTTTGGGACAAATTATATCAAATTTATAGAAAACTTCATCGCCTCTAACTCAAAATATGGCCAATTTTATGTTTAGGGCGTCTTGAAATCTTTTGACAGCTTCCGAAGTGCTCATTTTCAACCTTTTTCAGCTGGACCAAATCACTACTTTCCTTTAAAATTCTGGACCCAAATTTTTTTACAGTGTAATTTCAACCCCCTTCTTGCAATTTGAGGCAGTGAACATGGAGAAATAAATTTGGAAGGGGTATAAAAATTAATGGCAAGTAACCCACTGTCAACACTAGGGACTATATTTGTGAACAACGAAAATCAAGGGACGACAATGGTGGTCTCGGACCTAATAGGGTAGAAAGAGTAGACAAATCTTAAAAAAACTTGGTATGAACAAAGCTTAATGTATTATAACACTACTTACAAAGTTTCATGACAATAGGATGTATATTATAGACATTAAGTTTAGTTCTATACTCATCTTTGCGTGTAAAATTTTGACGTTAAAATTGAAAAATTTCAACTATCAACATTTGGGGCTTTAAAAATTTAAATATTGCAAAAAAATACTTGTTAAATGCCTTAATATATAACTTATCATGTACTAAAAGCAATAGAGTACTCATTTGATTTATCAGACTTGGCATAATTATTCATAAGTCAAATTTATATGAGCCTGCGCCTAAAAATTCAGGTTTTTCAATGAAGTGGAGCCTTACATGAAGATGTAATATTTTCCAGCAATTTTAAATTTGTGAAGCTTTTTGGTTATAAATAATCCTTACATATGTATTTAAAGTACTTTAAATGGAAAGAAAAGTTACAAATAACATATCATATTAGTTTAAAAGGGTCTTAGGCCAAGTAAGACTGGAAAAAATTTAGGGTCAATTAAGGCCGTGCCACATATTTACATTTAAAAATGCATATTGAGGCTATAAAAAATAAAAATGTGTGTCTTTTTTATCATTTCTATACTCATGTGACATGATACAACAAATCTGAGCACAAAAAGACTCTTGCAAATAACTTTTCTTACAAGCAGTATGGGCTGAAACAAAGATTTTTGCCTTTTTAGGGAAAAACTTTCATGCAATTTATTCTCAACAGGCTTATATTTAAACCACTTGCTATCCTACAGAAGAAAAGAAATATAGTATGTGAAATGGAACAGGTACAATAGACATTGTAAAGTGCATTTGATACAAATTTAGTGAAGTCTCTAATATGGACATCAAATTTTATATACCAAGCTCCCCACTATTGCCTTCATCCAAACAAGGCGTTAGACAAGGGTCATTCATACAACACATTTTGCACATTTTATCTGAGATAAACTTCTTTTCTGTAGATTCAGAGTTCATAAATAAGTAAAAGAAGCAGGTAAAGGCATAGAAACACAAATATTGACACATAAAAACCTGTCAGATAGAAAGTCAGGATGCCATTTATGCATCAATATTGAAAAAGTTATAAAATGCCTATTTTGACCATAAAATGTCAAAATTGGTCGTTTTGGCAGAAATTCTATAAAATAAAAGTTTAAATCCTTTAGTTTCATGCTATTTGACAAGTTGACACCATCAAATCATTTAGGGAAGTTGCCAGAGTACAAATTCTATATTTACAGATTTCACCTCTTAGGTCCGAGAACACAATTAATTCGTAGTGCATTTCTTTTAGAACATAAATGAAAATAAAAAAAATCCCACCTGCGCTTTCTCAAAGAAACTTTTACAGTGTGTTGTACTACTTTTGGGACAAATTATATCAAATTTATAGAAAACTTCATCGCCTCTAACTCAAAATATGGCCAATTTTATGTTTAGGGCGTCTTGAAATCTTTTGACAGCTTCCGAAGTGCTCATTTTCAACCTTTTTCAGCTGGACCAAATCACTACTTTCCTTTAAAATTCTGGACCCAAATTTTTTTACAGTGTAATTTCAACCCCCTTCTTGCAATTTGAGGCAGTGAACATGGAGAAATAAATTTGGAAGGGGTATAAAAATTAATGGCAAGTAACCCACTGTCAACACTAGGGACTATATTTGTGAACAACGAAAATCAAGGGACGACAATGGTGGTCTCGGACCTACTAGTAATCATTAAAAATTTCATTGTTTTTCTAGGTGGTCCCAATATACAGGTTATTTACCTGTCGACAATAACAATTGAATTATCAGTTTTAATAAAGTGCAATTTCCTCCCATTAAAGATAAGGTAAAGGGTTGTTGATACATACAAATATTGAAGGGCACATTTCAAAATGGTGTCAGGATAATTGGAATGGATTTGACTGAAATAGCAATTTGACCATTAATCCTGATCATAGTTCCTGTGTTTTGAAATACTTATGAATAATTAGAAAAATTGTGGTTTGAGAAATTTAAACATACCAAAATTCATAAACTGCTACATGTATTATCAGTGATTAATAATAATCTGGCAAAAAACAATATTTTGATAAATTTAGAACAACAAATATAGACAACAAAGTTTAAAATCTGTTTCCTTTTCATTTGTGCTACTAATATGAGATTAGTTTTAAAAAGTTATAAAACAACAGAAAAAACTTACATCCTCTAATATCAATCTCAATACATAAACTTTCAATTTTTTTTACTGAAAAAGAAGAGACATTAAGTACAGTAAAGCTGTTAAAGATAGATAACAGATCATCATAGATAATCTTTAAAAACTTCAACAAAAAAAAAAAAAAATTCTAATTTGACTCTTGTGTATCTATTTAGATAATAAATCTCTAGGTCACTAAAATGAACATTTGTTCTCAACACATCACAACTAAATTCAGAAGGTCAAGCAAAAATCTGTGTAAAGTCAGAATTTTATAATACTACACTGACAAAAGCTGTATGATCCCTTTGAACCATCATATTTTTGAACAATTTCTGTAGCAGATAAGATATTTACTAAGTTATCAGAATATAACAATAAACAATGAGCTCTGTTAAAATCCATGAATCAAGATAAACTTAAGATAATGAGGATGTTTGATTCAAATAATTGAAAATTCACATATAAACAATTTCAACTGTCTTAACTGCCTTACTTCTTGGTAATTACGTGAGAATGTTCACTGCTGCAAGACAGTTTACTATAATTCATGAAGAATTAAATATAAATGACTTTTTTTTTCAAAGGGAAAGAATCAGACAGCATTCTGCATAAATAAAAGTTGAACAAAAAAGTTAAAAAAAAAAAAAAAAAGACGTCAAAAATATCAAAATATTAAGGTGAAAGAAAGAGAGAAAACAACAAATTCAAAAGAAAGAAAAGACAAGAAAAGCAACAGTTTACTGTCACACATAATCCTCTCAATCTGTTACCCCAAAAGATTGGTAGTTATAAGAAACACATGTCATGTGTTCTGGAAGGGAGAGCAGTTCTTGCCTCACCCATCGGCTACATCCTACACATGACAAGTTATATACTGTAGATTCATTTATTTTAAACGAAAGTTTCCCAGTTTTCAGAAAACATGCCTTTTCATGGATATGTGATTTTGTAGATTGACAAAGTCTGCTTACAACCCGATAGAAAATTTGTAATTTCATGAACGTTTGAATTTGTGGTTCACCTGTACCCACAAAAAAAATTGGTATCTTAAGGAGTAATAATGAATCCACAGTATATCTAGATACAATATCTTGAGCAACAAATTTAATTGTGACGTCAATAAATGGAACATATCTGTAAATATATTTGACACAGACGTTGTGTAAAGGTCCAAACAAAAGTAAAGCACTACAATACCGACAGACTTTGTATAAAGGTCCAAACAAAAGTTAAATGCACTACAATACCTCCGCCTATCAAATTGTGTTGACCTAAGATTTGAGACAAAACAGTTACAACAATTTCCTCTCCCGTAAGCCATTCAATCAAAATCTTATCTAAAACAAATGTCACATTTTTGGACTGGTACTGTATTGATGGAGTACCAAAAACCTTTATACTTGCCAGTTCACTTTTCAGAAAGTATAATGTATGTGATTATGGCATGAATATTGCACATTATATGTATTTATACTGTATTAAGACTTGGGAGTGAAATTTATATAAACCAGGGATAATATTGACCAATAATGATATTCATGCAATAACCCTTTTATTGTTTGACAAAGCTTGAAAACTGTTTAAAACATTTCTGTAAAGGATAGTGCCCCTTATTTGAATCTTTGCACATTAAGATATATTACTTCCTTATAGCTTTTGGTTTTCTTCATTACCAAATATTTAGTTGCTATGCAATAAATGGAATAATTTTATTCAAACATCCCAAATTATATTTTTTTATTACATATTTCATTCTTAGCTCCTTTCCAATATTTACTAGCATCAGTACTTCAATATATTCCTTAATTGACCCTGCACACCCCTTTTTTTCAATCTATTCTTAAATTTTTTTTAAATTAAAAAAAACATATGAATTTAATTGATTTTATAAAATTTTAAACAGTAGCAGAACACTACAGAATAAATGATGACTACTTTACATTCTGTTGACAGCGCTTATCACAGTTCTGTAATTGTGCTCCTGATAAGGAGCACCTCTTGATAACTCATCTTCAGATAAAACAAAGACTTCTGGTTTTTACCTCTTCACATTGTGCACTCTCAAGTAGAATGGGGCAAATATCTGCAGATAAAGGTACTTAAATACCCATGAACTCTTTCAAAAATGATACCTTTATATTTATCAGGGGGAGATAACTCTGTTCAATTATACAAAGTAATACTTGTTGGAATTTGACTTGCTGTGGTTTTTCTTTTTCTCTAGGTGCTCTTCTTTACTGTTCATTTGAACTTCAAAAATTGTGTGAAAGACAAATATTTATCAAATGGTAATCTAAAAATAACACAAGTTTTAACAGCTGATCATCCAATTCATAAATATCTAACTTTTGGTTGCAGTAAATAAAAAAAAATATTCAAATTAAAAAAGAAGCATCTGTGGTTATTAATTTGTTGACCTGTGATTGTAGATTGAAATTTCTTATTTATGAAATTAATGAATGTCTTTTCAAATTTTATCCACTATGAGGTACAATTTAAAACACCTCCCTCCCCCTTTTAAAAAGAGAAAATAGAAAAAATAGATGAGAATTACCTAATTAACAAAAATATCTAAACTAAAAAGCCCCAAAAATTTTACTTAAAAATCTTCCTCAGACACATATAAAAATAGAGTGCAAACATCCCCTACTTAAAATGTACCTTGATCTTCCCCTAATTAAAATAGATACTACAAATATTTATCTGTTGTTCAAACAATGACTTATAAACCTGAGACAATGAATGACTTCCTCATTGTACATTATCAAATACATTTTACCTACTGAATCCTGGGAAAACTCAGCCTCCTACAAAACGTAAATCCGTCAAGGAACAATATCGGAAAAACTTGTCAACTGAGACAAACTAAATCCTGCAACACATCAAATTATACTGGAGACAAAAGTCATTTTCTAATCATACATCTCAGAGTCCCGTTATCTAACCCTTTGTTACCACTGATAACGCTACCCGACTTAATCCTTATTATTATCCCCGGTCTACAATACATCAACGATGACTCGTTATCTCAGCCCATTCTTCTAACAATCATGTTTGTTAACAGTAAACACTTTCATTTGTAAACCATTGTCGAGAACTCTCCCAAACTTGTACAATGGTAGGATAGATTAGGGACTTAGAAACACGGCTATGCTTGTTGTTTGAGTGTAGGCATTATTTGGAGAATAAGAAAGGTAGCGGGGTAAACAAGAACCTGGTCTGTTTGGATTTCGTGCTATTCACCCTCTATTAACAAAGGTTTATCATAATTCTTATGTTTGTCGTTGGCAGATAACAATGGCCTTTAAAACATTTACTTAATCATAGTACAGCGATCAAAACGTGATCGGGACTTAACTCCTGACAGCGATAACAAAAAATGTCACTTTATCTATTTCCATTGATTTTGGTGGTAAATCTTTTGAGAGCCCCAACTGATTGTCGTTGAGCTATCATAGAGAGTAGTCCATTGTTATTTCTAATGATTCTGAGACCTTGTCCATATTTTTCTAAATCGTCCCTATCAATGCTGTAATTGTTTAACTGACACATTCTAATGTCTCTTAAGAAAATCACAACAATAAAAACATATAGTGTTCTTGCAGACGTCATTCTTCCCATTTAATGTCCAAGAAAAACATGGCGAAAGTTTGCTGAGAGAATTTATTGTCATGGCTGTGAGTCAGAAAACAATAAGAAATTGCTACGATAAACAAACCGAAAACCGAAACTGTCCATCACATTTCACTATAAATGAAACAATTTAAAAGAAAATCTGTCAAGATGTGATTGTCTAAAACAAATTGTGTGCCAGTATAATTTACATATAAATGAAATAATCGTTTTTTGTTTTTATTTCGCAGAACTAAATATGATCAAGACAGCTTTTATTCTGTTTGACTGAACAATGCTGATAGTGAGCCTCTTTTCATCAGTAAAACATTAACTTTTCTTGCAGGGTTGAAAAATGCATTTTTCTTTAAGATGGATTTTTGACATTGCAATCTTTTAACCTTTTGTGTATTAAAGCACTACTTGTTTTAACCCCTAGAATTTGAAAATCTTCACCTTCATAAATCTATCATATAATATCCTGCAGATGTTAAGAAGACAAATGTCTGCTAGATATCTGCATCTAGAAGTTTTTCAATTAATAATCTATTTTTTTCAATATTTGTTAGAACTTCAATAAGCATTGGATAAAATTCTGACAAACTGCCTCATATGAGCCTAAGCCTTATCCAAACTGAAAGTTTGCGGCAACATGTCTTTTATTAAGCTTACATTAATAACGTATATTTTTGGGCAAGGTTATCTATTATATCCAATTTTTATAAAAACTCTGAAAATTGGCCATTAAGGTCATGAAATATAAATGTCCATTTCGAATTTCCATAAGTTGATGATGTCATTGTTACATCATAATTGACATTTCTGTGCAAAATCTGATAATGTACATATTATTAAAATTGCAGTAATTTTGAAAAGATTGAACAGCCTTATATTTTATTTCTCAGGGGCCAACTACAGATAATCACACTTCCCCCTTTAAACAGAAGCTAACTCAACACCTGGAAAGGTCTTGAACAAGTTTTATAATCTGGCAGCTGTCTTTAAAAGATGGATAAGAGACCAGTAAATAACCTAGATACCAGATTAGCAAGATCTATCTATTAGAAGTCCAATTCTAATAAGAAAACATTTGTTCAAATTCAAAAGGTGGATGAAATTGGTCCTCTCAATAGTGACACCGGGATACTGGCTCACTTCTTGCATTCTAGCAAAATGTTCAGGGATGTAAGAACGGTGCATTGTGGTATAGATTTTTTTTTTTGAAAAAGCAAGATAAACTTCAGAGAAACAGATTCCACTACAATAACTCATTAATAACCATAGTTCTCCATTCACAACAGTTGAATCTTTTAAATTATTTAAAAAGCTTGACAAGCTTTGCTCTTTAATTTTTAAAGTTTAACTCACTGGAGTGGAAAAATATTGAACACACTTGGTGCAGTGGTGGAATCTATATATTTTATTTATAAATTATCAAACATCAGAGGCAAATCTAGCCATTTTCAAAAGGGGGGTCTCAACCCAGGATAAAGTGGGTTGGTTTCCAATGATATGTCCCCATTCAAATGCATTGATTGTCCAACAAATGGGTGGGTTCCAACTCCCTGAACCCCTACTGATATATGTATACCACGTCCACTTGTATTTTTGTCCATCTAATGAGTTAAGCCTTTTTCAACTGATTTTTATAGTTCGTTCTATGTTGTACTGTTATACCACTGTCCCAGGTTAGGGGGAGGGTTGGGATCCCGCTAACATGTTGAACCCCGCCACATTATTTATGTATGTGCCTGTCCCAAGTCAGCAGCCTGTAATTCAGTGGTTGCCGTTTGTTGATGCGTTACATATTTGTGTTTCGTTCATTTTTTTATATAAATGAGACCATTAGTTTTCTCGTTTGAATTGTTTTACATTGTCATATCAGGGCCTTTTATAGCTGACTATGCGGTATCGGCTTTGCTCATTGTTGAAGGCAGTACGGTGAGTTATAGTTGTTAATGTCTGAGTCATATTGGTCTCTTGCGGACAGTTCTTTTTTTTATTCACCTAAAAGTCAATAGGATTGTTTTCTGATATCCAATGGTCACTGAAACTAAACAGCTTCATGATGTCTGCAATTGACTGAGTTTGTTTCCAGAAAAGATCAGAAAAGGTCCCACACTTTTAATTAGAGGTTAACATAGCACATTTGTTCACTGGGCTTTAACATAACTATATCTCACTAAAAGTTACTTAATTTGTACTGTGAACTTAGGTCCAGTCAAAAGTACCAGAGACCATTAAAATCCTTAAGACCAATTAGATTGATTGTTTGATTGTGTTTAACACCACTTTCAACACTCTTGGCTTTATAGTGGTAGCCAATTTGGAATAATGGAGTAGGCTGGTGCCTGGAGTATTGAAGAGAGCCACAACCCTTAACAGAAAAGTGGCTATCCTTGAAAATGGAGATATGAGTCAAACACTCTCACAAGTAGTTTGAACTCACAACCTTAAGTGTTGACTGGCTAGTGATTATTGTAGACTTACTTAGACCACTTGGGCACCAAAGCCCAAAAATTACTTAGATACAAAGTATAAAATTTTAAAAATAGTTTCCAAGTCTTGAATTTAGCCCAGTTCTCTTCCAATTGAGTGCAAGTGAGGTACATTGTACATTTTTCCAAGTGTGGAAAAATGGAGAGGGAAAGAGGAGGGGGGGTTGTAGTGGGAGAATGAATGGGGAAACCAGTGGCTTGCAGTCCAAGCAACAAACGAACTCAAATTAATTTAAATACTGTTAAAAAACAGACTTTTCAATATTTCAATTTTCATATATAATTTTTTTTTTTTTACATTTACGAATTTAATATTTTAAGAAATCCATTTACCAAATTACCACCCCTCCATTGACAAACCAATCTATTAAAATTATTCTCATTCCCCTATGCATACCACATCATATCACAGTGCTAAAATCACATTTCCCTCCCCTCCCCCTTTTATTCCCCTCAATCAATTAACACCTGTGACAACTTTAACAGGTAAATTGTTTTCAGTAATGAGGTATCTCCTTACCTTGTTTAAATGGACTCTTTATTTTCAGTTAACCAGTTGATGTCAGGAATCACATCTGTACCTGTTGATAAAGAATATATCTCAATTACATAATTGTGTAATTAAAATAATCAATTTCTGATAATCACTTATCAAGTGTGTCAATTTCTCTAAGAGTGAAATGTACACTTGTAACCGAATGCTGATGAATATTAAAAATTGATTAATTTATGACTTGCTTCCGTTGAAAAAAATTAAAATTTACAATTCAAATTATTACATTTGTTAAAAAAAAAAATTCAAAATTTTTTTTTAAATAAAAACATGAATAAAAGCTACTGATTATATGTAATATATCTATTTAAAAAACAGGTGTTGATTTTGAATAAACAAATGTGTCTCACCAAAAGAATCAGTGCTGAGATGGCAGCGGCGTGGTTTAATAACCATAACAAAAACCACAAATGAACAATTCTTAAGCTTTTCTCGTTAGTCATCAAGAAAATTCAACAATGCCAATTGATGTTTAGGAATTTCATCAACTTATTGATCCAGCATTTTGGGGAGCAAAAAAATTAACAAAAACCAACATTGATTTTTAAGACCCATCGGAGGCAATGATTTTTTCATACTGCAAATAATGCAACGGCCGCTCAATGTAAAAGATATTAATTTTGCCATTATTATAACAAACCCTCGTTGGAACAGTTCGCTGAGCTTTGTTATAGTAATGAAAATGTGATGTTCTCCTCAAAGGCGGTGATGAATTTGTGAACCTATTGAAGTATGCTAAATGAAGACTAAATATCATTACAGAATACAATAGCCAGGCCTATTGATCCCCGTTAAGTCAGATAATATACAACTCGGTGTCTTTCTAAATTGTATACAATATCATGGAATTGTACTCGCTTCGGGAACAAAGGCGTACATTGCAAACAAATTTCGTAACAATAGAGAACTGATTAACAAAGAACCGAATCCATTAAGTTTCGTCTTAACAAAAATACTTTTCATTAGTGTAAATCGTCTTGGCATTCGATTTACGAAGAATATAAAATGAAATTGTTGCCGAACAATGCAAGATGAAATAACCGTATCATAATTTTATTTTCTTTTCCATTTCCTTAGTTGTTTTCTAAACTAATACAATTGCAGACACACATTAGACAATGTTTTTTGTTCTTTTGTAAAAATCAAGGGCCATAACTGGAAATAGATAATTCTCTTCGACAATCAAACCCATGCAATAGAATTTGACACTGAGAGTTTGTACTGTAAACAGGTTCTCATCAACATTGTGTCTAGACTGGTTGCCTGTCCTTTTTCTGTTAAACAGATATAAGGGACAGGTCATTACTAAAATGCATTTTGTCTAGACTGGTTGCCTGTCCTTTTGTTGTTTAAACAGATATAAGGGACAGGTAGTGACTTATATACAATTTGTCTAGACAGGTTGCCTGTCCTTTTTTTCTGTTTAAACAGATTTAAGGGACAGGTAATGACTAACATACATTTTGTCTAGACTGGTTGCCTGTCCTTTTTTTCTGTTTAAAAATATTTAAGGGACAGGTAATTAGTAACATACATTTTGTCTAGACTGGTTGCCTGTCCTTTTTTCTGTTTAAACAGATTTAAGGGACAGGTAATGACTAACATACATTTTGTCTAGACTGGTTGCCTGTCCTTTTTCTGTATAAACAGATATTAGGGACAGTTAATAATGACTAACAACCATCTTTCTTCATTGTTTCTACTACTGTGGAAAGAACATATGACCGTATGTTCTCCCTCATGCAAAGCTCTGATTCCTTTCTCGGATTTGGCTATACTTTTTGGACCTTTTGGATTATAGCTCTTCATCTTTTATATAAGCTTTGGATTTCAAATATTTTGGCCACGAGCATCACTGAAGAGACATGTATTGTCAAAATGCGCATCTGGTGCAAGAAAATTGGTAGCAGTAATTTTGTTCCACAAGATTCAAGCACAGTAAAGGCTAAGCAATGGAGGTTTATCTTACATAGAGATAATGTTAAGTTATATGGTGTTTCCTTGATCAATATCTGAAAGTCAAATAGGTAGAATATGAAATTAAGGAGATGTGATTGCCAATAAGACAAACATCAAACATCCATCAGTGACTAAAAATTATCCAAGCTCTCCCAAAAAAAGGGAGTACTGGGATAAAATCTAATAATAATGGCCTTATTTTTCAGCTTTTGGGTTTTGCAATTAAGTATAGCCTCGTTGCTTAATGGTTTTCCTTTTAAAGTGGACTGAGGAGGGTAACTCAAGTACAAAAAATAAGAAAAAAAGCTTAAATTTTAAGAATACGCAAAGGGATTGAGAGACAATGAGAGGTGAGAAATTAGAAGGAAGAGGGAAGAATTTAAGAATTCTATTCAAATTTTTAATTTCTATAATGATGGGAAGAGGAAGTAAATACATGCCACTTCTGTTCTAACTTTTTATTTTCTCATTTCTACTTTCCTTTTTATACATAATTTGAAAGATGGCTTTTGTACAAAATATACATATTGAATCCAATTTTAAACTCACAAAAGGCAATATAAGAAACGCTGAAAAATTCATATATTTAATAAAACACAAGCAAGAAATATTGCTCCCTTTTACTGCTTTAAAAACCAGGGCTACTACAGAACAGGTTATACAATCTATGTCAACACATTTTTTTGAAAGCAAATTACTCCAAAGAGAAGACACATTCAAATTCATTAAATAATGTGCTCCTAAATTTATGTAAACGAGGATGAAAAACTCTACATTCATTACATTAACAATAAAGCCAGCAAGCTTTGCCTATTAAAAATCTTGTCAATTGTTTGAGTAAGATATTTTAAAAATCCATCTTTTTCCAAATAGGAAGTTGATTAAGTACAAATGTCCATCAAAATGACTGCCAATTAGAGAAACAATTAAGAGGAAAATATAATTCTAGCCATCACTTAAAACAATTACCCTGAGAAAAACT
This sequence comes from Mytilus edulis, assembly GCF_963676685.1. Classification (NCBI taxonomy): domain Eukaryota; kingdom Metazoa; phylum Mollusca; class Bivalvia; order Mytilida; family Mytilidae; genus Mytilus; species Mytilus edulis. The sequence continues at coordinate 54,082,857 of NC_092350.1, forward strand.
TTTCACTGACACTTTCATTTCTACTGCTTCGTATAGGAAGTTATTAGCAATCTATATAAAAAATCTTTTAGTCCTGGCTAAAATCCAAAAACAATTAGTTAATTTTATGTTTTGTTTACGTTTACGACTGTCGACTTCATTCTTTCGGCTAAATATTGTAATGACCACAAAGCAACGCAACGAGGAAAAAAACAAGGGTTTCCCGCCCATAATTAGAGTGCCTGAAGTGATAAAATAGTGTAATAAGTCGTTAAGATATCCAAAAACAGAGGAAAGCGTCTCGCCTTTTGTGACATGTCGGATCTATATTATTTTGGCAGCCTATTAAATGAATTATGGGAAAAAAGTTTTTTTCGTTATCGAGTAGTCACGATAAGAGCTCCTTTACAAAGGCACTTAAACCTCTTTATATTGACCACATTATAGTGTTCAATAGTTTCCGCTATAACTGTGCATTGCCTTATACAATGTGTACAAATAAAAATTCTTAAGTACTTGTATTATTTCTCCTTCAATTATGTTTCTATTCTTATACATTGTACTTACAAAAACATATTGTGTTTTTGCAATGTGCATTTTTGTAAAATACAGTCCAACAGGACGGAAATTCCAGAAGAAATAAAATGCTAAGGTAAAGGAAGTCCGTGTTGGTCGAGCTTCAAAGGAAAATCAGGTCAAATGTCATTTTTATTTTGTACCAATCTTTGTTTGCAGTATAAAAATGTACTTTTTTAAAAAGCATCCCAGATCTTTTTATCTTTTTTTCAGTTTAGGTGAAACATTGTGAAATCTTTTAATTTTTTTCTTATATTTTCTACTTAAATTTCTGGTTCAATTGACTTTCTGAGTATTTTTTTAAGAGTCAACTGATATGGGTTTTGTATCATACTCTACTCAGTTATGTTCACATCCTTCACACATGTTAGGCAAGTGTATTATAGGTGACAGCTTTTGGTTTCACTTTCTCAAATTTAGTCAACATATGTTTAATGACAAAGTTTTTCATAGGTCAAGAAAAAATTACAGAAAACTTATTTCAGTTAAATGCATTCTAAATTTTACTAGAAAAAAAATCCTTTTCCTCCAAAAGATGTTTACTGACCATGTTCTTAATTTCATAAGAAACAGATTGACAGGCACTAGCTCATGGATTTCTTGAAAAATCTGGATTTATATCATAGTGAAAAAATACATTGAGAAGTTTGGGGGGAGGACAGGTGCATCTAATTTTGACAATGGTCAGCTTACAATTAATTATAAAGACAATTCATAATCTTGGGTCTATCTTTTATAATTTGTTCTGTGTATCAATTGGTAAGTTTCTTTCCATTTTGATAGGTGAGTATCAATATATGTGACAATTACTGAAACTGAAAAATCCAAAAACTGAAGATGACCATCGCTCTCTACATAGTTCTTGAAATTTTGGTTGTTATATAACGGTACTTAACAAATAAAATATGATTGCAACCATCAAATACCAAGCTGATATTGGAACCTATTTTAATAATCCCTGAAATTATGGAGATATATTAAGTTTCTACAGATCAAAATCTTCAGAAAACTTCTACCACAACTGCAGGTGGATTTTCAAACACTCAAATGTCCATTTCATGAACCTGTTGTCCAATCAAATTACAATTGATGTCATATCAAATGCAGCATCATTAAAAATATTCTCTAAACCAAAATTTTATGTTTTAAAAGGGAACAAGATTTCTTGTATTCCTCAACACTGATATTTCTTACAGAAAATATTTTAGCATTAATTTTGAGATAATTTCCTATTATAAATTACAATTTATAAAAAGCTGCAGTCATTTCCTAAATGCAGATCCCACACTGAGAAGGTGACTGCACAGTAATCTTTTTTAATGCACATTTTAATATTTTAATACTTATACTAAACCACATGGATCTGATAAGAAATTGACACTGACTTGTCTGAAAAGTTTTTTGTTGGGAGTCAGGTTGTCTGCCCTTACATCTTTATACTTATTTAAAATAATGAAAAAATCATAATCTCAAGACATTTATTTTGTAATATCCATTAGCTTATCAATGTAACTAAAGAATATTAAGAATAGCATGTGTTTTGTGTCATTGTTTTCTGCTAATGGGTGACAAGTGCTTGCAAACAAAGCCAAATTGTTTAAGTCTTTCAGGGAACAAATCCTAGATTAATGCTTTAACGCTCGCACTCCGTTTTATTAACTTAGAATACCAGTGTTTTATTAGAAACCTATATTGAATTTACAAAAGGCGCTTTTTGATTAAATGTTTTATCATTTGCATCGGTTGGGCTAATTTAATTGTGATGTAATGAGCTATTTGGCGGACACGGCTGGAATGAGGAGAGACGCTGGGTCACGCTGAGGTCTGCCCTTTGTTGTTTCGTAGTCAGTTTATTAAACAACTTCTATATTGAAAATTCAATGGTGGGAAAAGACGGAAGCTTTGTTACTCACTGATATGTAAAAACTTACACAAATAGTCATTTAGTTCACTTTTATTTCTAATAATTAACTTTTCCCCCATTCACCAATTTTCTTACCGATTTGTTGTGTCTTTCGAGTACAATATTCTGTGACAACGCTTTTTCTATAAATTGAACATAGCATGAAATAACCAATGAACTGGAATTTAACTGTGAAAAAACTTCAATTAAGAAAGTTAATACTGGGAAGCATTAATTTCATAATTGTAAAAAAATAAAACTATCGAAAAAAATAAATTAGTACAAATGAATAGAAATAGCAATATTGAAGAAGAATAAGCCAAAGTTCAGTTTACTTATAACTTAAAAACAAAGGTTTAGTATTTCACATTTCTGATTTAAACAAAAAACGCATAAAAGTGAAAGTAAAACTGGAGTACTAGTTCATAATTCATATTTCATAATTCATATTTAAAATCTTACTATTTTAAGAACAAAATATTTTGTTAAGTTACACAACACTACAAATTAAGCCTACACATTTTCAAGAACTGCAGATTTTAAACCTGTTACAAACTGTCTCTTCAATAATATATATTTTCATATGACACATAATTAAACTTGTCAAAATCTGAACAAATCATTATTTGAATGCAAAATGATGAAAATAAACTGCTTACAAAACATATTCTAGCTAATAAAAAATATATGAGTTTCCATTTTTTTGTAATCCCCCACTGGGAGTAGAATGCTCATTAATATTCAATTATTACTATTTATTTTATGGATTTTGCAAGTAAAATCTATCCACAAATTTCAGTTTTCAAAATCTTCATATCTTCCATTGATATTTATTCACCATTGTTAAAATTTTGAAATCAAGTATACATGATAATACAATTTTCCCTAAATCTAACTGTAAGGCAATTGGTGCCAAAGAAAATGAATGCTTGTGCAGTATTCCCCCTAAAATATATCATACACATTTCCAAGCCATTATTATACAAAATGTATCCACCCATTAAACAAACCCATTTGTATTACAACTTTTACTGGGAGATTATGAAAATTAAAGTATTTTACATTTTGCATCTTACCATGAAAAAAACAGACAGACGTGAGAAAAGTGAGAAAATGAGATGCAACATTTATAATTTATTATGAGTTATGAAAAGGCTACTTACAGTTTGGTGATGAAGTTGTCAAGAAATATGTTTATAGAAAATGAAGTATATAATATTGTTAAGTATATTACAATAAACTTTATGTGTCAAGCACTAATGAACCATGACCAAAAAAAAGGTTTGTATTGTGTTAAAATGGAAAGTGTTGTGAGAAAATATGGGTGCATTGAGGGGTAGATTGGAAATCAGTCAACCATAGCAAAACCAGCCACTGTGAAATTCAAAATGAGGTATTCCCCAGAGCGGTGTTTTATGTACTGAACAATAGCATTACGAAGGTGATTTCTTTCTTTTAATTTATTTAATAAAAGTGTTATCAATTATAAGTTAATGGGTAAAAAGTCTATTAAAAAGAAAAACGGAAATTTATTGTTCAACCATGAAAATCAGAATGTAAAATCAGTATTTATTAATATTCATTCTATTAATGACTAAATTATGAAGTCAAGTTTATTTTGGGGTAAACAACCAACCAAACAATACCATTAGAAGAGACTTTACATTAAGAAAAAATAAAATTTGATATCGCAGTTTAAATTTTGATCGTTTATCTTAATCCTTAACCATTAGAAAATCCAACTAAGTACCTATTTGTTTGCAAAGCAAACACAGATTGCCAAGGACATGATTTTAAGTATGTTTTTTTTTCACTTCTAAGTAGTATGGTACATTGTTTGCAAATTAAACAATCACTAACGTTGTCCAAAAATAATTGCGGTAAATATTTAACAAAAGTATTGTCTGACGATATTACCCAAATACTAATGAGGAAGAATTTCCACCCTTTTGAAGTCGAGAGGAAAATCCAATAGAACTATAGCCGACCACACACCCAAAATATTAAACCTTTGTGCTTTTTACCTATGGTTCAAACAGGACATAAAACAAGCGTAAAACATGTTAATATACTTCAATTAAATATTAACGCTCTTATCTTTTGTTGTTTATATCTTGGGGAAAATACAATCATTTTCAGGAGTAAACAATAACTGATAATCTAAAGCCATCTTGATAAAACAAACGATTGTGATTATTGGGTGTAAATAGTAACCTATCTGACTCCTATTGTCTGATACTACTGAAAATTAACTTCTTACATGGAACTGAGCCAACATTTTAAAATCTGTTCTCATAACAGAAACTTATTTCCGCAAGTCTTTATTCTATCTTAAGAACTGTTGTCACTTAAAAGTGTTCTTTTATCAAGAAAACTTTGTGAAAGATTATAAAATATTTCTTTTGAAAGACTTGATTACTGTGTCAATGGATAAAAAAAAATTGAGAAAAAAATCATTTTGGCGATGATAGAAGCTCATCCCATTTTCCTTAAAAATTGCATGGATCTGCCTATGATAGAAGTTGTCAACTAATGTACACTCATAGAGCTTAGAGCAAGTTATTTTGTTTATAAGGACTGTTTCTCTCTTTGTAAACATTGATTTCCTTCCTTTTCTTTGACCAATCAGCAATAAGCTTTGATATGTAGTGTCAGCAGACAACTATGATCAAGATTTTTTGTTCAAAGATTTCTTGTTCAAAGCTATCTTGTTCAAAGCTATCTTGTTCAAAGTTTTTTTTTTATTGAAATCCAAGATACCCCAATTCAAGTTACACAACCAACAAAATATAACAAGCATAATTTCAAATTATTTAAGATAGGGTCATTAGTTAAGTTCCTCTGTTTGATTGTTGGTTAACGTCTAGTAGCAAATAGTTCATGCATGTTCAGGACGATCTTTCCGCCGATTCAAAATCACCCAATAAACATATACATCTTTCTAAACTTATAGCTGGCGATTAAAATCTATTCAATTATTTCTTGAGTATGTTTTCAATATATTAGCATACAATTATAAGTTTGGGGCATTGACCTCAAATGTTTGATAACTTAACAGGATAATTTGATGCATACATTGTAAGGTTTAAAAAGAAGCAGAAGATAGCAAAGGGATAATTAAGGAAGCTGGCTTGTCATGTTTTAGATTTTTTGTCAGATTTTCGGAATCCTCAGGTTTTATCCATTTGAATGCCTTGAAAAAATTTGCCTGGTGACCCCCATTTTTCTTTTTGTAAATCTTTTACATGTATAATGATAAGCCATCTGTAAAATTCTTACAAAATTTTAATTACTTTTTAACAGCTTTTGAGAACTTCAAATTGTCAATGATAAAGCTATGAAAAGTCAAGAGAGAATATTTTCCTGCCAAAATTCCAATTGTTATTATCTCGCAAGTTATTCCTTCCACAGCTACACAAATTATTTTAGCATCACTGATCTTAAAAATTATGAAAATAATTATGCAATAATTGGAAAATGAACTATATGAAAATACCTTACATGGGAGATAACTCTATACCAATTTGCTACATGAAAAAATAGAAGAACCAACTTGTTATGAAATGAACATATTATTCTACTTTTCTAAACAAACTGGTGATAGAAACTGTAAAGTCTAGGATTAAACTTTGAGATTATACTTTGTTTTGGAAGGCCTTACTATGGGTATGAGATGAAGACAACAATCAAGGAACTGATCTTTTGTTTTGGGTTTAGGAAAAGTGCATTTAAAAATGTTCATGAATCTATGCCTCACATTCCTTCTTTTTGATAGAGAATTACTCTTTCATGATTTTTATTACAATAGTCTTAAACTAGTCATTTTTGGGGTCCTTTATAACTTACTGTTTTGTGTGAGCCAAGGCTCTGTGCTGAAGACCTTTTGACCTATAATGGTTAACCTTTACAAATTGTGACTTGGATGGAGAGTTGTCTCATTGGCACTCATACCACATATTGTTATATCTATAATTATCAAATCTTTTATAAATTTCAATCACAGACATAAAGGAAAAAGAACAGCTGACGGAAGTTCAAAGACTATTATACCTCACAAGTTAAAACAATTATTTAATGCCATCATTTTTTTTGGACAAGAATAATATCTGATACATGAAAAATTGATATTTATGCTGTTTTATTATTAATGGAAAAATAAATTAATATAACATTAAAACAAATATTTGACTTACAACTTCTTTCTCATTCTAATTTTACTGCTAAAACAATTTACTTAAATTAGATAAAAGATTGAGATAAAGGCAAAAAACTTGGTTCCTTAATAATGACAATTCTCTTTGATAATGGTTTGATCTGTTAATGTTGTAAATCTGAAAGCAGGAAAATAAAAATTAATTGTTTATATCAAAAACATGAAGACCGCAGAGCAGTTCCTTGTCAGTTGTTCCGTATGCAGAAACTGACGATCAGAGATTTCAGATTGTTATGATAATGTGATCTTGAAAAGCCGACACAAAAGACTGATTGATATTTGATTGAGAAATACCCACTGTTTGCTGAAATTAACAACAACTTCAAAGAGAGGACAGGTGCTCCAATGATGTAGATTTCGTTTCTTGTACTCTTGTATACTCTATGTATGTAAAAGAATAAAAACAAAGATTTACATAAAGATTCCTGGTACAAAACAATAAAGATTTGATCTGCAAGGAGGATTTATGGAAAAGGATGCCTCTGTCCTTCTGTACTGAGTCAGCGGAGAGGAAAAATAGCATAAAATAACCTCTCGACATTAATGGTAATACATTCAAGTGCTCATAAGCAAAAGATTTCACAAAAAATTGCCACCCTTTTTCAACACATGTTTTTTATTACTTGAAAGAAAAGTAATTTTTTTGTTTGTTATAGAGTTAATTGCCATTTTACACCAAAATTCCAAAGTAATCTTTGTTTTATTTTTTTATTTTTCTTGTTGATAATAGATACATTATATTTGATGTGACAATTAATTGCTATTTCATGAGTGCTGACTTGTAAGCTACTAGACATCAGATGTGTGTCAAGAGCTTATTAATTAAAGTCTATGGGGAGGTTAATGATCAAATATTTTAATTCACTAGAAACTGAATCTTTCAAGTTTACAACTTTCTCGGTTTTGATTTTCATTGGTAACATTGCAAAAAATATCTGGTAATTTTCATTCATTTATATCACAACAATTTTTAAAAAAAAATTTTGGTAAAGGTTCAACATATAGAACAAAGAAAAACCCACGATTCTTGCTATTTAACATGTCTAAACATTTACTTCCCATCTGGGCTGTTTTGAACTTGTCCAATAGACTTTTTTTTTATTTTCATTTTTAAATTTAGATAGATATATGTACTGTTCATAACCATACCTTGAAATTGTAAAATAAAAATTTATAAATCAATATTCTATGTTGTCAAATTAATATTCTATAATGTCTAAATTTTAGATAAGTTGTAAATAAGTTTTATAGAAATGGAAATTACTTACAACAACAAAATTACAGACATCAACAACTGACAGGGGCGGAACCAGGTTTAAAGGAAAGGGGGCATAAGTGTTGGTAATGGTACTACTACTTTTTTTGTTAAATTTGGCTATTTCAAATTAACAAATTATTTTTTTTTTCAACCAAAAAGGGGACATACCATCTACACTCTCCCAAAATTAGAATCTTACTTTGACTGATGTCAGTGTACCTTACTTTTATTCTTCTACATGTGGTATGAAAGTTAAATATTGATTTTTTATTGTTCAGAGTAAAAATAAGTGCAAGTGGGTAGAAAACTACATGTATGACTTGTGAATTTAACTAATTAATATCTATAGAAACTTTTATACGTCACATTATGCAATCTGATAAACAAACACCCAAGTGTATTTGCACTTAGAAATCTTTTTATGGGTAATTATCATGTTTATAACCTCATTATCTACATAAAAGAGTATTAAAATCATTTGCTTTCATATGCATGGAATCGAACATAAAATATAAAAAAAAATCATCATCTTTTTCATAAAGAACGATTGTATATACCATAACAGAAACGGAATCGAACAAAAAATATAAAAATAATTCATCGTCATTTTCAAACAGAATGGTTGTATATACCATAACAGAAACTTGACAATCATATTCCTCACATGAAATGAACATTTAAATTGTGTTAAGTATAACTGACGATAATTAATCAATTAATGAGAAATAATACACAAAGGACATTGACAACTGTTCGGATATAATACTACTATCAAAGCACGGGGCCTCTCAATTTAAAATCTTCAACAACTTTCTTTTTTAATGAAGACCAAGAATTGTCACCTAGAAGACATATTAATATCCCTCTTCATGACAATACTATTTAATTTTGTCGATTCTTAAACCGTATTCAGTACCATGTACCATTTTCCGATTGTCCAAAAATAAAATGATCTTGAACAATTCTTTTTTAATGAAGACCAAGAATTGTCACTAAGAAGACATATTAATATCCCTCTTCATGACAATACCGTTTCAATCTCGCCAATTCTTTAGTACCATGTACCATCTTCCGATTGTCCAAAAAATAAAATTTGTCTTAATTAAAAGGAAAAATTTGAAGATTAATTTAATATCAAATTACAAGACATAAAACATTGTAAGGACACTGCACTGTGATAGATTCCTTTGTGCCGAATGTTTATCTACGATGTTTAATGTACAGATCAGTTACCCCTGTTGACATAGTCTATTTTTTTGAATAGATAGATCAACATTTCGACACAATACACATTGTGTTAAAAGATAACCTTTAATGTATAGATTACTTTCAGATTTAATTTTAGACTTTTCCTGCCGTGACATTTTTTTAACACCTACGATACGTTATGCACGGTCATGAAGTGGTTCCAAGGCTGGAGTCGTTCTAACAACACTCAGAGATATCATCAAACCTTTGCCAATAACCAAATAATGACATTAAATCTTTGTAGTGTCAGTTTTAAAAGTTTTCATCTTAAATTTTCCGTCCTGATTTACGTATTACGTTACATGATTAATTTAAAGAAAAGGACAATGCGTATATTTACATGTAATTGAACAAACAGCCATGTGAGGTTTAGTTTTAAACAAGGGGTAATTTAAAATATTGACATTGAACCTCCAATCTTTTGTAAAGATTTATCTTAAACAAGGTGAAATTGTTACTATTTCGATCATTATTTTATAGTCTTTAGTTCTTTGTCGAAGGACTCCATGAGACACAGGAATCTTTTGTTGTTAGTTGGATTGTAATTTTTGACATACAATGTCACTGATTGTCAATAATGGTCCCACAGATTAAGATAGGCTTGTCTACAAATTTGCTCAATTTAATAATTTAAAATAATTCTGAAAGAATTTTAATTCTATTTTACGTCTTCGGATATTGTTAGTATATACAATAATGATCCAATTCGATTATATATCTTAATTTTTTAAATTGTTCTGTCGTCAGCAAGTTTTTTTTTTTTATAATATGAATAGCATTAATTATGAACACAACAAGTTTTCGAACAAATGAATAAACAAAATTTACCACTTTTATGTATACATATATCATTTAGTTACTGATTTGTACTTTTAAGATTGAAATCTTTATTATAAAATTTGTAACTTCAACAAAAAATTTGCAGGAAACTTGCCTAAATTTAAAGATTTTTATTACAGATTAAGAGAGTTTTCCTATTGTTGAAGAATATGTTAAAAACACATAGAGACAGACATTTGACATAAAAGTCTGCACGAGATTTGGCTCTTTGAAGATAAAACTTTTCTCCCAAAAGATAAAAGAGAATTTTAACAATAACTTAAACTAATTCTTTCATATCATTGAGGTTTAAATTGGTGATAACAATTTTACAATCTATGAATTTTGAAACATCAAGTCCAAACAATTTAAAAAATTGAAACTTTTTTCATATTATAATATAATAAAGGTAAAAACTCATCAATCTTTCCCCGGTAAAATTATAATGTTAATGAATTCATTTACACTTTATTACAGTTAACTGATCAAGTTAAGAATAATTTGACAAAACCCTTATATAATAGCAAAACGCATATTCATTATATAATACCAATTTTTCACAAGGAATAGATATAGCCATTAGTTAACAGGTGGTTTGTTGCAGTGTTACATGTTTGTTTTTTGTTCATTTTTTGTACATAACTTAGGCAGTTATTTTTCTGGCTTGAATTGTTTTACATTTGTCATTTCGTGAAAGTTATAGCTGACTATGTGGTATGGGCTTTGCTTATTGTTGAAAGCTGTACAATAATCTTTTGTTGTTAATTTCTGTGTCATTTGGTCTCTTGTGAAGAGTAGTCTCATTGGCAATCATGTAATTTATAGCTGACTATGTGGTACAGGCTTTGCTTATTGTTGAAGGCTGTACGATCATCTACTGTTGTTAATTTCTGTGTCATTTGGTCTCTTGTGAAGAGTAGTCTCATTGGCAATCATGTAATTTATAGCTGACTATGTGGTACAGGCTTTGCTTATTGTTGAAGGCTGTACGATCATCTACTGTTGTTAATTTCTGTGTCATTTGGTCTCTTGTGAAGAGTAGTCTCATTGGCAATCATGTCACATCTTCTTTTTTATATCATATAATTTGGAGTCTGATGATGCTATTCTTTACTGTTCTTCATCTTAAAGTCACTGATATATTTTGATTTTGAATAACAAATAATGTTTTAAAAACTTTAATTAAAGGGACCACAATATAACATAATAATCTTTTGGCACTAACAATTCCTGACTGTTGAATTTTTATTTATTGAATGTCCAGTGGCAAATACTTCATATACATTAAGAATGACAGATGTAAGATTTTATACAATAATACTTCCCATCTAAGACAAGCTTATGAACAAATACCGGTACAGTATATGAAATGTGAAAAATGATATATATGCCAAAAAGATATGATATAAAAATAAGGAGATATGGTAGGATTGTCCACAAGACAACTATCAACCAAAGTTCAAATAAAGTGGATGTAAGCAATAATAAGTAATTATACAGCCTTTAAGCATGAGTGCCACCAAGCCACTATGTCTGTCACCACACAGATTCTTTATATTTGGTCTCCAATTCATCACTAGAGTAGAAGTGTAAAAAATATATTGTCCATACATGTTACTAAAAACCTAGCCAAATAAAGTGAAGGATTGACTATACTTTTTTCTGATTTAGATGTAATAATTTTTTTAATGAAAGAACTTCTATTCATTATTTTTTGCCAAGCTTGGTTCAGATTGTCCCTGAATTTTTAGAGAGAAAGATATAACTGAGAATTTTCAAAGAAGATGAAAATGCAAAAAGTTAACGGAAAGCCGACAGATTCAAAGTGATAGACAAAATTCTCCCCAACCTCTTGAACCAAAGAGCTTAAAATAAAGATATCTTGAAATGCAAAAAATAAGTGCCGGTAGTTTTTTTATTGTAGCTTCAACTGAACTAAATATATCAGGTGTTCAATTAGAAATTCAACCTTCTGACAATTTAAAGATAGACAGTATTGTGTAATACTACAACCAACTACTAGTTGATAAAATAAACAGGCTTATCATTATTATCTGGCTTATCTCCCTTGATTATGCATCAAGATCTGACAGGGGAGATAATAAAATGACAGGACAAGATATTTGAAGGCCAAAACAAGCTAATATTATTGAACAATATCAAAAACTCACAAGATGCTTTGCTTGTTATAGATTGTGTCAAATGCCAACATTCTTGACTTCTATTCTTATGAAAATATACAATGCCAATTTGTTTTTTTTCGCTGATTTTATTTTTTAGTTTGATTTAAAAATTTGATTATATGAAGTAAAATTTTTGTTTAAATGATCAAAATCATGTTCAATATTGCAAATATTGAAATTGTGAAATTGTAGAACAATTGTACAAGATATATATTTCCCCCTCTTTCTGCATATTTGAAAATATTTATAAGATGACAGTTTAAAAAGATGTAAAATTTGCTATGCTATCTTTGACACTTTCTCTCCCCCTTTTTCAGAATATTTGAAAGTATGACTTGAAGATGTCAATCAGGTTTTCAACAAATGTAAGTTTAGGTAAGCCCTCCTTGCATAGTATAATAAAAATTCCAAAGTATTTTCTAAAATTGAGAAAGGAAATGGGGAATGTGTCAAAGCGACAACAACCCGACCATAGAGCAGACAACAGCCGAAGGCCACCAATGGGTCTTCAATGTAGCGAGAATTCCCGCACCCGTAGGTGTCCTTCAGCTGGCCCCTAAAAATATGTATACTAAACTCCGAATTATACACAAGAAATTCTGCATATTTGAAAGTATGACTTCAAGAAGTCAATGATATTTTAAGCAAATGTCAGTTTTGCTATGCTCTTATTTGAGGAATTTCCCCCCCTTTTTTTTTTAGCAAATTTGAAAGCCTGACTTCAAGATGTTGATCTTATTAATAGGGTATAATCAACAGACTGAACCAAGCACAAACAAGAATGTGTCCTTAGTACACGAATGCCCCACTCGCACTATCATTTTCCATGTTCAGTGGACCGTGAAATTGGGGTAAAAACTCTAATTTGGCATTAAAATTAGAAAGATCATATCATAGGGGACATGTGTACTAAGTTTGAAGTCGATTGGACTTAAACTTCATCAAAAACTACCTTGACCAAAAACTTTAACCTGAAGCGGGACAGACGGACGGAGGCACAGACCAGAAAACATAATGCCCCTCTACTATCGTAGGTGGGGCATAAAAATAAAACAAATCCACCCTCCCTGAAAAGTTAAGACTTCTTTGACAATTCAAGGGAGGTAATTGATGAATCTTTCAATGTAATTTTGATAACATTTGGATTGATTTCAAATTAATTAAGACATTTTTAGAGAAGAAAAAAAAACCATCCCACTTCCTCTCAGAAGTTATTTATCTAAATTTGACATTTCAAAGCAACTAATAAAGATTATAAATCATATATATATTTTTAATTCTTGTCAATTTATATTAGTATTTTTGCACCGATGAAACATTTTGAACGAGTACATTCTAAAATCCTAAGTGGAAAAGGGGCAGTGATGTAAAGTAAAATAAAGTACACCACAATAAAAGACCGATTTTTGTGTATTATTGTCCCCGCACTTGGCGATTGCACAATAAATCATAATACAAAGATGTAAGCACGCCACACAAATAAAGTTTAATGCACATTAAACTAAACATAGATTAATACATCAAAACGTATTTGTTCCGACAGAACCTATTAACTTTGTGAAATATTCTTTTTTCAAAAGAACAAAGTATTTTTGCTAAACATAAGCAGAACAAAACTTATTTGGATCAGCAAACAATAGGTCAGAACAGAATCAAAGAAGTGAGAAAAAGAAACCCTCGTTACGATTATTTAATGTTTCGCCTATTCTCTCGATGAAATAGAAAAATTTTGGTTCACTGTTCACGACATTTGATGCATACAATGGCTTATGACAATTCATTTCTTAATAATAGCTGAAATACAATTTAAAGAAATAATATCTGTGATTGATAGTTTTAAACTTCAAAGTATGATACTCAAAATAAAATTTAATCAATGGCAAAGAACCGAGTTTCGCAATGACCATTTGTATTCCGTTCAGGTCTGATGTTATTAAGCACAGTTACATGTATTTGTGAAAACAACGGGACTAACTTTAGAAATTGGTACAAAAGAGTCGAAATCAGGGGAAAAAATTCCATTTAACTTGAGTTAATAAAATATGAATTTATTATCAAGTCGGTGGGTGAATCTTTTTATCGTAATTTTGATCATGAGTACCTTCACAGTGGGATAACGGCAAAATTGAAAATTAAAATGTTTTAAAATTATATATGCTTCAATCGAAAGGATTAATAAAAGGATGTTGGATAAACATAGAGAATGGAATTGAATATTATTTTGATTTCATCTTTTATGTTTTTGCTTCATGAGATTTGGTATAATAAGATATTTGGGGTTGTACTAAAAAGAAATCTAAATATAAATTTCCTTGGCTGAATATTGGGACAAAGTTCATAATGTCATCCATTATTTTCTAAAACTAATGTAACACTGTTAACATTTGCATTTTAAGATAAACACTTGCCTCCGCACCCTCTCTGAAACTTCAAAATTTTATTCAAGATAAAATTGAGAACAGAAACAGGGAATGTGTCGAAGATCTACAAAAACCTTACTTAAGAGCAGAAAACAGCCCAAAGCTAGGGAGAAAAGAAAATACCACACCTGAAGGCAGGCTTCAATTGGCCCCTAAACAAAAATGTATTCTAGTTAAGTGATAATAGACGCTGCATTCAATATTTATAGATTTGATGGTACACTCAAATAAGATTTTTCTATAAAAAAGCCCTAAGCTCAAAGTACATTGGCATCTCAGATCCCAAATTTAAATATGAGACAAGTGCAAAACTCTCGTGTCATTTCTTTTTGTTATATGTTATTTATTTTTATTATGTAAAACGACAGGTTTTTGGTTCATATAAACACAGTGATGTCGATTCATGTATTTTTGTGGGTACCAAATAAAAATTACAAATTGGTGGATATTGAATTTCAAAGTTTGGCCAAAGTCTGCATACAAGCCTACAGAAAAATTTGTCAAACAATGAACATTTAATTTCATGGTTTACCTGTATCCACATAATCCACGAAAATTGGTATCCAACGAATAATAATGAATCCACAGTATTAAACAAAGTGGATTAATAAGGCATTGTTACCTCCTAGTGGATTAATAAGGCATTGTTACCTCCAAGTGGATTAATAAGGCATTGTTACCTCCAAGTGGATTAATAAGGCATTGTTACCTCCAAGTGGATTAATAAGGCATTGTTACCTCCAAGTGGATTAATAAGGCATTGTTACCTCCAAGTGGATTAATAAGGCACTGTTACCTCCAAGTGGATTAATAAGGCATTGTTACCTTCAAGTGGATTAATAAGGGATTGTTACCTCCAAGTGGATTAATAAGGCATTGTTACCTCCAAGTCTCTTTCCATCATGGCTTGCCTTTCTTCTTATCCATTTAATCTCTTTTCAAATCTCTACTTCTCTATGACTTTTTTTTCCTAAAAATAAAAATAAAGTGTTGGATTCTATGAATATTTTTTTTCCTTCTTGATTTTCAAGTCAGGTTTTTTATATCACATTCAGCACCATCTGGCCAAGGGGTCAAAGGGGTTTAAGAAATGTTACAAAAGACTATGGTTTACAAAGTAAAATTGAAAATGTAAATGGGGAATGTGTTAAGAGACAGCATCCTGAACAAAGAGTAGAAAACAGCTGAAGGCCACCAATGGGTCTTCAACACAGCGAGAAAATCCAGCACCCAGAGGCAGGCTTCAGCTGGCCCCTAAACAAAAATGTGATAATGGACATCATACAGTACTAAACTCCAAGAATACAAAGACCTGACTTGGGACTTGTGTATATATTTTTTTGTTCTCTATGAATGTTAGATAGCCCAAAACTCTTTCTGAAATATATTATCAACATTCCACAAAAGACTCAAATAAATATCTCTTCTATGAATCATGTTCTAACAGTTTATCTTTCAAATATGCTACTGGAGTCTCTTTTGCTTTAAAAAAATATTTTCAACTCATTCAAAAATCAATTTGGAAGGAATTAAACCAAGAACGTGAGCTGAACATGACCAAATATCCAAGTAAGTTTGCAAACTAATTTGATTTGGCATCTGAAAACCTCTTTTCAACATTTTTTGTCTATTTTTATTAACTATGACATGGGGATCACAAAATCAATAGGAAATTTCCTTTCATTATATATGACCAAATATTCCAAGAAGGGTGCAAAAAAAGGTATAAAGTATTAGAATAGGAATCCGCTAACAAAAAGACTAAAGGACAGACAGACTGACGGACAGGTAAAAAACCTAAATACCCACCACCCCCATCTGAAGCCATACTTCATAGCGTGGGGTATACAATAAAGGTCTATAAAATATAAAGACCACCAAAATCTTTCTTCACACCTCAATAATAGTCTCCTCCAGATTTATATATGTTGTTAACAAACAGACTGACGGACTGGTAAAAACCTATATACCCCTGCTCTGTACTTCGTAGCGTGGGGTATACAATAAAGGTCTATAAAATATAAAGACCACCAAAATCTTTTTTCACACCTCAATAATAGTCTCCTTAAGATTTATATATGTTTGTCAAATACTTCAGTAGAACTTAGTCTGTCCAAATTGAGTTTTTATGTAGATGAGTTTTGTCATGAGAGATGAGGTATAATTCATTAAGACAGCAACTTAACAAACAAAAAAGAAACCAATGATATATGGTTTATAAATGCAGTTTTTATTCAGATTTAAGTTATATATATGCTGTCTCAAAGAAATTCTAGCTTTCATGCCAACTCCTTTAAATGTTAAAAATTTGTCCCCTTCAAAAACTTATCCAAGGGGATATAGGTGGCCTAAAGCAAGGCAAATTTTCTTCCTTTTCCAACATCACACTTGTTTCCTGTTGGTCTGGTTTACAGAACTTTCTATTGCATTAATCATAAATATGTTCTGGTGCTGAATATGCATTAACTATTTGCCACTGGACATCATCTGTAATACAAGATTATATCTGAAACAGGACATCAATATGATAATTGTGGTTCTCACATTTAAGAGAAAGGCAAGGCAAAAGAAAAAAAAAAAAAGAGAAGACAAACAACAGTATACAAAATGCAAGGAAAACTAAAGACTAAGCAAGACCAACCCCATCAAAAATTGGTAAGTGCTTTAATATATGATTAACAAAATTGTACACAACATGGATGGACAGAAGGACACGAAATGCCAACTAATGGTCAAAGATTTAATCATAAGTCAGTGGCTTGTTTCAGAAGGTTATGTCTTAAAATGGTCAACTAGGACCATTTTATGATTATTTTCTCGAAGTTGTTTAGAACAATTAAACTGGATAGTTACAATTTTAACCTTTTTAATATTGTTTAATAAGCTGATTTTTCGCTTTTAGCAGAAAACTATCGACTTTTGAATGATTATAAAAAACATTTAAAAGAAACAAATTCCTTTCAGAAAATACATTAAGACAATATTGTAGCAAAATTATCCCCTCCCCCTCTGAATTAACAGTTTATTTTTTTCTGGAAGATGGATGGGGTGAAGACCACTATGTTGTTTTTACCCCCATCAGCCATTTGGCTTCAGACACTTTGAAAAAGGTTATCCTTTGATTGTGTTGATTACAACAATTCCATTTTTTGTGCACATTTGTTTAAATGATATATTCAAGTACCTTCCCTGGGGGGAATATTTGTTTAAATGAACCTGCACTTAGATATTATCTACTATTGCCCTTTTTAATCCCAAAATAAAAGACCTAATAAAAAGTCTCCATTATCATGAATATACCAATAAATAAAGAAGCTATTAAATTGAAATTCACAAAAAAATAAATCATTATATCAAACCTAACATCTAAACAAACATATTATTCATGTAATAATCATGGCAAGATCACAAATCTAAAAGAGCTGTCTAATTTACTCTTCCCACTTGTAAAAAGCAAAGAAAAATTAGAATTTCTAAAATAAACTTGTTAACAAAGCTTAGTGAAAGTATCTGGCATTGATAGCCGATTTAATTCTCTTCAAATCCACGCATCTAACCTAACAATACATCGGAGAATGTGCTTTTTAAGATAAATTACTATAGTTATTGCATGCACTTGCGCTAACAATAGTAATACAATTACTCAATCAACTAGCAATGATCCCGATTTTAATTACGGGACGGAGATTTTACGTGACATGCAAAGTCAATTAATTGTTGAAAAATCTCGGAAATAGCACCTTCTAACAATCACAATTCATTTGAAATTTACAAAAAAGTTAAGCTTTGAATTCAATTAATTGAAAAAGACTAGGTATTGACATTCATGTTCGTTACACGTTTAAACTTCAACAACATGGAGAATAATTAAAACGTTGGAAAATAGAAAAAAAATATCAAAAGTATACCAAGAAACATTAGCAAAAACATCAGGATTTTTTTGTTTTCCAATAAAGAATATAATAGGGAAATTTCATTAAAGACCATTATATCAAATTTGTTAACAAAACAGAAAAGAGTTTAGCAATGGAGATCAGGGATTCGAGTTCATGCAAAGAATAAATTTGACTAAGTTCCCTAATTAACAAATACTGCAGACTTAATTTGCATTTGCATGTAGTAAATTTATATGTAATTGAACAATAACTTAATTTTGTTTTGTATTCTATGAAAGTTTTCTCTTCTTTTATGTGTCAATTTTTCTAATAAGGCACAAAACAAACTGTAACTTGCCCTATTTACATGAAATTCATTGTATCAAATATTGGCAGGCAGTTGTGTAAAATCTTGTTTATTCATTCAATTGCAAGTTCCATCTTAATCAGCCTTTCCTTTTTTGGTGTAATTCAGATTCTGTTAAATAGTAAGATATGTAGTGCCATTGATTTACATATATCATAATACATTGTAGTAGTAATTTCGATTTTTTTTTTTTTATTATATTTTCATTTATTTTTCAATATTATCAAAGATTCAATATTCTTCATTAGTTCAACTTCTTTCAAAAATTACTCAACGGCTATAAATATTGAATTAAATTATAAATGAATTAAAAGTTTAAGCTAACTTTCTGAAAGGGCAACAACTAAAAATTTTTTTTATCAAAAAATAGATACATCTTTTGGCATTTCTGATGTTGACTACTCTGCTTTTGACATAATATAGAGTTTTTAAACTGACTATGAAAATAATTGTCTCAATATTTTATACAATGTAATTAAAATTATATTTTGGTCCTCTTAGACAGTATCTTAAGAAAGTAGGGCTAATATCACCTTACTCCACCCTTTTTGGCTATCTATCCAAGTTATATTGACCCCTACATATCTATTATTCAACAGCTACAATGGACCAGAAGAACCATTGCTAAGCAGTCTAGGGTATGCTGTTTCTGCAATCAAAATGGCAAATGTTAAGCACTACATGAATTCTAGTGTGAGCTGTTATAAAATATACCAATCCCCCAAACCTAATCCAAGCAATGAGGTCCACCTCAGGGGGTGCTGGATTTTTTGGCAGCGTTGATGATTCAAGAGCTATTGGTGGCCTTTGGCTGTTATCTGCTCAGTGGTCTGGTTGTTGCCTCTGACATATTCCCTGTTTCCCTTCTCAATTTCAATGAGTTTAGTTACTTTTATATATCATACTTCTTATTGCAAATCCTAACAACTTCTGTTATATTATTGGAAAAACCAACCAAAAGACTCTTTGCCAACTGCTACGGGTGAAAAAGCACATAGCTAAAAGTACAAGTAACCTCTAAGATGTGGTCGTGATTAAATAACAAAAGTCATACGAGGATGTCCTATATATATTGCAAAATTTATTTTAAATGTAAATTTAATTTCTACCGAACAATGATCACAAGGAAATAGAAAAAGAATTTATTATTTGAAATATGATTTCTTTTTCATCAATAATGATCAATTTCGAAATATTAAAAAGGCATCACCCCATTATTAATATATCTTTGAAATATTGAAAAATATTGCACATTTTTGTGCATGCATTAAAATAAACTGCATTATTGTTCAGGAAGTGGTAGATATTAATGCTATAAAATTCCCTAATTCAACAAAAAACAAAAACTATCAAATTAAGTGTCTCACTTCAAGTATGTGCCATAAGAGTACTTCCTTTTGGACAATGTAATATTGGGTGGTCTTATTCTTAAAGGTCAAGGTCAATTATATAACAAGGAAAAATATTGAATATCACGTCTCCAATAATTATCTAATAATATTATATTTATTTTTCTAACTAGAAACAATTATTTTTTTTATTTTTTTTTCATTTCTGTAAAATAAATAGAAAACTACTCAACAGAAAATTTCTGACAAAACAAGAAATCAAATGTCATTTTGGTTACTTTTGTTGTTGGATTGCACATTCATTGACAAATTTCCCACATCTTTGATTCATAATTTCTGCCAAAACCAGGATGAAGTATTTAACTGGTAACATAACTTGAAAACAACCGAAATCTTGTCAACATTAAAAATATGGTTGTTTTGGGGGTTATTTCTTGTAATAAACTTCCTACTCAAGGTCAAGATACCGACATGAATTTTGACCTTCATCATTTAGAGGTCAACTATTCTAAAATGCAGGACAAGTGCTTCCTTGTATGACCAACATTGCTTAGAATCATTTTAAATTTATTGGTTCTGCACTAGGTCAAGGTCAACTGCAAACAAGGAAAATCTTGTAAAGGCGTAAGCAAAATTTATCATCTGAAGGTCAAAGATGCTTGAATGTTTCTTATGAAGGTCAGAAATGCGTAATTAATTCTTTTGATGATGATAATTAGAGATGACAGTAGCATAGAATGACTAGAAATATCTCTTTATGCTTTGATGAAAAAAAACTTCCTGAAAGGCCACTTCCTGTGACAACTAAAATAACTTCATCCAATATACAGAATCTTTTAATCTGGTGCAAAAAGGTCACAAAATCTTCAATTGAAAAGGATTTTGGCTAATAAAACTATGTCAAGAGATAAATAAATCCACAATACTGTATGATGATAATTAGGCAATATCTATCATTTTAAAAGGATCTAGCCAAATAATATTAAAAACAATTTTTTTTCCCCCATAGTACACGGATGTGACACTCGCACTATCAATTTTTATGTTCAGTGGACCGTGAAATTTGGATCAAAAATCTATTTTGGCACTTAAATCAGAAAGATCATATCATAGGGAGCATGTGTACTAAGTTTCAAGTTGATTGAACTTCAACTTCATGAAAATCTACCTTGACCAAAACTTTAACCTGCAGCAGGACAGACGGATGCACAGACGAACGGACGCACAGACGAGAAAACATAATGCCCCTCTACTATCTTAGGTGGGGTATAAAAATCTGGAACTTAAAATTGACATTTTAAATCAGAAGAGCATAGTTCAGGAAAAAAATAAGCTAAAATATTTATAGGTTGTGGAACTCCTTTTCAAGATATTTAACTTTTCCTGTATAATGTGCATAAGCATTATTTAGGTCTCAAATCGTAAGAAATGACATCTAGAATCTGCTTAAATTTTGGTATTGAAATTCAGTTCTTTCTAAGCTATTGAAGTCTTCTATGAAAAGAAAAAATGGGTGATATGGGGGCAAACTTATTTTTACCCAGTATGGTAGGAAAATCAAAGGAGTTTAAAAATTCCCAAACCTGAAATGACCTCATCTTCGATCTAAGATTTTAACATATATATGGCATTGGATGGGGTTTATAGAAGAGAGAATTATGGGCAAAAATGAGGTGCTTAAATATAAATTAATAGCAGAGAATAATGGGCAAAATTTATAAAGAATAACGAAAATGGCTTAAAATATTAAAGAAAAGGTCTAACCAGATTTTGATAATGTCACGTAATAATACTAAAGACTATGATAAAAATAGTTCAACAGGTCAAAAGCATTGCACTTAAACACAATTCTATGCAATTAATTAACCATCTACAAATAGATTGTTCCTAGAATTTTTGTTTTTGATCAATTCAACACCATCTCTTATGAAATTTAATCTCTATTATCAAATCTTTAACTGCTACTTAAAAGCAGTGCACGTCAACCTCAATAACCCAAGCAAACAAGGGGAAGTCCTTAATTATCATAGAAAGGAGGGAATCTTATCTCTGTCTATCGGTTGAATTAGTCAGTGTTTCCTTCCCCTGCTTTTTTGTCAAGTTTTTCTCAAAAGGAACCAGAAATGACAACTCCGGAGAAGAAGTCTTCGTCAAGGAGTCTCGTCTAAGTGGCTGTCACAGAATACTCCAATTGTCACTTAAATAATCTTTTTAATTACCAATTAATTGTTTTGTTCCTTGTTGACCACTTTAAGACAAATCAAAACATAAAAATTTATGAATCAGCTGCGTAAAAATAATGCAAAATTATGAAATATTCTAAGTGAAGATAAGTTTGAAAACTTTTGTTCAAGGACATAGTGCAGAGACCATGGGAAAGTTGATACATGTATTACAAAACTTCTATGATATCATTGAGTGTGTGTACAAAAAAAAGGTCAAATTTGATCTCTACTTTACATTAAAGTTTATGATAGAAGAATAATAATCATGTGTAATTATTGTGATAGTTACAAATACTTATAGAAATTATTACATAACAAGCATTTTCATTTTAGATTTTATTGAAAAATGCAGTAAATTACATCTTACAGTAGTAAAAGTTGTAATTTCAAACTTTATTTTTTTGGGTTTAAATATTCATTTTCATCATGAAGGTGTAATTTATTATTTCTGTATAAGCCTATCCAGTTTCCTGAAAAAACACTTGGAGAAACCATTCCCGGCAGACTTTATAGATGACTTTTTAGCTAGTTCAAACTGTTGCCCCCCTGTCCAACTTTTTTATTTAGGGAAGATGAACAGCTTGTTCTCCTAAACAACACATAAACAGTGTTTTACCCCAAATTTTCAAATAGCATCATAGAAATATTATAGCACAGGTTTTCCCCAAAATATAGCACCATGGCCATACCCGTAGCCAGGGGGGTTCATCCGAACCCCCCCTTGAAATCAAATAAGCACTGTTAAAGTCAACGTTTTGTTGAAATTGTGACTGTTAAAGTCGAGTTCATGAGTCCAACGAACCCCCCTTTGGAAATTCCTGGCTACGGGCCTGATGGCCCTTAATATAGTCTATTATAAAACCATCAAAGGTAACACCATGGTAGAAAATATAGCACCAGGGTACCACAATACTTTAAGGCCCTAGGAAGAACACTCATAAGGTTTATTGCTTGGTTAAATGCTTCTATCTTTTGTATTGGAAATAATATGTCAGATTTTGTTGATCAGCAATTGCAAAGGGCAGTAGCAGATCCAGTCTTCAAGGGCAACATTTTTGGCACTCCCCTCCCTCCACCCCCTAAAAAAAATCGGCCATGATTTACAATGTAGGAATTGGGTATTTATTTACTCACAAGTCTTAAATGCTGCTGCTGTAGTAACCACCTCTAGCATTATTAACCTCCCCCTTACTCCAGTTTATAAAATGAATTTTACAAGGAAGATTATTTCAAATAAACATTAATGTAAATCAAATAAAACTCAATTGCCATGAATTTTTCCATTCGGAAATACAACAGAGTCACTTCAAAATTCAACACTCGGTGATTTGGTACAATACGTAAAAAAGACAGTCGCTTAATAAGAAACAGACATAGCATTCATTCAACAGACTGAGAAAAGTTTCAAGAGATAAAAGACATTTACTACACAAAAAATTAATGAAAAATTGTTTAAAATAAATGAGATTTCTATGTTAAAAAGAAGCGACAATTGTTTGCAGTCATCATCAAGACTTTGGAATGTATGTTTACATATTAACCAAGTTTATTATATTATCTCAATTTACAACAGACGAAATTTTAACTCAATCTGTAGTCACAAATCACCTTGGGAAAATATAGGAATTTTTGAGAAGACAAGAACTTCTTTGAGAATGCAGTATATAAGTAAAAAATTAAAACCTGGACAAAAGACAGCATATTTAGACTCACCAAAGCCCACATGCCTCTCCTAACAACTCCTTCTTCTCCCTCACTTTACATGTACACCACCAAAATAAAACAATAGACTGTATTTTCTTCACAATATGATAATTGTTTCAACTCTATAAACCAAAGTTTATACCTAAAGCATTTTTCCATATTCTGTTTATGCTTTTTTTGTTTTAACATAACCATCTATAATTAAACATCTCACTTAAACTATTAAAATTTTTGACTCTTTAAATTTCCAAATTTTTCAAATACATTGATTTTTTTCGATCACAGAATGCTTTACTTCGATTGGTATGCCATCGAGCAAAGTTTAACCTCAGAATTTGGTATTAATTAAACATATAAACTTTTAAAATTTTTATCTCAATCAATGAAATCATTTCAATCACGATAAATACTTGATTTTTTTCAATCATGATACAGCACGATTTTAACTCACAAATACCAAACGCATCCATCTCTAATTGGAAACGGTAGTTTATGAAGACATATGCTTAGTGATGACTGATAGAGCATTTAATGCCACAATCTTACACTACTAACATTATTTGCTGACAATTTAAACAGGTTTTTAACAGGTTTATTGTTTATTAGGGAACCAGTCTTTCAGCAGACAATTAGCTTAACTTATCTTCTGCAATGTGAATCAAGTGCACCCAAACTTTTTTGCCTCTGCATTGAAGACTTCTGGTAAAAAACTTGCATGATAAGTTACAACTATAGATATGTCATCTGTCGTTTATTTTTTATTTTCTGCATTTCTTTATAATGTCTTTGTTTATTGCCATTTCATGACTTGTTAAAATTAATGAGCACTGGTATAGACTTTATACCCATACTTAAGGTCAAAAAGTAGAATAATTGATTTCACCATGTAGGAATAAGAATTTTCTATTTTTAGCTGTAGGATTTATACTCTTTGTTGTCTCAATTTATTCATGTGCTATTTTTATGGTATGGAAAATTAGCAATCCATGGAAATAATAGCTTTTAAGGTCAGTTGACTAAAACCTCCAAAAACAATTCTAAACTGGTAGGCTTTCTGATAAATATACCATGATTTTGAAACTTTGTTCCTACCAAAAACTCAACTGTCTACATGGGTTTTTTAAAGTTGTAATTGTATTCTTATTCTTAAAGGTCAAGGTCAATTATATAATATAGTAATTGTAATTCATCATTTATACAAAAATCTTTATCAAAAATTATATTTCTCACCGCAAACTGCTGATTACAAAATGTCAAAATTGTCTGTAATTCCATAGAAAAAATATATCAATTGTGAGTTTGACACATGTTTTTGAAACGCCTTTTGGCTTTAAAATATCAATTCTTACATTAATCTTAATTATTTTTAAGATCATAAAATACAAAAAGGCAGTTAGAGAACAGCCAAAACTGTCCAAGATGAACTTTGTCTGAGTGAGGTGTAACCTTAATTTTATGAATTGGAAATATAAATAGTAAATATCTTTGACTTTTTTGGGTTTGCAGGCAGGGTCAAGTACCAATTGGCCCAATAGTTTCAGAAAATAAATCTGTATGTGTAGGGTTTTTGTTTTTTTGTGGTGCTGAATTTTCAATTGTTTTCAATATCATTCATACTTTAATGCTTAAAATTACTCAATGACAACATGACTAAACAGTGCTTGCCACTTGTAGTCTTATGATGCATCTCAGCCAAATGTTCACTTCAGTTCTACTGTTGGGTGGTAGGGAGGATCATTAGACATGATTTTGTAAAAGGAACGCCCAAGGACCATCCCACCAAAATTTGGTTTAAATCTGCAATAATCTTTAAGAGGGGATAATCTTTACAAACAATATTGTTTTTACCATAGTTTCTAATGTATAAATGCCAGTGCTATGAGAAAATTTCATCACTGGAATTTTGAAATTACCTAAGGACAACATGCCTGAACAGTATTTGTCATTTCAAGTCTTACGATATGATACAACCTTATGTTTGTATCAGTTTTATTTTATTTTCAGTAATGGTGGCCATCTTGGTTGGTGGTTGGGTTTATTAAACATAATTATTAAAGAGGAACATTCAATGATTGTTCCACCAAAAGAGGAGAAGAGTTTCAATTTTTGTGTAATAATCTCATTTTTAGTAATGGTGGCCATCTTAGTTGGTCAAACATTTTTCTGAAAAAATGACACAAAAGGACCATTCCCATGCTGTGTAAATTTCTTCAAGGGAAATTGAAATTGTAACCTGTAAAATATATCTAGATGTGTTCATCAAATTTGTAATATTTTGTGTTATTAAGCTTTTCTATCATTCTTATCACCAAAAACCAAAAATACATAATTCTGCACATTGAAAAATTGAAATTCATTGTACACTTTCTACTGAGAAAATTTACTCATATTTTTATCCATTAGCGTTTCAAAACACAATCACTTCGTCATCCATTATTACCATAAGTACATTCTCATATTTTGGGTGTTAAAATATAAAAGTTGGTTGAACCCTAAAAAAATATATGTATTGTGACATCAATGACTACTTTTTAATCACATCACTGCAGATGCATTGTCATACCTTATTACATCAGCAAAACGAGTGGGTGTGCAGTAGGGCGTGCCACAAATTTACAAAAATAAATGACAAAATTTAATCAGACAAAAATAATGATAATAATAGAATTAAACTACCCATGTGTGATTCATAAAGGGAACAAGAAATTAAAAAGTTAAATTAAATAGCAGACATCATTTTAAAAGACATTATAATATTTTGTTTAATTTTTTTATAAAAGGTTCTGAAATGACAATAGCTCTCAACGATGTATGAATCCTGTTTTGAAAAGTGAACTTGGCTGAGCACTTTTGGGTTGCTGGGCAACATTTACATAAATACTGTATTGTTTGTAGAGGCGCAATGTGGGAATTTTAAATACCTATTATTAATATTTTATAGTATTTAATTAAAAGTTTTTCCCACAACAAAGACTTTTTTCCTTATAATTAACATGCTTTCATAACATGATGCAAAAAAAAAAAAAAATCTTTTGACAATTTTTTCATCAAAATTTGAGAAAGTTTTCAACAATGATCTTTATTGCTTATCTTTTCTTATTCAATTCCATCTCAAGAAATGAAAATGATTGACGACTTCTTTATTTTTATTATATTTCCATTTTTAGAACTCCTTTTATCACTTGAGATACCTATTTTGAGTGTTAATTTTTATTAAAGTCAAACATTCAAACGACAACAATATTAATGAGGGTACAAGGACCATATGAACAATGCAGAACAAATGCATTTTTATACTGCATTAAATTTTTACATCAACTCCGTAGGGTATTGTCATAAAGAGACCATTATTTTCTTTATAAATCGAGGACTTTTCAATGCAAACTCTTTCATATTTTCTTTTGACAAATCCTTTAAAAGACTTGACGAAATTTGCTGTTTAAAGACGTGTATAATAAATTGAAAATAATGCATTCTTAATGTGACATAAATAAACCGTAATTAAACTAGGTAAAGAATATGAAATGTTTGTAGGCCCGTTTCTAACAATCCGTATTGAAACTGCCACTTAAGGTATTAATAATAATGTTTAGTTGACAACAAAGTGGCAAAAACGGCTTGACAGTGTTGAATAGAAGATGAAAAAACTCCTCTTGAACCTGATTGACTTAGCGATTTATCAAATTTTCTCCACGAACAACTTTATATAAACCGAGGACAACCCCCTCACACGTTTATCCTGCATTTTATCTCGTTCTGTGTCAAATATGATCAAAAATATTAAGTTAATTCTATAATTATATGATTTTATCGGTTATTTAATTTTTATATTTGATATAACAAGTAACGGTTTGATCAACACCTTCTTACAAAAACTCTATCAAATTTACCTCTACTCAACACTATAAAGTTGTAATTTGTACCACTCATATCAATCAAAATCTCGTAAGTGTTATTAATAATGTATTCATACACAGGTAGTTCTTTAATCCAAATTGTAACAATTTTTAGTCATATTCAACCACATAACAGCTGATATTAAGTTTTTGTTAGGCTCTGTTTCAAATATTTTTTCTTCATAATTCAATTGTTACTTTTTCAAACTGACATTCATTTTTTTTTTCGATTTTTCATTTTTTTTTTCGATTTTTCATTTTTTTCTCAAAGTTCTGTTTCTTACAGTCTCAAGCTATTTTTTTTATATTCATGACGAGTACTAATATAGGACACAACTTTTGTCTACTCAAAACAACTGTGTTAATGAAAACTTAATAGAGATACTCTAGGCTAAACAAAAAAATATGTATGTGTTCTAGGGTTACCTTTGTGAATTCTATACATGTCTGTCCCTATTCAGGAGGCTGTAGTCCAGTGGTGTTACTAGATATCCCCCATAATTGTTTTTTTACATTTTTTTTTAAGCTTAAATCCAGCAGCAACTTTTTTTCTTTTCATTTGTTTCACATTTGGTATCCTGGATTCTGTTATAGCCTACCATATGTTATATGTATTTCGTATTGCCTAGATGACCAATATTTGTAATGATCTAGGGATTTGGACAAGAGTGGACAGTTGTTTCATTGGCAATCATACAAACAAAAAACATAATTTTACATAGTAAAAAGAAGGAAAAACCTTTTTTTTAACCCAGGGTTTATTGGGATACCTGCAACTAGTATGCATTTACTACACAAAGTGCCAACAAAAACTTCTTTGAATGCAATTTCAGGCATGAAAAAGGTTTTTGACATCGGACTCGGACTTCTCTTGAACTGAATTTTAATGTGAGTATTGTTATGCATTTACTTTTCTACATTGGCTAGAGATATAGGGGAAGGTTTGAGATCTTATAAACAAGTTTAACCCCGCCACAATTTTGCGCCTGTCCCAAGTCAGGAGCCTCTGGCCTCTGTTATTCTTGTATGATTTTTAATTTTAGTTTCTTGTGTATAATTCGGAGTTTAGTATGACGTCCATTATCACTGTAATAGTATACATATGTTTTAGGGGCCAGCTGAAAGACACCTACGAGTGCTGGAATTCTCGCTACATTGAAGACCCATTAGTGGCCTTCGGCTGTTGTCTGCTCTATGGTCGGGTTGTCGCTTTGACACATTCACCATTTCCTTTCTCAACTTTATTGTTCGGAAACCCTATGCATTTTTTT
Organism: Mytilus edulis; assembly: GCF_963676685.1. Lineage (NCBI taxonomy): Eukaryota > Metazoa > Mollusca > Bivalvia > Mytilida > Mytilidae > Mytilus > Mytilus edulis. The sequence goes on from NC_092350.1 coordinate 54,112,143, forward strand.
TTAAATTTGGCAATACCTTAAAATAATAACAGCTAAAAGATATATACCTTGGTAGTCAAAGAAGATAATGAGTAAAAATCATGGAGACAGCAATTCATCAATACAGTTATACCATGTTGTCTTCAATCACATCTAGATTTAAAACAGCAATAATAATATTTGCAAGGCACTTCTGGTAATTTTGTTTCATGTCTAATGTTCCTAAAACATTTCAAAAATCATTAAATAACTCAGTTTAAATCTTATAAATTGCAAAATAATATGAATAAAGTGTCCATAGAACAATGTCCAACTCACACAATCACTTCTCAGTGTTGTTTGATGCCCTTTTTCTGGAAAAAAAACTTTTTGTTGTTTGTATTTAAAAAAAAAATAGAGGCTCTAAAGAGCCTGTGTCGCTCACCTTGGTGTATGTGAATATTAAACAAAGGACACATGACAAAATTGTGTTTTGGTGATGGTGATGTGTTTGTAGACTCTTTTTTACTAAACATTCTTGCTGCTTACAATTATCTCAATCTTTAATGAACTTGGCCCAGTAGTTTCAGTGAAAATGCCAGTGAAAATTTACAAATTGACTATAAAGGGCAATAACTCCTTAGGGGGTCAATTGACCATTTTGGTCACGTTGACTTATTTTTAGGTCTTACTTTGCTGTACATTATTACTGTTTACAGATTATCTCTAACTATAATAATATTCAAAATAATAACAAAAAAACGGCAAAATTTCCTTAAAATTACCAATTAGGGGCAGCAACCTAACAATCATCCGATTCATCTTAAAATTTTAGGGCAGACAGATCTGGACCTAATAAACAATTTTATCTCCTGTCAAATTTGCTCTTAATGCTTTGGTTTTTGAGTTATAAGCCATAAACTGCATTTTACCCCTATGTTCTATTTTTAGCCATGGAAGCCATCTTGGTTGGTTGGCCGAGTCACATCACACATTTTTAAACTAGATACCCCAATGATGATTGTGGCCAAGTTTGGTTTAATTTGGCCCAGTAGTTTCAGAGGAGAAGATTTTTCTAAAAGATTACTAAGATTTACGAAAAATGGTTAAAAATTGACTATAAAGGGCAATAACTCCTAAAAGGGTCAACTGACCATTTTGGTCATGTTGACTTATTTGTAAATCTTACATTGCTGAACATTATTGCTATTTACAGTTTATCTCTATCTATAATAATATTCAAGATAATAACCAAAAACAGCAAAATTTCCTTAAAATTACCAATTCGAGGGCAGCAACCTAACAATGAGTTGTTGGATTCATTTGAAAATTTCAAGGCAGATAGATCTTGACCTGATAAACTATTCTACCCATGTCAGATTTTCTCTTAATGCTTTGGTTTTTGAGTTATAAGCCAAAAACTGCATTTTACCCCCATGTTCTATTTTTAGCCATGGCAGCCATCTTAGTTGGTTGGCCCGGTCACGCCACTCATTTTTTAAACTAGATACCCCAATGATGATTGTGGCCAAGTTTGGTTTAATTTGGCCCAGTAGTTTCAGAGGAGAAGATTTTTGTAAAAGTTAAGGACGACGGACGATGACGCCGGACGCCAAGTGATGGGAAAAGCTCACTTGGCCCTTTGGGCCAGGTGAGCTAAAAAATTTAAGGAGTCAAATGTAGGTATTTTAAAAATAAATGGAGAATGTGTCCATGGAACACACATGATGCCCCTGCTTGCATATAGCCTTATAAAGGTGCATAAATCAAGAACAGTAAAAGTGACACATCCAAATTCAAACTTGATATGTGTTTTGATGTAATAAGCATTGTGTATAAGTTTCATAAAATTTTATTGAGGCAAACTTAAGTTAGAGAATGGGAACCAATAACAAGACTTTAACTTTATGTCCCTTTCTGCTGATGATTGGAATATAAAAATTTTCTGGACTGTTGTGCTTTCCTTTATTTTGTCCAATTTCTGTAATCCATTTTATGTATTAATGGTAGAGGTTATTTGTAAAACAAAATGTTGTTATTTTGAATTTCTGAAGTTTAAAAAATATTTAAAGAATTTCTGAATACGGAAAATTAGATTTATTTTAGAGAACACCTTAAAATTGACTGATTCAGTCCGATGTTCAACAGGAATCATAACATTTTCTGAAGTACAACTCAATCACAGTGCTAAAATAAGAAGAAAAAAATCAAGACCAGACAGCCCAAAGCACAAGTATTCTTCTAGTTTGGCCTTCTTTTTAAATACTTCATCTCACATTTAACACAATCACTTCTTAACAATAAAATTTCACAATAAAATCCACTTAATTGCATGATTTTTGACAATACAATAAAAACTCTAAATAACATTTACTGAAGTATAAAGCCTATCAAAAGTTAAGAATATTTCAAAAACATAAATAAAACCATTCAATTAAAAAAAACTCTGTCATCTTCAATATCTTTAGAATGGATATGCACTAAAACTTAACTAACAGATTTGAGCAGAAAGACCGTATGTTATTGTCTTTTCGATATGAAGTCATTTCTGTTGAGTTGTGAAACCTGGTGCAAGGCTGTCAAAATAAAAAGTTCAAACAAAAAAAGTTATATGAAATAAGCATACTTCATCCACAAATAATATTCATTCTTTGATGTCCTTTGTGCTCCCAAAAAGATGAGTTTCTCAGTATTCTGACCTTTTAGCCTGCAAAAAAATTATGGCACTTGAATGAAGACAAATAAATGAAACACACAGGTTCTGAGGTCGTTGAAGTGCATATATTGCATATTATTATTATTTATTCAAATACATGTCACCAAGGCATGTTTTATATTTTTGAAATTTTCTGGAAGACTATCATAGTTCAAAATAGATTTGATGTAAAATTCAAAAGAAATCTATTTTTAAGAAACCAATTTCAGTCTTTATAACACATATTTTTATGACAATACATGTAGAAACATATTCTCTTAAAAGTCTTTTAGCATTTTTTTGTTGTTGACGGATTACTGCTGCATTGTTGAATGACTTAAACATCTTCTATACTCTATTAACATAGATAAGCTACACTACATGTAGCCAGATTTTACTTAATATGAGTGAGAAAAAAATTATTGTAATAGCTCTTTCATCATTTACAAATACAAATGTACTTAATGTCCAGTGGCAAATATTTGTATCTGAATGCTATATTTGTATAAGCAGGGACAGTTTGTCCTATCAAGTTAGTTTCTTTTGCCAAACATTAAAAAAATATGAAATTTATTGAACAATTGATTAGTTGACCAATTGTTGAGTGACTTATGCCACTTTATCACTATTGGGGTTGTCATGGTGTTCAGTTTTGACTAGGTGAGTAAGCCTTAGTACATGTACCTAGAGAGAACCATCATGACCTTCAGTAGGAAAACAGGCAATCATAGTCATTCAAGATTGGAGGCAAATGTGCAAAATTGGGTGCAAGTCGTAAATGCGAACATTTTTGTCTAAAATAACTTAAGGTGTTTAAAACAACTTTGACGACACATTCCATACAAGAGACCTCCAACAACAAATATTTGTGAACAGCAAACAAACAAAATGTGGAAGAATAGATAAGCATAGAAGATATTCCAAAAATTGTGTAAAATATTATGTCACATATTTAGTGGTGTGTTAATGATCCATCGTTTGTCAGCATGTCACAAAAGCATGAGCTCATTTAGATACAGTTGTGATCAAAGTTCAGTTAAATTTGACACAACACTTTTATGACCCTTTGATTATAAGCATACCTTCTTCAATGTAAATCAGTGAATCCATACAAATCAACCAATCACTGAATTGTCTACTTACATATCAAGGTTTGAAATTTCTTTTAGAGGGAACAACCTTTAATCAATTTTTTTTTGGCAATTTTTGAAGTGGTCAGGATTCAAAAAAGCCCAAACAGTCACAGACTGAGGCTGGTAAATTTTTACTGATACAAGGCAAATACAGAGGGTGGACCTGCATCAATACATGCAACTGATTCAGTTAACATTTATACTGAAGCATATCTGATCATTTCCTTTCATTGAAGCCAGTTTAAGGTGGTACCCAACACTTTCACTAAAATTAGCTTGGCTCGTTTAATTTTCATAAAATTTTGTCAAAGTATTTACTTTGACCCTTTAACAAAAACATAAAAATTTCAAAAATTTTGAACCAACCGTTTTGTCAGAAAAATTACACTGGTTATATAGCAATTTGATAAACGCCAATTTTGATCATTGAGAAGCTTAATATTGCTTTTACAACACAACGTAATTAAAACGTTTAGTTGACTTTACAGAGTTATCTCCCTGTAGTGTTAGGTACCACCTTAAGAAAAATGTCCTTGTACAATGCGCATTGTAGATCAGCAAACTACCAGCAAACAAGAAGCTACACATTTCTTATACTAAATAACTTAATAGTCAAGCTGCAGACTAAACATAAAATAATGTAACTTCACAGAATAAACATCTGTTAGACCAAAGTTTTTCTAACCAATGACTTTCAGACAGGAGGACCAACTGAACGAAGGAGAGGATGGGTTACTAGACCTCCTTTCACCATTGGAGATGCCACTAAAAAGCCTGACATTAGCTATATGAATGTAAAGAAACTTTATGAAAGATTTATTTTGGGGCTTGCCAGTCAATGATTTTTTCACAAAGACTCTAACTCATGTACATGCACATCTATTATTAAATTTCTTTACATGTGTAATTTCGTTTTTGACTAAAAACCGTCTTGCTTTACAATTGGTCATTTATACTTGCACCATGCTGTTAACCATTGACACCATGTCTAGATAATTAACTTCTAACTCAACTCCATTAAATCATATCACAGTTAAAAATATATTTCATAATTTATTTAGAAATTGTTTATTAGCTTTTAATTTATTGTTGAATATAATAATTTCCACCCATTTATAAAAATTTTATTTCGTTTTGACAACCGCCCTGAAAAACATTATTTTTTTATTTTTAATTCAAATAAACATCTTGGACCAAATAATATTTCTTTCTTCCATCACCTTGATGCCTACGTAATAGGGTGTCATAAATCACGCCTTGACAATAGGATCCATTTTTCAATAATCAACACCTGTTTATCTACCTTTAACGATATTTACAGGTAACAATAGCCGATTGTTATTGTTTACTGGGTCACAGGCTGACGACTTGAGATCTACAAACAAGCTTCTGATACTTTAATTGTGAAATATGCACCATTGTTCAATTTTAACTTAAATAGTGTAACAATGGCTTCTTGTATTTCAGGATTTATTTACCCCAATTTTCATTTGAAACCAAACATTCCGAGTTTGTTAAATGGTTGCTGGTTATTTCTGTTTCCTTAAATCACAATGACAAATTTGCCGTCAAAATTTCTCAGTTTCCAAAACTTACGAATAAGATCTGCATTGATCAGATACATTACTTAAACACGTACCTCCGTGAACTTTGAAATTAAAGTATAATTAAACTGTTTCAAAATGAAGATGATTTTTCAGAAATATTCATTCTTTTTATAGCTTGCTGTTAGGTGTGAGCCAAGGCTACATATTGAAGACCGTACTTTGACCTATAATGGTTTACTTTTACAAATTGTGACTTGGATAGAGAGTTGTCTCATTGGCACTCATACCACTTCTTCTTATATCAATGGACAACAATTAATTTTTAACTCAAAATTGCTGTTGGATAAACATTATAGAGCATTGTTGACAGTTAAGTAAGGATCTGCTCTTTGATAGCAGAAGCCTTATTAAAACTGAAATTCTTACTATTAATTTCCTGTTCTTTTTTCTTGTCAAGCTGCAATTTTCAGTTTATTTGCTTTTCCTTTCTCTTGCCAAGATCCCATTTTCAGTTTAGTTGCCATGTGTCGGTATATATTTCCAATATTTCTAAAACTTGGAGAAAATCACAGCACCTAAAAAATGGCAAATACAGCTTAAACAATCTACTCTATTAACTAGATATAGGAAGATGTGGTATGAGTGCCAATGAGACAACTCTACATTTTAGTCACAATTTTATAAAAGTAAACCATTATAGGTCAAGGTATGGTCTCAAACACTGAGCCTAGGCTCACACCGAACAGCAAGCTATGAAGGGCCCCAAAAAAGTATGAATAATATTAATGGAAATATTATTGATACATGTATATACAATTATTTCAAAGGTTTTTCATTGGACAAAATATCATTTGAAATGATGATACAACTGTCCAGAGAATTTGAGTGAAATGTCTAAAATTACAGAAAATTGAAAAAAGAAAAAGTTTTATATAAGCTATATAAGTTTATGTATGCATATCAATAGTTTGGGGCAGTTTCAATATAATATATATTAAATGCTACTGCTTACTCTAAGATATATATATATATATATATAAATAAGGATATGTCTTCTTTTTTGTACCCTTTCATCTGGAATTCAAAATGTAGCTGTTTGAGTACTGTCTTGGAAGGTTTAAAGTTAGTAGGTGAGTAGCTATACCCCTTCCTTCATGTAATAATTCCTCAACTATTTCAAACTAAGGCTTACATTAAATCAAAAATGTTCAGATTCTTAAGGATTGAAAATTTTTAAAAGTTTGGGAGCAGGTTCAATTTTACATCAATAAATTATAACAAAAATTTTATGAATTTAATTTCGGCTCTATATCATTTTTTTAACGGAAGAACCTGACAATGTCAAGTTTGTTTCTGATAACAAGGGTAACTCAATAACAATAATGAACGCCATAAATCAGCATTGAGGAGCCATTGCGTCTCTGAAAAGTTTTCTAAGATTTAAAAATTTATTGTTAAAAACACAATGTGATGTAAATTTCTATATTGTCATCCATTTGTACCTGAGATAGGCCAAAACACACAAAAGATGCATTAAAAATGAATTACAACCCGACAAGGTATTTTATAACAAGATACACAATATTACAGTCGTTAATTTGACAAGTGTCTGCAAAAATCGGGTGTATAAAAACCATGACACCCACTTTAAAAGTTTTGTTTGATCTTTTAAAGTGTACAACAATAGAATTTGTCCCATAATTTAAACAATGTGGGTGGTGAAGGGATTTACTACTGCAGATTTCACATATTTTATTTCTTAGCGTTATCTTATATGTTTAAGTAAGTTACATCTTTATACAACTATTGTAAAATATGACATGGGAAGACAGCTTTATAGAAGATGAGTTTGGATTACATGAAATAACTTATTCTAATCCTATTTAAATTTTAAAATGAAGAAATTTACTTTTTTTATAGGCATCTGTGTATTAATGTATTTCGGTTTATTTTATTTATAAATTGAGGAACAAATAGCATTGAATTCATTTGTTTACTCCACGGAACATGTCAAGGAGAGCATCCTAAGTAAACAATCAAACAAAAGGACATCTACATCTTAGCATACAATTTCGATGTGTCAAAACTGCCTTGGAGGTCTTGTGGTAGCATGCTCCCCTCCAGTGCCAGAGATAAAGTTCTGCTGAGTTAAATTAAAGACTCAAACAAGAATGTGTCCAAAGTACACAGATGCCCCACTCCCACTTTCATTTTCTATGTTCAGTGGACCGTGAAATTGGGGTCAAAAGTCTAATTTGGATTAAAAATTAGAAAGATCATATCATAAGCAACAAGTGTACTAAGTTTCAAGTTGATTGGACTTCAGCTTCATCAAAAACTACCTTGACCAAAAACTTTAACCTGAACGGACGCACAGACGGACGGACGAACAGAAGCACAGACGGACAAACGGAGCCACAGACCAGAAAACATAATGCCCCTCTACTATCGTAGGTGGGGCATAAAAAGTGGTATTTGCTGCTTCTCAGCTAAACATGCAGCATAATGCAGTTAGAGCAGAGTTCTCGTAAAAGTGGTGGTCCGATGGATTTGACCACCATTACTAGCATAGGATTGACACAATTTTGATATTTTGTAACAGAAATAGTAGTGAGGACCAGAAGCTTTTCTTCAAGGACCACCAGGGGGAAAAAGATTTTGAGAACTGTTAGAGTAAGGACTAGTCTGTTTGTAGTAAAAATAATGTGTCCTGGTAAGGTGACATGTCTTACTGCTGACTGTAACCTTGTGCACAAAACATTCATAAACAAGAATGTGTCCCCAGTACATGGATGCCCCATCCACACTATCATTTTCTATGTTCAGTGGAAAATGAGGGAAATCTCTAATTTGGCATTAAAATTAGAAAGATCATATCATAGGGAACATGTGTACTAAGTTTCAAGTTAATTAGACTTCAACTTCATCAAAAACTACCTCAACCAAAAACTTTAACCTGAAGCGGGACAGACAGACGAACAGACGGACGAAAGGAGGCACAGACCAGAAAACCAAATGCCCATAAATGGGGCATAAATATGTGCATTGCATTCCGTCCTTAAAACATGATGTACTAAACATGCTTATTAAAAATGAGATATGGCAACTGAACAACACAAAAAAAAAAATATAAGATAAAACATTTTTAAAGGTCAGATACTGTCTTTAACAATAGTCTTTACAAAGTGTCAAGGTCTAAATCATCATGACTGGTTTACACTAAACCTATTTGAGGTGTACTGATTGACATTCTAGTCTGAGAGAGCATGGTTCATTTAGTAATTGAAATTGGATTTTGAACTAGATTTCAGTAAAGGAGAGTACTCTCAGATGAGTTTTACGTGTGTTATTTCATTTATTTGTTTCAGTGCTAAATCTGTGTATAATGTCTGGTCGAGTCAATCATTTTCCACCAATTTTTTAGTTTATTCTTATGTTGTGTTTTCACACTGCTAACCCTGGTTAGGTGGAGGGTTCAGCACTTAAAAACGTATCAAACCAAGGCAAATACTTATATGCAAGTCCCCAAGCCAGGAAACACAAATATGGTTATAGATTTTGTACAGGTGATGTTTAATAAATTGAAATTTTTGTGAGGCCCCTCATTATTTTATCAATGGATAATTTGTATTACTTTTGTGATTATTTGTCATACAGGAGGAATAATGAAGTTCAAATGGATTTTGTGTTTCTTTTTACAGCTGATTTTTCCTTATTTACATCAAAGCTTTTTTTTCTATACTTGTATTATAACATGTACATTTGTCATTTTGTGGCCTTTTACAGCTGACTATGCGGTATGGGGTTTGCTCACTGTTGAAGGCCTTATGGTGACCTATAGTTGTTCATTTCTGTGTCTTTTGATCTGTTGTGGTGACTTGTCTCATTGGCAATCATACCATATCTTTTTATTTATATACACATGCTCCAAAAAAATGTTTAATTTATTTTCACCATTTGTTCTCGAAGAGACAAGTGACTACGAATATAAATTTTACAGAATCCATAAAATTTGATAACCAAGTTTTATTAGTTATTAAATATTGTGGGTTATAATAGGCTAAATAAAATTCTGATATTTCTCGAAACATCCCAGTGATATTCATACAAAGTCACCATTTAAATTGGTCAATTCAAATTGATATATCAATAGGGCGAAGTCATTTAAGGACGCCTTTTAAGGACAACTGTTGACAGACCTCAATCTAAACATCAAACTTGTCATACTGCTAAAAACGGCAATAAATCCTTCAATCAAACAAACTTGAAGGCCATACTTTATTTTATCTTAACAATAGACGCTTTTAATTCCGTTGAAAATAGAAATGAAATTCTAAATTGAAGATGTTGACCTTACGTTGATCATTTAACAACGGTCTGTTAAGGTACAAAACCCGATTCTTCTAGTGCATTGATCAAGGACTAAAGCTAATTAGCTTTATCGTAAGATAATGAGATTGATAAGAGATAACATCATCATCTTTAATTGTAATGTCCTACCCTCCATGACGTGACAGGTACTATACTGAACTATATTTAAAGTTTAAATAGAATTACTGAAGATATTTTAGACTAAAAAACTTGAAATTCTTTTAAAGAATAATAGCTATTGTTATCATTTTTATAGAGAAAAAATATTTCCCCTCTGGCCATTTTTCTTAAATGCATTGTATAAATCCACATTTCTAAAGATCTTTTGAAGTTTTGGTAGTGCCGGTACAACATAATGGTAATAAATAGTTAGAAAGATAAAATCCTAAATAAACATTTCGTTTGGTCAAATATTTCATTGATATGGTGCAACAAGAACAAGAGGCCCATAGTGTAAACTCTAGGATGTTAGTTTAAACATATTTATTTATAGTGGATTGGGAAACAAGTTTTGCAACTGATATTAATCCCTTTCCACTTTGTGGGTGCAAGTACTGCCTTGTAGCGGCATTAGCCTACTCTTTTTCGAAATCTACAAGGGTGTCTTTAACGTGCAAGAGATATTGCTCTCTCTTAACTCGGTTCAGCCATTTATTGTCCCCTTCCGACGGACTATCATCGTTTCCTCAAGACCATACTTGCAGATGGTGTCAAGGGAGAGCCAAAAATTGAGTCCTAACTCTTCGTTTAACCCTTTTTTTATCATATTTGATTTTTAGGTAATGCATTAAATATTTTTGCTTGTGACTCTTATATTTGTAATGACAATGATAAATTGGTGTTAAATGTGCAGTGACAAATATTTCAGGCATTATAGGACGAGAAGATATCATTGTAAAAAGAATATGAACCCTACTTTGTACTAAAATAATATCCTGAACTAGAATTAAAACTTTCCATGTCACAGCTTACCACATCCTGAAAAACAGCCTCACATAAAGGGAAAGACTTTTATAAAAGACTGATTTTAATCTTGTAGCCAATTTTTGTTGTTGTTGAAAACTGCACTTCTGATCTGACAAAAACAAAAAAAATCATTCTTCTATACTGTCAATATTTTTCATTCATATTAATTTATAATAAAAATCCAGATACATTCTTTCCCGCCAAAATTCCTTTTTTTTTCTTCTTCAAATGTTTGATTCTCAAGAACAATCACTCAGACCTATCCTTATTTTTAGTCAATATGATTTATATACTCTATACCTAAAAAGTATGTATGAAAATTAAGAGATTTGGATTTCCCCGTAAAGCGTCCTTAGGGCAATCTAAGATGATTTTTTTTTGTGAAGAATTGCATATATAATAGTTGAAGTAACAGAATTAAAAATTCAATTTTATTCAGAATAGATTTTTTATTCTGATTAAAACTATCAAAAAACCAATATATAGTAAGTATTAACTCCAATACTCTTAAATTGAAGATGTAATCATAAAAAAGAACTCTTTAACATACATTTTAACAATAGACAAACTTTTTATAGAATAATTTATGATATTTTTTTCTGAGCACAAACAAGCATAAACGTATTGTAACTAAAATAAATTCAAAATTTTGATAATAATGAACTGTAAATTTCTTATCTTTTCCTTTTAAAAAATATAATTTGAACAGTTAACAAATTTAAGATTTTTTAAGGCATAATTTGTGATCGTTTGAATAAATTCATCAATGACTGTATAATAATGAACTTGTGTTTAATTAACTGGAAATTACACAAAGAATAAAATAACACGAAAATATACTTCAAAATCGTTTTTAAACCAAAATTATATTCCATTAAGCTCATTAGCATACAATATATTCAACATTTTTAAAATTTAAGATTTAAGACCACCAATTATGTTAGTTAATATGGAAATATCCATATATTGTCCTCGAAATCTTTAAAAAAAAATCGGTTGAAAAAAGTTAAAATATATTTCCTTTTTAACTGTAATGGAATGGAAAGTTTATGAATAAATGAAAAATACAATAGAAGTATTTCATAATGCAAAATGTTCCTTTCATGTTTATATCATATCACCTTAAGATTATAAATTATCTAAATTTAAACCTTGTAGGATATTTACGAGCTTAATTACATTCATTGCAAATATATAAATGTACATTAAAATTTTGGTCTAGAATTGAAAATTAACAACACTTCCATTTCTTTTAAAAAAAATAACTTCACAAGAAAGAGCTGTACACAAAACTAAGTTATTGTCAATTAAGAATGTCATCGTTAACGCTGGTTTTTATGGTATTTTCTTTCTTTATAAAAAAATCTCTCTGATGATTTGGAAAAAGATGTAAGACCTACATGGTTGCAGTCACTATGCATAAACAACTGGTTTAATTTTTCACACTACTTTTTTATACCCTGCCATTAAGACATTTGTACTGTTATAAATCATGTGATCACTTAAAGAACTATGAATTCAGGTAAAGTGAACAAACGTTAAGACTTCATCAAAGGTATGCTTGAATCTGAAATTTTTTTACTTCAAGGCAAGAGTATTTTTGTTGAAATAAAAGGACATTGATTAACTAAAATGAGCATCTAAACCAATTCATTGAAAAAGTCAAACACTATTTGTTCTTGAATATAAAGTTTAAAACTACTGGTTATGAAAAGAAAAAAAAAGCGTGACATGTTACCCCCCCCCCCTTTTTTAAAAACAAAAAATCAATAACTCTAAAATAATATTTTGAATCATCACCAAAAAGTATACAGAACTTTAGGTTAATATAACTAAGAAGTGTGTAAAGTTTTAAGTAATTAACATAAATCCTTTTATGAGAAACAGTGTGACATGTGAAAAAAACACACACCTGTTTTAGTTACATAGTCCTGCAAAAAAATAAAAAATTTAAATCTTGTTTTCATCAAAAAGTATACAGATCGTTTGACCATCATAAGAAACAACTATGTAAAGTTTCATAAAATTTGGATAAGTGGTTCTCACGTTACAGTGCCACATGTGGAGGCTGGACAGACAGACGGACGGAGTGGACATTTGTATACCATAATTCCTTTGACAGGCGTATATACCAACTATTCAGTTTTTGTAAAAATGCAATCAATTATCAGGCTAAGTCCCACCCTGTTATTCAACCTATTATCAAACAGAAAGTCTAAATCTGCAATTATCTACACCAAGTCTTAACCTGCAATAATCTACACCAAGTCTAAACCTGCAATAATCTACACAAAGTCTACACCTGCAATCATCTACACTAAGTCTAAACCTTCAATTATCTACACCAAGTCTAAACCTGCAACAATCTACGCCAAGTCTAAACCTGCAATCATCTACATCAAGTCTAAACCTGCAATCATCTACACAAAGTCTAAACCTGCAATCATCTACACCAAGTCTGAACCTGCAATAATCTAAACCAAGTCTAAACCTGCAATCATTTACACCAAGTCTCAACCTGCAATCATTTACAGCAAGGCTTAACCTGCAATCATTTACACCAAGTCTCAACCCTGCAATCATTTACACCAAATCTAAACCTGCAATCATTTATACCAAGTCTCAACCTTCAATCATTTACACCAAGTCTTAAGTAAACATGCAATCATCTACACCAAGTCTTAACCTGCAATCATCTTCACCAAATCTAAACCTGCAATAATCTACACCAAGTCTAAACCTGCAATCATCTACACAAAGTCTTAACCTGTAATCATCTACACCAAGTCTAAATTAGCAATCATCTACACAAGTCTAAAACTGCAATCATCTAAACCAAGTCTAAACCTGCAATCATCTACACCAAGTCTAAACCTGCAATCATTTACACTAAGTCTAAACCTGCAATCATTTACACCAAGTCTCAACCTGCAATCATTTACACCAAGTCTCAACCTGCAATCATTTACACCAAGTCTCAACCTGCAATCTTTTACACCAAGTCTCAACCTGCAATCTTTTACACCAAGTCTCAACCTGCAATCTTTTACACCAAGTCTAAAGTAAGCATGCAATCATCTACATCAGATTTTCTTCAGGTTGATCTCTGGTTCGATTTCCTAAATCAAACTTTGTATTATCAAATACCTTCTACCATGAAGTCAGTATTATTTGACAATGTTGTACCTAAATACTATTGTGTGATCAGTACAAAAGACTGACTAGTGTGGGATTTGAGAGGTCAGAGGGTCAACTTTTCATTTGACAACTAAAGCTTTTGTATGGGAACATAAAGTTGGAACCCCTTTTTATGACTTGGTTAACTTTTAAAACTGGTTGCATCTGTGGTTGCTGACCTATAATGATTGTTCATAATAACTGTTTGAGTCTTTTGTACACAAAACATACCATGCATCTGACGTACAAAACATGCCATGCATCTGACGTACAAAATCATTAGCCCAGTATCTTTGAGGAGTTTTTTTTGTTTGTACATTATTTTACATGTAATTCTTTATTCTTCAAAGTACACAACAATTTACCACAAAAATTGTAAAAACGTTAAAAACTGTGCTTTTTACCAATAAATTTCCCTTTGAAGTTTCAAATTTGATTTGAAGTAATTAAAATGATAAATAAAATATCATTATAGTAAAAATATTTGACTAGACATCTTAAAAGTACAGCAGCACCCCCCAAATATTATAAATACGTAGAACAGAAAACAACTAATGAATTTATAGATGAGAGACATCTTTATTAGTTGTATTTAAAAATCTATATAAAATAGGGACCAAAAATCTATGATAATGTCCTATACAAATATCTTTATATAAACTGAATTATCAAATTTAAATCGTAGACGTGGAAGTGTTACGTGCTGCATTGTTAATTTGACGTTTATTAACTGCGGTATTTATTGTAAATAGCAAAATAATCGTTCAATTTTATATAACGTCCTTCTGCATAATAAAGTAATGTATTATGCTTTGAATTAAGTCAAATACAATTGGCAAGGTTAAATATACGAGATAACAGTTTTTATATGGCTATTAGTTTTCACAATTGTTTAACGTGTCACTCCAGCCTTTTGTCTGGACCATGAGCGATTGATAATTTGGGGTTTGACAACAAAAATAATTTTCTATTTATCGACAGGAAATTTAACAGAGGTCTCAGTGATTGTTGTAGTTATGGATCAAATTCGATTAGCCAAACGGGGCCCACCTTCTACTGACGACAGAATAAAAAGACGATTGTTTAACACTTGCATCTACAAAGTATCGGATATCTAGAATCAAGCGTTTTATTTTACACGGCTGAAATGACAATACATCTTCCTCTATTGTTCGCGAGACATAAATGTAACTTGAGACCCTTCTACTTCTATGTATAGAGAAATGCAAGGTTGAAATTCAAATTAATCTAAGTTTCAAATTATAACAATGTTACTGATAACGACTTATGTCACATTAAAAATAGTCTAGTTTGATGAGTTATCACGGTTTCATAGACTATCCATTTTGACAACGGGTAGAAATTAAAAGTAGTCCAACATACTATTTAACCATAAAAGTCAATTTTGGTCTATAAACATGTATAGAGTCACGGTTATAAAGCAAATGCTTTAATTTCAAAATGATTTGTCAAAAATTTAATATCTTTATGTCTCAATTAAGACGTAGTAAGAAACTGTATCAATAAAGTGGTCGGATTTTGTGATCCTGAAAATTTCAACTTTTCAAAAGATTTGTTTAATGGTTTACAAATTATTACATAAATCTAAAAAAATAATCTAAAAAATTTAAAGGAAACAAATATGAAATATTAGTAATAAAAACAATATAAAACTTATTTTGGTTTGAAAGAAATCGTTTCATCTTCTCTATATACCCTAGTTTTCTGAACCATCTGATTGTTCTAAGTACAAATGTATCCTTCAAATAAATATATATATATCCTATTTATATAAATCATAAAGGCCTGTTGTCATTATCAATATTTTCTTGTACCAGTTTCTTTGGTGAAATTCTTTTTTATAGTAACAACTGTCAAAGAAAACTTTAATAAAAAATGTTTGCTGTATATTGTATCTGGCATCGGAACCTAACCATGAAAACTTAACATTGACAAATGAACCATACAAATGGGGTGCAGCCCCTATTTACCCTGCTGTACTTCACAATTATTCCATACATCGAATATAGTTGACCTATTGCTTATAGTATGTGAGATGTGGACTTGAGTAGGAAAACTTAACCCTTAACCCTGGTCCAGACTAGATGTGTCAAAAGGACATGAATGGCACCACTCGCAAAAAAACTTGAAGCCATCTTAAGAAGTTGACATTGGAGAATGTAAGACTAACTGGTACATGTATAACTGTTTGTTGCTGAATGACAAATTACGGAATAATGTAACGATGGATAAAGGCAAAACTATATGGCCCAGACAATTTTCTGGCATAAATCTTTTGCAAGGATCAGAGCTTTAAACAGTTATATTCAGCCAATGCTGAACCCTGAAAATGAGATCAATGATAATGGACATATATACTGTTAAGAAGCAATGGAGCATTCAGGTCTTCTAGCTTTATAGTACCGGTACATGAAGCTTAATACAAATAGTTGAGTGCCTCACCACTGTAGGATATCATCTCTGTTTTGAAAAGCTCTAACCATATAAATAACACAAGGATATGTGTACACATAAACCTTGACCAAAATTTGCCGTTTCAGAATCTAATGCATTCTTGGACCTGAGTAAAATATTCAAAATCATACACCAAAAACATTGTCATTTAGGTGTACGAACAATGATGCTAACCATAGCCTTCTATATTCTGAAAAGGTGTATTGGTATTTTATGTAGCCATGGATAGTAGAGTTGGCACATTCATTTCTATCCAACTACTTCAAACCAAAAGTTTAAAAGTGATCACTGTACAAAGAAATGTGTGTCAAACCTTTGTTTTTATCAAATGTTGTACCATTAACTCCCAAGAAATTAAAGATTAAAGAGAAGTAAAGAAGCATGAACTGAATTACAAAAGTTCGAAAAAAAAAATAGACATGTGTCAATTTAGATATATATTCATAAGTATGTCAAAAAACTGTACGACATATTTAGAGTAATTATAAATATATATTCATATATATACAAGAAAAGGAATATCAATTCTTATTAAAATATTATTAGACTTAATAAAGAGATTAATATCACCAATTGAAAAGTCACCTGTTTAAGGGGAGGCAACTGAACATACTACCAAGCAAATCAAATGACAATACAACCCTAATCCCTTTTTTATCTAATATGAACAAAACTAAGCCATGGAGAAGTAAAGTACTTGAGACTGGGACAAATCAGGTGTATCACTTTTATATACCCCTCATGTCAATTTAGATGCATGACAGGCAAAGTTAAATAATGCGAAAAAATAATTAACTGAGTAAAAATCCTTTATGATCTGCTTTTGTCGTTTTCAAAATATGCATACTCTCCATTGAAAAAGTCGACAAAAGAATATCTGAATAAATTCCCTATACAACACATAAGGTTACAACAAAAACCTACTAATGTAATATTCATGAGTAGTATTAGTGTTGTTAGCGTAAACTATTGTAGTTTCGTTCTGTCGAACAATAGCGAAAAAGGTTGATTCACGAAAGAGAACAAATTGATTTCTTCATGAGTTCCTCGTAATAAAACTATGATGTAGACAAGAATAAAAAGACGGCTATTATGCTTTTAAAATATACTGTTGAGGTTTTCACATCTGACTGCATAGACTCTGGGGTTTATCTTATACATTGTCGCACTCTCACTAGGTTCCCAAATTTTCCATTTTCTTTTCAATATAATTTCATTTTGTGCCGTTGAATCTTTTGAGACGAGAATTAAAAGGAGAACAATGTCGTAACAAAGGGAACTCCTCTCTTTTTGTAGGATGATGTAGAATGACAAAACAAGAAACAAACTTTGTGTCGTGGGAAATAATCCAAGTTTTGATTTTGACGTGTTATGTTGTAGCGATGTCATTTTGTGTAGAGAACTGATGCATGCAAAAAGGCTCCCTTCGTTAAGTACAATTATAAATTTACCTTCAGTTTTTCTTGGTCTTTAAAACCACATGTGTAAACTAAAACAAATTGTATTATTTAGGCGAAGAATCTTGTTGAAGAGCTATATCAATGAGTATCTTCTAAAAACCATTATAATTTTAGCAGCCAGCAACTTCACTCAAATGGTCTAGTCTATTGCCACTGCAAATACAAAAATAAAATTTTATATAAAATTACTTAATTTCAATGTACAATGTAAAAGTATAAGTGCAAATAAATTAAAATGAGGGCAAGTACATTTAAGAAGCATTCTAACTTTAGACTCAACAAAATTATTTCCACCCCTGTAATTCATTGCAATTATAGTACACATGTATATTTGGTTAAAAAAGTTGAATATTGAATAAATAATTATTTGAAAAACTTTGTGTACAATAAATAGAGATTAATACATGGCTTTTTCCATATCAGCCTGGGTATCATCCCGAGACCCCCATATCAGCCCGAGACGGAGTCGAGGTGCTGATATGGGGGTCTCGGGATGATACCCAGGCTGATATGGAAAAGGCCATGTATTAATCGCTTTATCATATACTTCCGACAATAGTTTTATGTAAGGCAAATAAACTAATGCAATAACTAAAACAGTCAAACATTTTATAAAGAAAATTAAAATTATGAATCAAATATACTATAGTTGTCCAACAACAGCATTATACTCCTTATATATTTATGGTAACATTTCCTATAGAGGCATTTTGAAACATTGAAAATTTGGAATAGTTTTACGATCATTACTACTCCATGTTTGTTGTACTATAAAATGATTCATAATTGTCAATGGCATTTGTTAGCAAGTATAAAACTATCCCCACAAAAGTTCCCGTAAATTTTGACGTCGTCATAAAAAACATCTGACGTCACAATGGAAAAGTAAACAACCGATACCGGAAACACCGGAAGTAACTTGCACGAGAGGCACTGATATGGGTTTTTTGCACGAGAGGCACTTGATATGGGTTATCAGCCCGGGTGGGAAGATATGGCTTGTGCACTTCCGCCCATTACACATATGCAAAAGCTATCATATTAATGCTAAGTATATGATAAATACTGTTACGGCCATAAACAATCTTAAAAATACTTCAAATAAAAATTAATAACTGAGTTCATAACTTTACTTTCTATTTATCAAAAGATCATCTAATTTTGTGAAGCATGTAACAAGTTTATATCAATAGTTGTCTGCTGTAGAAAGGGAGATAATGCACACTTTTTATTCATGATTTAAATTTGACAAATCTGAACTGGTATGATTTTACTTTGAAATTGAATTTAATATCTGAAAATCTATAAAATTTATCTGAAAACTTGGCCATCCCTATTCTTAAAATTGTCATTTTATAACACTAGCAGCTAACTGAAATTAGTTAAATAAGTGATAAAATTATCCTTGAAATAAAAAAATGACTAAAACCAACAAATTGATTTTAAATGTCAGATATTAGAAACTAAGATTTAAAATAACTAAAAGTTCAGCAGAAACAATCTAAATAAGCCTCTCGAGCTATGTCAATTTACTACTGGCAATTTAAATAAAAACAAACATCACAACATTGAACTTATTTGCACTTTTACGAAAGTCTTTTAAAACTTTTTTTCAAAAATGCCCATTTAACATCAACCATTGATACTAAGGATGTAATACATTGATTGAACTAATTAGTACATTTACGAAAGTATATTTTTTTAAACTTTTATTTTAAAAACAGCATTTAACATCTACATGAACCACTGATAATAAGGACGTAATAAGGATTATAAATGCACAATCATGCAGTAGTACATACTTGTGCGTCACATCAATACAAAGACAAACCACTTCAACCCACTTGATCAATAAGTGTGACACAATATAAACATTAAAAACAATACGACTTAATCCTTTTGTACTCTGGGCTCTACAAAATCTCTTCTCTCCTCAAACCTGCCAAGCACGCCTTAGAACGGAAGAGCTATCTAAAGACTCTCTTCAAATAGTAAGACAATATTGAAGTACAATATACTCTGTTTTAAGAAGAAAGTGGTCATATGTTTAGATACTTTAAAATACTATTTATTGTTTCCATAAACTTCAGAATGAGGCTAACAAAAGGGAAATAAAATCAGATCGAAAAAGACGACTTGTAATTATTAAGACCGTTCCTTTTCGAATTCAACCATATTTTTATCAATTTCTTACTGTGAATTCAAAGGGTCCATGGAACATCTTTCATTCTCAAGTTGGTTCAGGTTGTTTTGTACATTATTCAGCTGCATACTGCAATATAGAGTGAACATTAGTTGAATATTTATCTTTGTCATTTGTCACAAGTTTTTGTAAAGCAGAAAATATTTGGAAGGAATTTGTCTTCGCTAATTTTGTGTGTTAGATAAAATTGCAACAATATTCCCTTGTGTAAATTTTAGTTTTCAGTGAGATAAGAGTAAGAAACCACAAATTCAGAATTTTTGTTTTGAAATCATGAGAAAATAAACCATTTTTACATTATATCAATTCCTGTCATTATCAGGCTTTTCTTCATCAATCTAAGTATGTTTGAAAGTGACTGTTAGAACACTTGTTACAATGTTGAGAAAAGGAAAAAAATAAAACCTATGACATAATTTCCTTATATCAATCCAGAAAAATTCAAAAAGAAGTATTGTCAAGAAACTTTTATGTTTATCTGTTGTAAAATGATTATCCATCTTGGATCACTTTTAGAGCATTTGAGTGAACTGCTTGATC
Organism: Mytilus edulis; assembly: GCF_963676685.1. NCBI lineage: Eukaryota > Metazoa > Mollusca > Bivalvia > Mytilida > Mytilidae > Mytilus > Mytilus edulis. The sequence goes on from NC_092350.1 coordinate 54,132,668, forward strand.
TTTTAAAGGGTTTTTGTGCTGCTTGTCAGTAAGTTTTCTGTTTAAATTATCTAATTTTATTCACATCAGAATTGATCAAGTAATTAATAAAGAAAAGACAAGAAATTTTGTACTTCAATAGTAAATTATGCTACTTTACTCCAACTGACCTTTGTTTTGTAACAATTTACCTTATGACATGTGCAAAACAATCGCACTTGGTTTGTGAAGAGAAATAATTTTTGTTGTGGTACTGAATTTTTTTTTTTTATTTCCTTTAAAGGTTGATGAACTCTAAATAAATTTATGTATACTCATGAAAAGAGAAATCAATATATGTAAAATTTGATTTTATAACAATATAAATTATGTCAAATATCACTAACAATAGAAATAGGATGTGTATCAATAAATACAATATTTTTAGCTGCATTCATTATAAATACTCCATGAATAGTAAAAATATGTTCAAACAATAACTATGCAGGAAATATGAAAATTGATTCCACTAATCTTTTCATAAATATTATATTTACCCAAATTTTAATTTTTATTTTTGTTTTACTAATTGTAACTATCATTTAAAAGTCAGAATTGAACAAAAAATATTCAAACACTTATATTCCTTATCAAAGATATAATGGTCATATGTAGTAAACCCAAAGTATACATAAATTAGACATTTACAGATAATGGGAGATAACTCTATTTACTAAACCAACTATAACTTACTTCTGTTTTCAATATACATTTTAAACATGTACTTACATATTTTGTTGCATGTTTGGCAGATCTCAATGTCAATTCAACTCTAATTGTTTCCTAAAATGAAATAAAACAAATTTAACAATTGTTGAACTGAACTAGGTTTATTTTTCAAGATTGCATAAAATTCAAGCCTGCAATATCTACATTAATCATACTACAATATAAAAGGTCAATTTCAAAAATGGTTCAAAAAACAATTTAAGTTACATTCAACTCCTTTTATTTCATACTTAGACTAGTGAATTTAATTGAGACATATCCAGAAATTCACATTGAAAAATTTTCTTTTTCATCAAGACTTTTGTTACACATTCTACTTTTAGAGCTAAAATGTGTAGGTCAGATGTCCAAGCCTTTTGCATATTCCTGAAATAATTTTTCATATTTTTATATTAAAATTCAATTGATCTTTTTAACTATTCATTTCATTTCATTGCCTATGAATAAAAGGTTTACATATTGTAAATGATATAAACATATGATTTTTAAATGGCCCTTTATCTGAAATGTCATTTGGGAGTTTAATATAGTAGAAACATATTCAAACACTTATATTCCTAATCAAAGAGATTATAATGGACAGAAAGTAAACACAAAGTATACATAAATAAGATATCAAAAGATAATGAGAGATAACTCTTACCTATTAACTAAATTCTGTTTTGAAATATACAAACGACTCTTGATGTTAAACAGCAAACCCTTTAAATAAAAATTTGTTTCCAAATCTTCCATTCAAAATTTTAAATTAAAGAGAACAAGTCCTAGGTAGGGGAACAAGTATAAACATGTTTAACTAACGCTGCCACATTCTTTATGAGCCTGTTCCAAGTCAAAACATGTAATTCAGTAGTTGTTATTTGTTGCTGTATTTCATAATTGTTTCATCATTTCTTGTTTTGTACATTAATTTGGCCGTTATTTTCTGGTTTGATTAGTTTTAAAATTGTCATTTAGTGGCATACCACATTGTTTTTTTTTATAAAGTCCAATAGTTATCTCTCAAAGTTAGACTCAAATGCAATGCAAGCTGATATGATAAGAGGTATAACTAGAGGTACGAGGTATAACTAGAGGTACTCAAGAGCCTGTGTCGCTCACCTTGGTCTATGGGCATATAAAAACAATGGACAGATAAATTCATGACAAAATTGTGTTTTGGTGATCATGATGTGTTTGTAGATCAAACTTTACTGGACATTCTTCTTGCTACAATTATCTCTATCTATAATGAACTTGGCCCAGTAATTACAGTGGAAAATATATTCTAAAAATTTACAGAATATTACAAAAATTTATGAAAATTGTTAAAAAATGACTATAAAGGGCAATAACTCCTTTTTGGTCATGTTTGACTTATTTGTAGATCTTACTTTGCTGAACATTATTGCTGTTTACAATTTATCTCCATCTATAATATTATTCAAGATAATAACCAAAAACTGCAAAATTTCCTTAAAATTACTAATTCAGAGGCAGCAACCCAATAACGGGTTGTCCGATTTGTCTGAAAATTTCAGGGCAGATAGATCTTGACCTAATACATCATTTTACCCAATGTCAAATGCTTTGGTTTTTGAGTTATAAGCCAAAAACTGCATTTTACCCCTATGTTCTATTTTTAGCCATGGTGGCCATCTTGGTTGGTTGGCAGGGTCACCGGACACATTTTTTAAACTAGATACCCCATTGATGATTGTGACCAAGTTAAATGTAAATTGGCCAAGTAATTTCAGAGGAGAAGATTTTTGTAAAAGTTAACGACAACGAACAACGCCGGACGCAAAGTGATGGGAAAAGCTCACTTTGCCCTTTCGGCCAGGTGTGCTTAAAATAAAATTGTAACAGGTAATTTTGTGTACAAAATACTTGTAATATATTGGATGACTTTTTTTTGGTTCATTGGCTGGGGGCTGTTCTATAAAAACTTCGTTTTACCTCTGGTGGAAAGTTGTCTCATTGGTAATCCTATCCCATCTCATTTTTAAATAATATATTTACCTGTATATCAAGCACAATGTAGTCTTGGAATTACCACAAATCTACTGTCAGTACATATAGGTGAATCATCATGACTACACATTTATTCACAACCAAAGGAACTGGAACTGTAATCGGTTACACACAATCTCTTTTAACAGCATTTGTTGTTTAGCAGGTAAGAACATTGTGTGATTAGTTTGATCTGATGAGTAAAACCTGAAAAACTTTTTCCAACCAACATTTATGGCTTGTTCTAATGTTGTGCTGTGACATCAATGTCCCAGGTTAGAGGAGGGTTTAGCTCAATCACAACTATTTCAACCCAACCACATTATTTATGAGCTGTTGAAAGGCAGATGTCTGTAATTCATCAGTGTTTAGTTGCTGTCTGTAATATATGTTTTTGCTCATTGTTTTTTTTTTTTGCATAAATCAGGTCGTTTGCTCAATGTTGAAGTTTGTATTGTATGGTTGTCTATAGCTGTTCTCAACTACACTTTTTGGTCTCTGGTGGATGTATGTCTTATTGGTAATCAGACTACGTCTCTTTAGTGGGAAAAATTTGGTTGATTATATAGGGAATCATTGAAGCATGACTGGAGCGGGGCCCCCCCTTAGGTCAGTCAGCGGGCCCCCCCATAGGAAAAGTTCTGGATCCGCCACTGTATAATTTATCGGATATAATTTAACCACAACCCATCAACATAATTATATTGTGCTTTCTAACCTTTCCATTTCAGCTTGAATCAGGTTCATGCTGAAAACAATCCAAGCAATTAGTTCAATGTTCATTGAAAATTAAATGTACCTCAAGCTCTACTGTACCTTGTGTATTTCCTTTACCATGTTTAAGCATGTTCAACGACCTTTTTATTGTAAATCATCATTGTTCTTGCTTTTTCAATGTCAATGTTAAAAGTATGGCTATGAAAAATTAATTATTAGTTTTGACAGAAGTTACAATTTCTTTTGTGCCTGTACAATTTTCCTATCATAGAATGATGCATCAATGTCTTTGGATTTTGTATTTGAATAATTCCTGCCCCGACTATAATGCTTTATGGCAGCTAGACGCAAGGCCAAATTGTGCCTCTTTGGCTCTCTCAATGAACTAACCAATACCTACAAGTTTGTTAACTGCACAACCTTTTTATAAAACCAAATGAGCTTTCATGGGAGGAAATGTGTCTTCAATTTAACAACAATTGCTTTAAATTGTTTACAATACTTTAATGATGGGAATAATTTCCCATCCTTACTTTTACAAAATACCATATCTATTCACCAACATAAGACACAAATACCGTCCATTTTGTTGTTTTATGACTTTTGCAGAAGGAAAATCCAGAACAATAATATGATCACAGAAAGGTAACCAACACATTTTCCTGGACAAGGTCCACAGTCTAAACACCATTCAATAGCTTGATGCCATCGTTTATCAACATGACCGCCACGTCCCAAAACTGGTACATAGAAAGCCTTTATTTCACTGAAATAAAACAACCATTAATGAGTGTAAAGATATAAGTATTCAAAATAATATATTATTACTGAATTTATCTTACTATTCTTTTTCTTACTATTTACCTTAATGTTTTCTTGTAAACTCAAATTAGGATAATCTTCAGGTACAACTTGCCAAAAAAATTCAGAGTTCAATTTCTCAGTATTTGCAAGGGAGACAATAGCCCTACTGCAAAACCAATTTTAAGTGTTTTTATGAAGACAATCAGTATAAATGATGTTATTGAATGATCAATGGGTTCTCACTATGATATAATATCATAAGCACAAATGCAAGCCTTAAAAACTTGTTTTTTTTTCACCACTAGACTTTCCACTCAATCCACGATTATCAAATCTGACCCCAATATGTTAAACTTAACCAGACCTACAATTTTAGTAAAGATTTTTTTTTACAACTCAAAACGACACGAAACCCCAGAAATATTTGTCTCAATCCTGTTGTCATGCAACAAAGCAGTACTATTGATACAGCAAAAACTTTTAGACAAACAATAAAACAGTAAAATAAAATACCCTTCTGGTTTGAACTTGTACATCTCAACGGCTGTTTGAGTTGCTTCCCCTGAGACAAAATTGTTGTTAAAGTCTGTAGAAGCTGCTCTGGTCAATGCCTTTAAAATCACTAATTCTTTCTTTTCTTGACCAGTATTTGGCGATGTCTCAAGCAAAATTTTATGCTCTGAATGTTCATCAAGTTCTATCAAAAATTCTTCATTAGCAAAATTCTTGTAGCATTGTAACACACTTTTTAACTGTTCAATTTGTAGATTGCATGAATAGGCAATAAACAAAGTCACAAATAAACCTTGTCCAACTGAAAAAGACAAATATTTTAAAGTAAAACTATGACTGTTAAACCTGCCTGAAACATTTTTTTTAACTTATTTATTCTTCTTCTAACATGTCTAAGTTGTAAGCTTGACATTCTTCTATGTAGAAAGCTTGACTAAATTTTAGACATAGTAGAACTTTTTTTAAATAAAAGAATGTGTCTGAGGACACTAATTTCCTGGTTCATGCTTTGCAATTTTCCAAATTCAAAAGGGACTAAACTCAAGACAGTAAATGACTCACATACCAAATTTGAACTTCGTCTATGTGTTGTAGTTCTTAGCATTGTGTATGAGTTTCAAAAAAATTGGATGAGTTAGAGTGTGGAAAAAAAGGACAGACGGGAAGGATGGACAGACAGAAAGACGGTAAAAGCAAGCACATAATTCCCTCTTACCCTACAGCAGGGGCATAAAAACCTCCAAGTTATTTCTTGATATACTAAAAGTTACTAACCTGAACCACCAGGATCCAAGTATGACTTTTTTCCTTTAACCTTTTTCTTCATGCCAAGGACAGTCCTAATTTTACTTCCAGATTCAATGTTTGTTACTATAAATATGACACCATATGTCTGTCCATAGAGACACTGTAATATATCATCTGACTGTAACTTTATGCAATGTACACTCCTCACTCCTGAAATTAACAAAAAACTTTATGTATTGGTGTAGTTATTTATTGAGATCAACATGTTTCGTTGCAAAGGGCACTGCCATTAAGATAAAAATAAAAAAGATAATTGCGCTGAAGTTTCCATAGCAAGAATTGATAATTTACAGATTCCAATGTATAATGTTCAATGATATTTTTGTCTGGACCTTTTATAGACAACGTTTCTTTTACTCATTGTTGAAGGTAGTACTAGATGTTAACTTCAATGAAATTTGGTGCACGTGTATGGTGGAGAGTTTACTCATTTAAAATCATACCACATCTTCCAACTTTCATATTAAAGAAGAATGTTAAATAAAATATGTTTGTAATATAAATTAAAATCTTTGTTCAAATATTTTAGCCCTAGCCTGTTAATTACTAGTTGTAGGTGTTATTTCAATACCTAGTGTAGCAAAAAAATAAAATGCAGTAAATCAGAGATGCAAACAGTTTTTTTTTCCTGTCAGACATTGGGGCCTTCAGGGTACCAAGTTTTGTCAGACCCATCACATTTCTGCCAGACCTATATTTTCACTCAAAATTATCTATTTTTGTAATATTATGAAAAAAAAAAACAGCCTCCCCCCCCCTTTTTCCGTTTACCATCCCTTTAGTAGATGTAGAGTATAAAAAGTATTATCAGTTTCACCTCAAGAATTTTTTTATTTTTCATGAATAAATGTTAGCAGTTAATAACAAGAGGCTGTCACAACGACAGCAAACCGGATTTATTAATATTTATTTGTGTCCTGGCAATATCACAAGAACCATTACTGATGAATGGTGAAAGTGAAAATCGTCAATATCAAATTTGACCTCCATTTTGTCATCAGTATCAACATCTTAAAATTTGAAAAGCTTAGATTGAATGGTTCATGAGTAAATGCAACAACGTGAATGGAAACGCCATTTCACAATCTTTCAAGAACCATAACTCCTGAACGGTAAAAGTCAAAATCGTCATTATTGAACTTGACCTCTAATTTGCCATCAGTAACAACATATAAAAATTTCAAAAGCTTTGGTTGAATGGTTCATGAGAAAATGCACGGACACGACTGGAAACACCATTTTTCAATCTTTCAAGAACCATAACTCCTGAACGGTAAAAGTCAAAATCGTCATTATTGAACTTGACCTCTATTTTGTCATCAGTAACAACATATTAAAATTTGGGAAGCTTTGGTAAAACAGTTCATGCGTAAATGCACGAACACGACTGGAAACACCATTTTTCAATCTTTCAAGAACCATAACTCCTGAACGGTAAAAGTCAAAATCGTCATTATTAAACTTGACCTCCATTTTTTTTGTCATCAGTAACAACATATTAAAATTTGGGAAGCTTAGGTAGAACAGTTCATGCGTAAATGCACGGACACGACTGGAAACTCCATTTTTCAATCTTTCAAGAACCATAACTCCTGAACGGTAAAAGTCAAAATCGCCATTATTGGACTTGATCTCCATTTTGTCATCAGTAACAACATATTAAAATTTGGAAAGCTTAGGTAGAACAGTTCATGCGTAAATGCAGGGACACGACTGGAAACTCCATTTTTCAATCTTTCAAGAACCATAACTCCTGAACGGTAAAAGTCAAAATCGCCATTATTGAACTTGACCTTCATTTAGTTGTCAGTAACAACATATTAAAATTTTAAAAGCTTTGGTTGAACGGTTCATGAGTTAATGCACGGACAACATTTGATTCCCGCCCGCCCGCCCGCCCGACCGACCGCCCGCCCGCCGTACATCCCCAAATCAATAACCGACATTTTTGTCACAAAAATCCGGTTAAAAATGAAATTCTTACTGTTTATAAATAACAATGAAATGTAACTGTTTTCTGTTAAGGGGTTTCCCGAATTTTCCCGCCAAAAAGCACATGGCTTTCAACAATTGTAAACAAAGCATTCAATTTGTGATCAAGGATTACAGCTTTAATTAATTGAATTTGGATATAGATATTCAACTTAAGGTACAGTCAGGCAATGTTTTTGATTTTTTTATGGATTAAAACTAATTTGAAAGAAAAGTTTAAAAAATAAAACAATTTTTGACATCAAAACAACAGACGATCTGAAATATATTATGAATATTCAGTGACCTATATATTTTTGGAACTCTGCTAGGGGTCAAAGTTACATCATTTTTCAAGCCAATGGTGTGTATTCTCTGTTACAACTAATCAACTGCGTTTGATATAAATATTTCAATAAATTGAGATGTCAAAACTTACCATTTCAAAACAGAAATTTATACTGCAAAAGGTTTTTTTATTTTTTAAGGAGGGATATTTGGAAGTTGTGTCAGGCTATAATATTTATCATTAAAACAGTTTGAACTCCCGATTTCTATTATGTAATCGAAGCCTTGCATGTTGTTCTATCTAATCATGCAACGTGGTTGTAAAATCACAATTTTATAAACAAAATACTCTGCTGGGACCGACAGGGAAATCAGTTTTGGCTGACCCAAGCAGACTAAAATATTGCCGGCCATCAGGTCCTGCAGAGCAACTAGTTTTGCCGGACCTGCATAAATTCTGCCCCTTAGGTCCGACAGGTCCGACGATTAGTTGCATCTCTGGTAAATAAGATTTTTTTTAGATTAATCAAATAAAAACTTCAATTTTGACAGTAAATACTTGCTAACGGGTAAAGCATTCATTTACATATATATATATATATAATTTAAAAGTAAAAAACACAAAAAATCACATCATAAATCGAACATTGTTTCTGTTAGCGCTTTCACCGCATCTCCAGCGGTTCATCAGACAGAATTGTTATCGTTAATAGTAACGACTTGTGACGTTACGTTATAGTAACGACTTGTGACGTTACGTTATAGTAACGTCATGCGGTAGTTGTATATATCTTACGGAATTTTATTATATATATATATTTTAAGAAGTATTTGCACTCCAATGCTATTTTTTTTATTTATAAAAACATCGCAAAATTTTCTGAATTTACGGTGAGAATTGCTGTATCTGTGATGCATACCTTCTATCATAAATTTAAATTCAATATACTTGGTCGAAACAATTACTGGTACCAAAGATGTTCCTTTCAGACTGCCAACTCTTATACTTCCACATTCAATTACAAGAGAGTCAGTTGTAGTTATTTCTTCTTCAGATGTGAGGTCAGCAATGCTCGTCTTGCTGTCTGCCAAACTTGTGCCACCAGTTTTAGCTATTGTCTGTATCTTATCTTCAAGGTCATATCTTTCAACTTCCATTATGGTCTCCCCATTCCTGTTATTGATGGAAGCAAATTTATATTTGTGGACGCAATCTCCAGTTGGTGTATGGAACTTATTCTTTTCAATAATTATTCTGTTAAATTTTATACCATAAATTTAGAAATAATTGCCCATAACCTTACTGAGTGAGTAATTCATTAATAAAAACTTGCATTTTGAACCCCAATAAGGTTGACAATGCCTTTTCGAGGGGCAACAATCTGCTCTATCACCCTCTCAGCTGTGTTCTATTTAATTTATTATACATTACTAAATGTCCTATCATTATTGTCTTTTGAAGATGAATTTTATTCAAAAGTATTTTCTATGATGTCCCTATGAACGTCACTTACATACGTACATGACATAATGTTACAGAGAAAAATCAACAGAAGTAAAGCAAGATGGTTTAATTTTTTTTATTTTGACAGTCAAATAATAAAACCTGAGCCAAAATAAGATTTTAAGCAATGTCTGTAATTATACTTGTCAGATGTAATTCAATTCATTGTCCTTTAAATTATTGCTTTTTGTTTGTTCTTGACGAGGTTAAAAAAAAACAACCATCTATATTATTCTTTGGCATAAAATCTTTTCTGTCAGTCAGGCTTAAATTAAAATATTGTTTGTTTGCCCTTTACCAACCGACCCTATCAATTCGTTCCGCCTGAAAATCTTTTATTTGTATTACCAGCAAGATTTTATTTTATTTTATTTTTTCGTTCCTACCAAAAATCTTATATTTGTATTTCCCGCTCAAAACTTTTTTACCGGAATCCTCGGGTTTTATCTTTACGTATAAGGTCCAGTCCGTTTGGTATCACCTGAGCGTTTGACATGAACACTTGCATTTGAAGTTTCAAAGCATTTGTTTGAAATCGATGTTGAACGCTTTCTGAAATCATGATATGAAGTACGTTACTCTGTACCTTTAACTTAAAGAGCAGGGTTCATTTACAAAAAAGTTCGTTTGATACAAAAGTATTTACGTGTGTACAAACTAATTTGTAAACGGACGTTGTATTCTATGTAGGGATGGCATTTTGTGATCCGCATATCAGAATGATTATGTTAACGATGCCGCTAAATTATTTATATCTGACATGAACCAAAAGTGACAAAACCCTGTAAAGTGGAGAATATCTGGCAGTAAAATCGCCAAGTTTTCCATACAGATCATTTATAAATGTGATGCAAAATACATGACAATTGAGTTTTAAGTCTTATTGCATTTTTATTGGAAAAAAAGGCACACACGAAATTTGTAACACTCTAGGGACTTTTTCTACTAGTAATTTATGTCTGCCCGGACATTATCCTACCAGTACAAAGTTATCTGTTATATATTTTTTTTTCAAAACTAATAGTCCCAGCGGAAAACTTATTTGCAAAAACAAACGGACAAAAAAATGACATTATGCAGATTTTGTATCTATAAAATAAAATATTTTACCTACCTGCCTACCCATGACAAATAATATACCGAGCCAAGTTATTTTTTTGGGGAAAAAAATAAAATATTTTACCTACCTACCTACCCTGTTTCAAAACATAGGGTCGGAAAAGGGCAAACAAACAATATTTTAATTTAGTCCTCATCTTGATCTATTTTAACCTAAATTTTTGGAGAAAAAATTAGGGTGAAGTGAGAATCCAGTTCTTCATAATTTAATTATTAAAATCTAAGTCAGATCAAAACAAAGATTTGTATAGTACTATACAAATCCTTGATCAAAACCAGAGGGTAAATTTTTTTCATTAGTTATTCTCAAGATGGCTGGACTTTGGGCAAAGCCCAATACAAATTGGTTAAATCCAGTCAAATAAGTGTTATGCATTACTGAACCAAATGACCAATGAAATAACCATGAACAAGAATGTGTCCAAAGTACATGGATGCCCCACTCACACTATCATTTTCCATTTCAATGAAATTGGGTAAAAAATTTCATCTTCATCAAAAACTACATGTATTTTGACCAAAAACTTTAACCTGAAACTTTCACTTTCATTTTCTATGTTCAGTAGACCGTGAAATTGGGGTCAAAAGTCTAATTTGGCTTTAAAATTAGAAAGATCATATCATAAACAACATATGTACTGTCAGTTTCAAGTTGATTGGACTTCAGCTTCATCAAAAACTACCTGGACCAAAAACTTTAACCTGAAGTGGGACAGACAGACAGACCAGAAAACATAATGCCCCTCTACTATCGTAGGTAATGTAGGTGGAGCATAAAAATAAACATAAAAAGGGGAAGAATTTTCCATAGCAAAGGCGAAAAGGTCAATTTACCAATTGGTTCATAATACCATGTGATACTGGAGTTTAATTCAGGAGATATAGAACACCAAGTCCACTACAACAATACTGTCAATAGTCAGACAATAAACCAAATTAAGGTTCATCATAAGGAATTGAAAAATATGGCCGTGTTTACACCTCCAAAATTACTATGAGTACAGACAAACTGGTACATCCAGGAAAGTTTTAAGGCATGGCAGGAACTAGATATATAAAAGTTATATGAAGTCTACGTTTCAGAAAATTATAAACTTACCTGGATTTTGATGTTCATTTTTTTCCAGTCTGCAGAAGATAGCAAAATAAACAAACACCCGAGTTTCGTTTGATACGGTCCACTCAGTTACACAGTTTAAACCTGTTAAATCACCTATTGTTTACAGGTGTCTATTGTCCATCTATTGTCCATTTAAATCAATACTACTCACAACATTGATTATATGAGGGGAGCTTCTCAATCGTTTTCACTACTTAGTTAATTTTTGCACCTTCTGCAGGAACGAAAAAAAATGGATAGCAAAATCTAGAAAAGTTTATAATTTTCTGAAACATAAAATGCATTTAAAATTTATATATCTAGTTCCTGCCATCCCTTAAAACTGTTGCAGGTGTATAGGTTAGTCTGTACTCAGAGTAAAATTTGGGGTGTAAATACGGCCATTTTAGCCAAAAGGTTATGATGAACCTTAATTTGATTTATTTATTTGTCATGATTTGACTCAGTATTAATATAGGAGAGGACAAATAACTATTTCTTTGTCATATTGTCATTCAAAATATGATGGAGTATTTTCAATACAAGATAAAGGTGGTGTTAGGTTACTTGATTGAATATGATGAGCACATCAACTCAGCATCAGTATCCAACTCTTAGAAATTTCCCGCCAATAATTGTGGAGAAAGTGCTAAAACAAGGAAGAGAAATCATAAAATAGTTGAAATTCATTTGCTTTGTTCTGTATGTCCTCCTCTTGTGAATAATTCTTGTTTAAATTATCGAATTATGAACAACTATAAGAGTACGACGAAATTTTAAAAATCAAACCCAATGTATTTGCAGGGTTTACGGGATTGCCACACATATTTTACTGCGCAATTATAAGCATTTCCGGTTGTAAACATAAAAAACTGAGATCGTTCCTTCTGTGGTGTGAAGAAAAATCAAATGGGTCTCCTTAAACTGGTATGTATGATTACATTTTAGTTTTCCAGATTTGAAGGATCAGAAATTCGACAAGTTTACATTCAACTTTAAAGTGATTCTCTTTTAGTATAGTCAAAAAGCATAAAACATAGTTCATTAAAATGAATTTGTCCTTGACCTCTGAAGGACATCTTTACATCACACCTCCACTTTCATCCAATGAAAAGCGAAGGATAAGCTCATATAAACAACATATAAAGCTTGGAATTCTTTTTTCATACTTTCTATTACTGAGAGAATTAAATATGGTGAGCAATATAATTTAAGTTATATATTATATTCTAATCATGTACATGTAGTCTATTCTGTTTTGCCATTATGATTATCTTTCCAAGATATCAAATGCAGCTAAGTTTATGAAATATAAATATTATGCCCTGGCATCACTTTCATAATTGTAGTCCACATGTAATATGAGGCAGGCATAACCTGTGAATGGGGACGAAGTCTGTATGTATTATTTTCTTACCTCAAACATGTTAATAAAGGAAACGGAAATACCGTAACGTTCCCGATTTCGGTTCTGTGGTTAGGGATTTAGCTGTGACGTTTAAATTATGACGTCATATTCAATGTAAACAAAAGAAACGCTTCCATCAGGTAACGTTTTTTTCAAATCAAACAATTATTAAAAATGAAATTGTATTGAGTTCCAATCTTATATTTTACTAGACTGATACATTGTACATATAATTTCCTTTTCAAAGTCTAAGGCAAACAAGACAGATTTCTGCGCAAATGCGGGGAAAACCGGAACATGAACTAGATCTGAAAAATAAAGTAACGATTTTTAGTTCATCAGTAGAATGAAAAATTTGGGAAATTTTCCCGATTTTTTTTTTTTTTTTTTATTGATTTTTCTACCGTAATTGGGTACTTCGTCCCCATATAACTTGTATATGTATTTATCAGTGAAGGTTTAAGTCGAGATACTTTTTTTAACATGCACAGTGTTCTAGGATTTTTTTGGCACCTTGACTTACCACGGGTAAGATCAATAAAAAAATTACTTACCCACATCTAAAAGTTAAATCCGCCAACCAATGCGGACTTTTATGACATGCTTTAAATTATATGTTGTGAAGTTTGTCTGAACAAAGCTGGATTCGGATATGATTGAATTTTGTACAAAATTTTAAAAAAACGATTTCTTACTAAATTTGACAAATATGTTATAGTTATTACTATGTCATTTATTAAGAGCTATAATAAATGCAACTGTAAGTTTATTTTCCTCCGATGACAAGAAAAAAAATCGTTTATGTCCCGATTTAAGCACCAGTTATCAATCCGGATTTTCCGATTTTACCGACACCGTGACCGACTTTTAGAATGATAGAAGAATGTGGTCTCTTTTGCGCTTGATTACACCTAGTAAACGAGTGCTTGAATAAAAGCGCCGATAGACATCGACAAAATCTTCAATCTTTTATCAAAGTTTTTTCTCGTGATTTAATAAAAATAAAAAGCAGATATGGGAAAATTGAAGAGGACCGGGAAATTTCAAGAGTTTTTCGGCTTCCCCGAACTTGAAAATTGACTTACCACCGGGTGACAAAGGCTAAAAAATGACTTACCCGTTGTCCTAATCCACTTACCCCGGGTAACGGGTAATGGGAATCCTAGAACACTGCATGCATGCTTCATCTTCTTCAGAGGTGTGTTCAATTCCTTACAAATGTTACCAAAAGATCAGCACCACTGCACTACAGGTCACTGACAACAGCATCATTCAAGGTAAAGTAGAATTAAAAATAAGAAAATGTGGTTTTGATTGCAAAAGACACAACTATTTAACCAGAGACCAAATAATGAAAAAGTTTTACAACTACAGGTCACTGTATGGTCTCAACAATAAGCAAAACCGGTACCACTAGGAAGACTTAGTGTTGTAATATACATTGTTTCATAAAATTGTGCAACATTTTGTTCTGTTTAATTGGTTACCATTAACATTTCTTAATGAAAAACAACTTTTAATTTAAATACCATACATGTTTATAAATTCATTGATTGCCCTTCTGTATTCTGTTAGTGTTGCATTCCTTTTGTAATCTAGTAATTTTGTTATGAACTTGATCATGAGTTTTAATTATATACATTGTATGTACACTGTACGCTGTAAGAAAAATATTAATAATTTACATGAAGACACATATAAAACATGAGAACAGTAATGATAGTGTATGCCGTTTTGTTTCATGACAAAAGTTTGATTCTGTTGATTAATTTATTTGCAAAGGCACATGTACAAATGATTTTGTAGAACTGATAGATATGTTGAATTTTAAATTGCAATAAGATTCTCAAAATAATGTTTGTGTTTTCTTATTTGTTTGTTTTCCAGTATGATGACTTGCAAGTAACTTTAACAGACAAAAAACAAGAAAAGCCAGACCCCAACAATCTACTGTTTGGCCACAATTTTAGTGACCATATGCTTCAAGTTGAATGGACAAGAGATGATGGATGGGGAAAACCAGTTATCTCCCCTTTAACTAATTTATCAATACATCCTGGTGCTAAATGTCTACATTATGCCATAGAAGTAAGATTTTATAGTTTTCTAGTCTCAATTAAGAAAACAGACATTTCAGAAATATAATATTTTGTATCTTGGCTAAAAGTACTGTAAATTCAGAAATTATTGCAAGGTTTTTACTATTGCGAAAAATGTGACAGAGTTGAAAATGCAATAATTTAAAGTCGCATTTTGAAATATTTTATATGAATTAAACAGGATTTTTTCTCAAAATCGTAAAAAACAAAATCTCATTTAAGTCTGAAATGACAAAAGCACAATAATAAATGCAGGCAATAATTTCTGAATTTACAGTAATAGTTGTCAAATGAATATCAATGCATATATAGTAAAGGTAAATTATTGAATATTGTTGTCATTAAATTTTAAAAAATCCCACCATTTAACAAATTTTAAACAAAAGCATGAGGTTATTAATCGTTTATTTATATGGTAAGAAAATTTGCTTCTACATCTCAACAATTTAAGATATCCTTTTGTTTTTATTTAATTATAAAATCTCACCTTTAAACATATTTAGATAAAAAAAAAAAAAAGCATGAAGTAATAGTATATTTTTATGGTTTGAAATTTTGCTTCATCATCTTAATTTATGTAAATGTATGTTTAAAAGGAAGTAAGTAACTTTATATTCAAATTGTTCATTGTAATGTGATGTGATTAAAACCCTTAAATCATATGACATACATGTACGTTATACATGACCTTGAAATGTAAAACACAAAGTTAATTTATTCATGAACTATACATTACCAATATGTTAACCCGCCTTCTATACTCACCAAATTATTTAAATCTAACATTCAACATGTACAAATAAAATCTACTTTTAAGATTCAAAATGCAAATACAGCTATTATTCATTAAAAAGCTATGTTTGGAAGAGTGAAAATCGACACTATACAAAACATGTTGAAAGAATATTTTTATGTTTTCAATTAGATGTTCTTTCTTGCATTAACACACTCTACTCTCTTTTTTACAGTTATTTGAAGGAATGAAAGCTTACAGAGGAGTAGATGACAAAATAAGGATGTTCAGACCATTTGAAAACATGAAGAGAATGAAATCTACTGCAGATAGAGCATACCTGCCAGTTAGTATAAGTAATTGCATGGATTTTTCTAGCATTCCACAGTGTCCGGTTTTCGGACCCATTCCCAACGACAAAAACCCTACATTTTTCCCAATTTTGGGAGCAAAATTCCTAAATGATCACAAAATTCATTTCCAGCTTTATTATTAATGACAGAGATGTTTATTTTATTCAACCGCTAGCTTTATGTCAAAAACCGCCAACAAGTAATGTGTACACATGTAAATCCAAGTTGAAACATATTGAACATTTTTAGACAAACAACATTGACAAACAATGGCTGCCATAAATAAACAGGAAGTGTGGGAAAATACTAAAACCAGATCAAACGGACAAGTATTTAATTCCGGGTTTGTCAATCAAAAACAGTAAATAAAAAAATTAAAAGAACCGAACATGTGACAGCTGACTTAGCAACACTAAAATTGAAAACTAAAAGATATATAAAAAAAGAAAATAGAAACAGGATATATTTTATACAGAACTCAAAATATTTCAGTTCACAAATTTTCATGTCAAAATCAAAAAAATGTAACAATCCTTAAGAAGTTAGAACTCATTATTTTGATACTCAAATGTCATGTTGTTATATTTAAAAACAAAGAAGGTGTAGTCCTTACTTTATTTTCACCAACAAAAAAATGTTTAATGAATTAAACACACTAAAACTAACATCTGGTATATTGGTTGTTTTTCCCAATTTCATTGAAAACCGCGTTAAAAAATTCCCAAAACTGGCCAGGGTCCTTTTTCCCAAAATACCCAGATAAACCCCTAAATTGCATGTGAAAAACAGATTTTTTTTTATTAAAACAAAGGGAGATAATTTGTTTTAGTTACAATGGAATAATATATCAAAGGGAGATAATTTGTTATAGTTTCAATGGGACAGATAGCATATTTTATAGATCTTGATGGCAGTTGTTATATACACATGCCTATATCACACGAGCATAAAGGACTCTTCGCAAATATTTGTCAAATTTTGAGTCACTGGAAAAAATGAAAGTTTATTATTTCATCTATTTTCTATGATTTTAAATGTTTTCAAATAAAATCAGCATTTGGACTTCTACTGACTAAAAAAAAAGATAAAAGATAACAGTTTATGATACACTCAAGTTTATATACAGATAGGTTTCTTCCATCACGGCAAGTCAATTAAAAAATACAAAAAGTGCCAACTGTCTGACAGTAAAATTAAATGGGAAGGTCAATTGCTCTTTTAATTAAAAATATCTACAAATATAATTTACTGTAATATAAATTGAGTATTGATGATTTTTTTTTATTGTTGATTGAAGGACAATCTTATTTTAGTGAATTTTTGATTTAATGGTTGTGCCACAAGATTATATACAATTTGATTGAACTTCAATGAACATTTGAATTTATTTAAATCTTAACCTACAAAATCTAAAATAATTGTTATCTCATGATAAAATAATCAATCCTCAAAATATTTTCAATTTTGGCATAGGTATGAATAGGACTGATTTAAAAAGATTGTTTTAATGGAAGAAAATATTCTTTTTTAGGACTTTGATGCCGAGGAACTTGTAAAATGTATGAAGAAGTTATTACAGATTGACAGAGAATGGGTGCCCTACTCAACCAAAAGTTCTTTGTATCTTAGACCTACATTTATAGGCACTGAGGTAATATCACATATTCGACCTTGATCTTTGAACTTTGTATGTGCTGCTTACCAGTAGTGCTTTCAATCTTAGAAGTAGAAAACATTTTTCAAAGATGATATTTAATTTATAGTTGATGTTGAGGTAATTTTGCCGTCATTTATCAAGTTTTTTTTTTAATTTTGATTGAATTTTTGTCATTTTATTTCTCCTAGCTATATTATTAATAATAAATTGAAGTATAGAATAAAAAAAAATATTGTTAGTTTGTCAAATAATAAGAGAAGGGTTATCACAATTCATGGGAGTACCCTTGACTCACAATGAGGCATGGCTTTGTGTGTCTGGGAATAGCAGGGATGTACATGATTAATGATAAATGTAAATGTTTAATTATCAATTATACTTTGATATTTTGATTTTTATTTAATTGTTTTTTAACTTCATCACATCCTTGTTCTTTGGCAGTTCATTCATGAAATAACAAAAACAAAAAGTAATTGTTTAAGACAAATTTTACTTGCAGCCAACATTGGGAGTGACGAAGTCAGCTTCCGCCTTACTTTATGTACTTACAGGCCCTGTAGGACCATACTATCCCACAGGGATGAATCCAGTTACACTGTTAGCTGATCCACAGTATGTAAGAGCCTGGCCTGGTGGATGTGGAAACTTCAAAATGGGATCGTAAGTAGTGGGAAGTGGATTGATACCTATGAACCTTGTTGCCAAATATTTTCATAAAATTATCAAAAATAAGAATTATAATGTAAAGATTCTGTCAGACACATTCAACAAAAGAGAAATGTGAGTTTTTGTATCTTGTGATAAAAACATATCCATTGATTTTTGGTGAATATACAAAATTCTGAAAACAAAAGTGTTTGATTTAGACAAAGAACTTTTTATGTTCTATTTATGTATACCTAAATACAAGTTAAACTTCTTCTGCAAAGATCAAAGATTTGGCATCAACAACAAATTCCCAAATGGCACAACCATATTTTATTCATGTAAAAATGACAATAAATAGCATTTAAGGAGGCTCAAGGGTATAAAAATTTTAGAAAAAAATTAAACATTTGTTTTTCATTACAAATTTCTTTTATTACCTTTTTTAGTTGTTACCTTATCATATGGTACAAAAAACATTCAAAACAATTAATTCGTGTTGGCCCCAGATGACTTTTAAAATGTAAACATCATTGAAAAAGTTCCAAATTATCTCCCTTTGGCGGAAAAATTCCATTTTTTGGCTTTAAAATTGAAATATCTCTTTTAACTCATCAGTGACCTATACTTTTTAATATAATTTCATTATATGCTGTACTTAAACTAAATTATTGTAAAATTTGATCGATTTCTGTAATAAATTTCTTTTTATATTTCGATATTACCTTTATTTCTTTATTAGTTCAACAGAAAAAAAAACACTTTTACAAAGATGTATGCTTCTTTCGAAGGCAGATTGTGAGCGCAAATGAACGGTGACCCCATTTTTTTATTTTATTTTTCTATTAAAGTTCATTTATAGAAAAATATAGAGAAATCCTATATAAATGATTTAGACCTGTGAACCCCCTTAAGTCTTTACATGTTTAAAATCAACTTTTTTTTGCAATCAATACTTAGTGTTTGGTGGATTAAGACTCTTATAACAAACAGTTCTAACTATATTTCAAACTGATAAATAGTCCTAACCCATAGTAAAATTTTCACATATATTATGTATATATTTCAGTAATTATGGACCAACTATCAAAATTTCTGCTGAAGCTGATAAGAAAGGATGTCAACAGGTTTTATGGTTATATGGAGATGATCATCAGCTGACGGAAGTTGGGGCCATGAACTTGTTTGTATACTGGATCAATGAACAAGGAGGTAGGTTCTTTAAATAAGAAAGGATGTCAGCAAGTTCTATGGTTATATGGAGATGATCATCAGCTTACAGAAGTATGGGCCTTGAACTTGTTTGTATACTGGATTAACAAACAAGGAGGTAGGCTCTGTAAAATTATATGCTTTTAGTTCATAGAAAGAGAATATTTCTGATCCTGTAATGTATACTGGTATTAAATTCAAGAGAAACTTGAGAAAAAATATCTGTGTTATCACTTTCACCAAAGAAGAGAAAATACTTTCATTCTAGCCAGGAAAACATTTTATGGATGTAATTAATATTTCTTATGGATGCTGAAACTTTTGTTCTAATCTGAAAATCTTCAAACTAAAAAGACAGTAATACTTTTAAATTCTTGTCTATATGTTTTGTCTATTACACTATTGTTTATTCTTATTTATAATCTATCTCTCATTCTCAGATTATAATTTTTTTCAGAAAAAGAATTGATAACGGCTCCATTAGATGGTCTAGTATTGCCTGGAATCACCAGAAAATCATTAATTGAGCTGGCTAAAAAATGGGTATGACTATATATAAAAGCTTTTGATGTTCCAAAAATAAAAAGTAGGAAGATGAGGATAGGATGCCAACTGGCCATTTTTTTTATGCCTTTCAAATTATTTTCTTCTTTTTATACTCCATTTATGGGCATTATGTTTTCTGGTCTGTGTGTCCATCTATCTGTACATTCGTCCGTACGTTAGTCTGTTCGTTCTGTTTCATGTTAAAGTTTTGGTTAAAGTTTTTGGTCGAGGTAGTTTTTGATAAAGTTGAAGTCCGATCAACTTGAAACTTAGTACACATGTTCCCTATGATATGATCTTGCTCATTTTAAGAGGGCTCAAGGGTCTAAATCAATTTTTTTATTTAATATAGGATTTCTCTATATTTTTCTATAAATGAACTTTATCTTATACTTAATAGAAAAATGAAATAAAAAAATGGGGTCACCGTTCATTTACGCTCACAATCTGCCCTCGAAAGAAGCATACATTTTTGTTAATGTCCTTTTTTTTCTGTTGAACTAATAGGAGGAAAAGCGGTAATATCGAAATAAAAAAAGAACTAAATTACAGAAATCGCTTAAATTTTACAATTATTTAGTTTATGTACAGCTTATTCGAAAATAACAATAAAAAATATAGGTCACCGATGAGTTAAAAAAGATATTTTAATTTAAATGCCAAAAAATGGCATTTTTGCACCAAAGGGAGATAATTTGGAGCTTTTTCTATGATATCCACATTTTAAAAATCACCTGGGGCCAACAGGAATTGATTTTGTGGAATGATTTTTGTACCATATGATAAAGTAACAACTACTTAAGGTAATAAATAAAATTTGTAATGAAACATTAATGTTAAATTCTTTTCTGAAAATCTTATACCCGTGAGCCTCCTTAATACCAAATTAGAGATTCATCCTATTTTCATGGTCCATTGAACATAGAAAATGATAATGCAGATGGGGCATCTGTGTACTTGGGACACATTCTTGTTTAATGTCTATTTTTAAATGAAAAAAACTACTTGTACAAATTGGGCAGATAATGGGTTCTTGTTAGATATAAAATTTATTGTATTATGAATTATATTAAATAGTTAAATTCAATTCAAGTATGACAGAAATTGTCATCAAAACAAATTAAATTAAAATTTTTAGAAAATATAGCAGAATTTAAATGGTATTGAAGGACAGAGTTATCTCCCATACTACATGATTTATCATTCAAAATAGATCAGTTACCTCCCTTTCTCCAGTTGTTGTCAAAAGGCATTCACACACATATTGTATACGAATATACCTTAGGGCTTAGGTTTATTTGGTTATTTGTATACATTTGATTTTCAACCTGAAATAATAGTGTCAATATATTATTTTCTGTAAAGAAGAGTTCTATTAGTACGTGATAAACAATATTCAAAAAAATGTCTTGGGAGACAGACTAACCGTTACTTATATAAGTTGTTTTTTTCTAAATCCCATATTTGAATTTCATGTAACTTTGTAATAATTTATTAATGTACTTGTTAATATCCACGAAGTTATCATGTTTATAGATCGGTAAAAAAAAAGAATAAGGGATATTACATAATGGAAGTCTAGTTGATAGCAATACACCGACATGCCCTCACGGTTATCCGCTGTAAAAAGGCTAATTTGTATGTAATCGATATAATTATAATATTTATCAACTGTGTATTCAACCCAGTAATTATAACAACAAATTACTACAATTGAAAGTGTTATTTGGTCATGTTGAAAATCATCATTCATTGTAATAAATAATATAGTTAATTAACAAACCAGACCTGCCTGTTTTAATTTTTTGGCAAGCAATTTGCAGTTACATTATTCTACTTTAGTATATCAACATGCTTGTAGTAAGTAATTGTTGTAATGTATTCAATTGTATATTTATATGTGAATTGAATTTGTAAATAAATTCTTTCTGTTTTAGGGAGAGTTTAAAGTGACTGAAAGAAGTTACACAATGGCAGAAGTAACAAAAGCTTTAAATGAAAACAGGGTAAGTGTTTACAAGATTTATTAACAACAAATTAGAATTTATTCTCCATCCTACTGTTAGGTGTTTTAAAAGGACTGAGTAATCATTGTATCCATTCATTTGTTGGTCACCTGATAAAACAGATCTAAAATTTACAGTAATAATTGATGTAGCGGTTACTGTATTGCAATGTCTTTGTCCCTTTTGTCAGTCAGTAATTTCATAACTTTATGATATTGGAATGTACTATAAATGTAATTATTTAATCTGCCAGGCAGTGGCTTTCCATTTTATGGTATTGCTAGGGAATAAGTTCTCCCTTTAAGTGGTTTTATACTTTGCAGGTTGTCACTCTTGACTTCTTGGTTTTATCTGAGATAAAGACTATTTCATTAAAATATATAAAACAGCACAAGACAGTTTAGGACATTGCAAGCTTCGTGGGGATGAAAAAAATTAGTTATAACCCTCAATGGTGTGGAAGCCTTTTTTAAAAGTTTGAACACAAAAGATTTGAATTTAAAACTATGTATACATGTCTATGTAAATATGTATTATCTCCTTATCTCATTTTTATTTCAGTTAAAAGAGATGTTTGGTGCTGGAACTGCCTGTGTAGTATCTCCTGTGGAGAAGATATTATATATAGATAATATGTTAAACATTCCCACCATGTCTGAAGGAGCACCTGTTACCATGAGGTTTCTGAAAGAATTGACAGATATACATGTTAGTATAGATTTTATCGTTTCTTTGAGTATAATACAATATTTACAAAAGGGGCTCCACAGCTACTTTTGCATAGGTACTATTTTTGTACTATTTATGTACCACAAATCTGTAGTACTGGAAATCTACTTTTAATATTAGGTACTATTATGTTACTTACGAATTATTGTAATATTTAGGTACCTGTATTTTACAGTACTTGATTTGTACTTGAAATTAAAGTACTATAGATTTTTGGTTGCACAATTACATTTTCAGCATTTTGAATGTTCATCTTTTTCAAATGTCATGAAGTTATGATGTTCAAACATGGAATACTGTGATCATTGTTGGCATCATTTTTGTACCAATATATTAAGTACAAATCAAGTACTGGAAAATACAAGTACCTAAATATTACAATAAATTTAAAGTAAAGAAATACATGTAGTACTAAATATTACAAGTTAATGTCCAGTACTAAAGATTTTAAGTACAGAAATAGTACCTATGCAAAAGTAGCTGTGTAGCCAAGTATTTGAATCTTTTAAAAACTTTACTGTGGGGATAGGAGAAATATCAAGTTGCACTCCATTCTGGTGCTGAATTTGTTTCTTAAATGGATTTGGCCAATGTGAAGACAATCTTTAACATTTTTCCCAATGATCTGCAAAAAAAATATATTCTTTTAATGTGGCTTGACCAGGATCAATTGTCTTTTTGTGACACCTCTAAATCTAATTCAAAGAAAAGCTAGAACTGGCCGATATATAACTAAGATCAAAATAAACTACACATTATGAAAAAAAAAGATTGAACCAGCCTTGGGAAGTATAAAACTGTTGACAATTAGAAAATATTGTATAGACTTATTAAATTAGATAATAAAAAAGTTGAAGTGAAAAGATGATAAGAGGGCAATATATTTCATGCATATTTAGTCCAAATACAATTTAACAGTGAATCAAGCATGCAAATTCTGTTAATTTGGTCAACTGGGATAATAGGCAAAACATAAGAGTGTGTTGTACAGAGCTTAACAGTTTGCTTTATTTAGCTATTCATTTTACAAAGATTTTCAGTTTTCCTGCATAAGATTTTGGTTCTCTCTGTGCGCTCTAGGTTACTCTATCAATAAAAATAACCAGCCACAATTTAGCCAATAGAACTGAATTTATTTATTTTAACTAATTATTGTCAATAGATATAGGAAAATGTGGTATGAGTGCCAATGAGACAATGAGACAATTCTCCATCCAAATAACAGTTTACAAAAGTTATCCATTATAGGTCAAGGTATGGCCTTCAACACAGAGCCTTGGCTCACACCGAACAACAAGCTATAAAGGGCCTCAAAATTACTAGTGTAAAACCATTCAATGGAAAAACCAACAGTCTAATCTACGTAAAAAAAAAAGAGAAACAAGAAACACGTATAAATTACATAAACAAACGACAACCACTGTACATCAGATTCCTGACTTAGAACAGGTGCAAACTTTTGCAGCAGGATTAAACGTTTGAATGGTACCAAACCTTCTCCTTTTTTCTGAAACAATAGTATAACATCACAACATAGAAAACATATGAATAAATATCAATTGGAAGGCTTAACTCAATCCAAAAACGTAAATTAAGTTTTGTTTTATATTAAGCTAACAGCTTTTAAAACTGTACTCAATTATGTTGTTTTTGTTATTTTCAGTATGGAAGAACGATCAGTGATTGGTGTGAACCTATAGAATGAACAGATCTATAATTAGACCAACGAGTGATGTAACAATCGTCCATTGTCATGTTTGTGGTTTGTCAATCAAACTACCATGTGGTTCACTACAGAAATCTCATATCATGTCATGGAATTACACAAATCATGTGATATTAATGTGTTAGAATCATATATGACCTGTTTTTGTACACATCATGTGAGGTGTGTTAGAATCGTAGATCATGTGATGTGCTTTGTTCTCAGATCATGTGATGTGTTCTGGTCTCAGATCAATCATGTGATGTGTTTTTTTTCACAGATCATGTTATGTGCTTTAGTCTCAGATCATGTGATTTGTTTTGTTCTCAGATCATGTGATAGAAAGTGTAGATGGTGTGATATTTGCTTTTTTACAAACAATTAATAGAATCTTTTTTTTATTCTTATCACTGACTTAATGAATCTCACTTGAAATCTCTATTACAAACCCAATTACAATTTTGAATTTCTATTAATGCTAGAATCTCAAATTTTTTATTATTTTTTTTTTAGTACTGAATTGATTTCTTGAAAGTAAAAACGCATTTATGAATATACTGTAATATTTTGATAGATCTGAAATTAGATTTTTTTACAATAGTAGAATTTTCTAGGATTTATATATGATATAACACTTGTTTTTTTAAATATCAACAAATTTATATGAAAGTGGAGATTATGTGATGCTTTTTACATACTATTTTAAGAACAAATGGTAGAATCTTTTTTCATGATTTTATCTATGACTTAATGAATCTCAGTTATGTCCCCTTTAACCTCTTTTCTGTTATGAACAAATGGTAGAATCTTTTTTCATGATTATATCTATGACTTAATGAATCTCAGTTATGTCCCCTTAACAAATGGTAGAATCTTTTTTCATGATTTTATCTATGACTTAATGAATCTCAGTTATGTCCCCTTAAACCTCTTTTCTGTTATGAACAAATGGTAGTATCTTTTTTCATGAATTTATCTATGACTTAATGAATCTCAGTTATGTCCCCTTAAACCTCTTTTCTTTTATGAACAAATGGTAGAATATTTTTTCATCATGATTTTATCTGACTTAATGAATCTCAGTTATGTCCCCTTAAACCTCTTTTTCTGTTATGAACAAATGGTAATATCTTTTTTCATGATTTTATCTATGACTTAATGAATCTCAGTTATGTCCCCTTAAACCTCTTTTCTGTTATGAACAAATAGTAGAATCTTTTTTCATCATGATTTTATCTGACTTAATGAATCTCAGTTATGTCCCCTTAACCTCTTTTTTTTATGAAATGGTAGAATTTTTTTTCATCATGATTTTATCTAACTTAATGAATCTCAGTTATGTCCCCTTAAACCTCTTTTCTTTTATGAACAAATGGTAGAATATTTTTTTCATTCTGATTTTATCTAACTTAATGAATCTCAGTTATGTCCCCTTAAACCTCTTTTCTTTTATGAACAAATGGTAGAATATTTTTTTGCATGATTTAATCAGCTATGTCCCCTTAAACCTCTGTTTACTGATTTTTTCTGGTGGAATCTCAATGTTTATATATTTTTATATTAAAAGTATAAGTACAAACACATAGAATTTAGTTAGATAGATCTGTAATATCAAGGAAAGCATTTATACATGAGTAGAACTTTTTAAGAAAATCTTGATCTTATATCATTTGTTTCATATTAATGTCTAAGACTAGTATTTTCTATCACGGTGTATACAATTAATAAAAGAAAGTAATTCTTTCAAATGTTTTTTTAGCAAGTTTTGGTTGATAATTTGTTTTTATTAAACATGAATCTTTGCAAAAAATCTTATTAGTACAAATGTATACTACTGTGAATAATTCTCTGCATAGGAATTGATACATTGAATTTTTGAACACCAATTTAAAAAATCTAAAATTCTAAAGGAAATAGCCATAAGTAATAAAGAATTCTCCTAAAACTTTGTATCATTTTATTTTTTATTGCATATTAGATATTCTGTTGTGTGTGAAGTAAGGATAGATATGTCTTTGTATATTTTATCTAAAACCAATTGGCCGTTTCAAAATCTAAAGCATCATGGGTAATTTCATTGTTCGTACCCCAAAATGAAAATAACGTCACGTCATTGGTTAAATTTTCATTGTTTATGGCATTTTTAACCAATCAGGACGTTTTGGTGTACACTTTTGAAAATATAACCCAGGATGCATTAGATTCTGAAACGGCGAATTATAATAATGATATTAAAAAAAAATATATATCAGGTATATTTGATCCATTTTAAATATATTTTACCTCAAAGTTCAATTTTTTTTTTTAGATTTTCAATCGCTTGGTATCTATTAATGATTTACTAATATTCAGAGCATAAAATTTTTCAATTTTAAATATGACAGGTTTTTTTTGGTGGATTCAATGACTTTTGTTAGTACTAATTTGTCATGGATTGGAAAGAACTCTGATATTTGTTTTCATGGTTTTGACATAGTTGGCTTACAAAATTCCTACTTTGGTTAACATTTAAATTTCTGGTTTACATATACCACCCAATCCCACAAAATTTTGACCTCACGAAAAATAAATGAAATTAATGCATACCGCTAAATAGAACTCGCAGCCTGTTGACCAAGATTTGTTTTCTTCTTTTTTTATATTTTTCTTAGAATATCTCAACTGTATTATGGAATTTTGATTTAACTGTTTATGCAAATATTTTTTTTTATTAACAGTGTAAATGTATGTCAGAACAAACAAAAGAGTCTGAAAAATCTATTATTTTGCAGCTATGTATAGTTTATAATTGTCTCAATAGAATCTAGTTTAAAATTTTAAATGGCAAATGAATGATCTGTGTTGGACCATGTTCATTTCATTATGTATGATATTAATCTGTTGTCTTTTTTTTAATGAATTGATTTTTGCATGTTTTTACCCTCTGTTTTGTGTGTTTACCATTATCTGTTTTCAGCAGTGTTTAATTTAGTTTTGATGTTTGACATATAATTGTTTTGTTTTATTTATTAGACATTGTTAGCAGCTATTTTGTTGACCAAGTTTTTTTTTCTTTTCTTTTTTTTCATTTTCTTTGTTATACCTGACTTTTTATATCCTACTCTGGTCCTACCTATTTTTTAAACAATTAAGTAGTGATAAAAAGTCATAATTTTGAGCTTCATTTATTGAATGCAGCATTTTTGTATATTTGAATAAAAATAAAACTTTCGACTTTTTAAATTATAGTTTGTTTATGGTGCAACATTGCTTAGTTTTGCACAACATCATTTGCTTCCATATATAAATAAAACTTTGATGAATGGAAAGATATGTTGTACTTCTGAAAATTGATATTATGTTTCATAATTCTGAAATTATCAGTAAATATTATCAATCTATGTAAAGGACTTCATAATATATGTTATGAGTTAAGTACTCTAATAGGATTACTGGTATACTACAAAACTTTTAATTTGTTATGATTTTATGTTTATAACAGTTCTATGCAAAATCATGTCAAGGGCAATAACATATTATTAATGTCACAATTTAAATTGCAGATTTGTATCCTTGAAAAATACGTTCACATGTCAGTCAGTATATGAGTGGTGTATTAGTTCAAAAGGTCATGTTCGGTTTTCATAGCTGGAGAGAGGAGAAGGGTTATTTCCCCTTTAAAGAAACTATTTCTCTTTTTAATTTTCAAATTCAAAATTTCATAATAAATGAGTACATATTATTTTTATGTAACTGTGTTACTTTAGATTTAATATTGGTATTTTTGTAATAAAGGCAGTTTCTAAATTAGTTATAAACAGAATACTCAAAAGGAAAAACGAGCCCCTTATGATTATTATTAAGATTGACCTGAGAAATCAGATTTTATAAGTGCCATTTCAGTTCCATTTAATATTACATGTTCTATTTGTTTGAATTTGTGCTTTGTGTATTCATTGCTATTTTTTTGGTAACAATTTTTGGGGAATTGTTGGTTTAGATAAACCATCACACCAAATTTAATTTCCAATGAAGTATGAACTCTGTACAGGGTCGTATTGAGTCTTTAGCAAATTTGTTTTTAATTCATGAAATCAAACATCAATAGTTTCACAACTTTTCCTCATTTCACAAAATTTGTACCCATGAAAAAAAATTCCATAGTAGTTTCTTATATGGTCTCATATATATTTTAATATTGTTTTGGTTTTTGGGGACTTTTTTTTTGTATTTGTTTTATATTTATATTGTTAATGTGTGTGGAGATCTTATATCTCTGTAATAAATCTTCACTCCATGTTCAAAACAAAAGTTAACTCACCCATACAGTATAAGACTGTCAGAATACTGTGAATTCATCATTACTTTTTGATATAAATTTTCATGGATTTTCTTTGATAAAGGTGAACCACCAATTTTTTTTCTAATCATGTTTAACGAAGTTCAAATTTCCTAAACGCTTGAAAGCAGACTTAAACAAAAACCACTAAAATACCATTTTCCCCAATCCACCAAAATACCATTTTCCCCATTTCACCAAAATACCATTTTCCCCAATCAACCAAAATACCATTTTCCCCAATTCACCAAAATACCATTTTCCCCAATCCGCCAAATATTTGTACCCATGAAAAATGAATAAATCCACAGTACATCAGCGTAATATTTATACTGCCAGCTAACAAATTTACTTTTGTATGTGTTATTTATTAATATAGGGTTATTGCATGAATATTGGGGAATATTGTCCCGAGTAGAATTTTATATTGCACAAGCTTGCATTCTACGATTGACAATAGTCACTAATATTCATGCAATAACCCTTATATTGTATAGCAATATAATATTTGAAAGTAAAAATTGGTTTAAACTAAGATTTTGTTGTTGATGACGTCATGAATTTTGAAGATTTATTGCACTAGTGCAATATTGGAATTTATTGCACGCTAACTTCTGGTTACTTTCTATGCGAAATATTATACTGCTAGCAATAATAAAGAATTTCTTCTTTTCTCTGAATATCACATGGTTGACAGCTTTCAATTTTCTCTGACATGAAAAACACCATTGTTAGTTTTATTATCATGTATGATATAAAATGTGTATGTCTGAAGAATGTTTTTTTTTAACAATGTGACTGCTGAAAAAATAGCCACCTACCAAACACCACCTAATGAAGATATTTTGTAAAGAGACTATCCAATATTGCCATTTCTTATATACATGATATTTGAGTCTTTCATAATATATCCGATTTTTGCTGAATGTTTTTGACGTTTTATAAAATGTATATATTTTCACTAATTGTCCAATCTTTTATTTTATTCTCTTTTTCTAAGTTCACAATTTTTATTTTTCTTATTTAAATTGGTAAAATACTCACAATTCACAGATATATGGCATACAATTAAAATACATAAGACTTCTATTAGACTACCAGTTAGTTGACATCCTTAAAGTACATTATAGATGTTTATACTAATTTTATACTGCAGACTCTGGAAAGGGACCATATAACAATCACCTTGTCCCTTCTCAAAGTAGAAATAAGAAGATTAAACTTATACAATGGAAAGTTTTCTTGGGGAAAAATGATGTCCAAATTGGGTTAGGTTATACAAGTTTGGAAATTTGCATTTCATCTAAAATTTTGAATATGGAAAGATTTTTTTTATTCCAGCAATTTGAAAATGAAGGAAATATTTTTAGGTTCAAAAGACATCAAAACAAATAAACAATATTGATTTACAACGAAAATGCTTACTGTAATCAGTGTAAAGGGGGAAAGGGTGTGTGGATGGGAGTCCTGAGTTGAGAGGAAATGGTTGCAATTGCCTGTAATGTTAAAATTATCTTCATAGTGTGGAATTTTGTTTTTGACGATTTTATGCCCAAAAAAAGGTATTTCTACTCTCCATCCCAAATCCATCAATGATGTATTTTATAGCATTAATAAATCCTTGGGTTAACAACTGTTTTAAAAATTCGAAGTAGCTTTTTACAAAAGTGTAGTTATTTTCATCTTATTCTTAACATTCTTGTATCATGACAAACAGTACTATTATGTAGCTTTGTGATTGAATTTTAATTTGTTTTTTGTTGCAGCTAATTGTTATCAATAAAACTGTGTGCCACTAGGAGATTTGTTAAATTGGTGTTTGTTTTTATTTGGCCTGTCTATAAGGTGTAAGTTTGTTGTCAAACAATTATACTATTTATAGTTTTGACATCTTGCAATGTTTATATAAACCTATTTACACTTCTGGTATTAAGCTGAATTTTATCCCCAAATGACCTTAGATATGCTCCTAATAAGCTTCTGATGTAAGCCAACAATCACTTTTTAATAGTGACGTCAATTTTTTTTAAATTGTGATGTCAAAGTTTGGTGGACAAATTTACATACAAGTGTAAATATTTATATTTGCATTTTGAATAAAGAGGTGGATTAGGGTTTAGCAAATATGATATTTTTACCATCTTTCTGTCTTATATATTAGGAACATAGAGTTGTGGGATATTTATAGTTTTTAGTTCCCCTGTCTATCAGGTGTAAGTGTGTTGTCAAACAATTATTCTAGTTGTGACAGCTTTTTATGTTTGCATTTTAGAAGAGGTTAACTTGGGATCAGTGAACAGGTTATTTCAACCACATGTTTCTCATGTTGAGAGTAGAAAAGTATAGGATATAAATAAAAGACTTTCTAATATGAATGCAAAAGAGTTTTATTTTAATTCTTTAAACATAAAACAGTATATATTTTTACCCCTCTTTGGAGCTCTTTACTAAATATGAGTAACATAAAAACAGAGAGAAAGCAGATAAGATATATAAGCAGCATGTATAAAAATACATAGATACAACACAGGCATATTGAAATACATGCAAAGCACTACAAAAGTTTTTAAACACTTCAGTCTATTCATGTCAGGACTGAAGCATATTTGAAAATAAAGCTCAACTAAAATTTAAACATAACTGAACATTAAGCAAAATTAATTTAAAGCATAACAACTATTTTTTGTTGAATTGTCAGAGACTCCCCTCTTTTACCATGTCAATATAACAATGCCAATAGGAACATATTTAAGGTGGTACCCAACACTTACACTAAAATTAATTTGGCTCGTTTAATTTTCATAAAATTTTGACAAAGTATTTACTTTGACCCTTTTACAAAAATATAAAAAATTCCAAAAATTTGAACCAAGCGTTTTATCAGAAAAATTACACTGGTTATATTGCAGTTTGACAAACACTAATTTTGATCATTCAGAAGCTTTATATTGCCTTCACAACGCAACGCAATTAAAACATTTAGCTGATATTACAGAGTTATTTCCCTGTAGTGTTAGGTACCACCTTTACATTCCCAAATACATGCATGAACTATATAAAGCTGCTTGAAGAATTTGATTGTTCAGAGTTCTCAAAAAGTGGAAGTTAAAAAAATTTGCAAATGACTGACATCTTTTTGGTATTTTGCAATAGAAATAATAGTAAGGACCAGCAGATTTTCTTCAAGGACCAACAGGGGAAAATATATTTTGAAATTATTGGACATTGTTTTGCTGTATTGTTTTTCTTCAATTGAAAATAATATTTTCAAGAGAGAAAGGAGTAGGTCCAGTAAGACCCCTTTTTGACCCCAAAATATAGCAGTTTTACCAAATTGTTAAAATGTAAACTTTTAGTTATTTATTGGACAGAAGAATGCTTCTGCTACATAAATATGGTCTGTTTATGACAATACAATGCACATATATCGGGAACTAGTATCATTAAGTCATGCTAAGTTACTGAAATCTTCACAATTCTAGCATTTTACTTAAATTTTAGACGGTTTCCCTGAAAAACGAAAGTGGCCGCATTCGAGTTCATCCTTAATATTGAAATGTAAGTTGTATTTGATGATAATACATAACATATATAAAGGCTGAGGAGGAACACAGATGCGGCCACTTTCATTTTTGACAAAAACCATTTAAAAAATGACATTTTTCGGCATATTTGGTAGATTTTTCATATTTGAGCTTGAATCGGATCGTTTTTAATGACTTAATCAGTTAAAATCTTTCACTTAAACTTATTGAATTATATGAAATAGACACTTAAGTGTTTAAAAGTGGTCAAAATCTTTCGTCAGATGAACCTGAAATTAGAGCCCAAAATCGGTCCTTACCGGACCTACTCCTTTACTTTCTCTTCCCAAATTCATTATAAACTTTGATTGTTGGTTGCTTAATGTCCAGTGGTTTTACAGAAGAAAAGTGAAATGCAGACCTTGGGCTTATTTTGAAACAATAAAATTGAGAATGGAAATGGGGAATGTGTCAAAGAGACAACAACCCGACCAAATAAAAAACAACAGCAGAAGAATGTGTCCATAGTACACGAATGCCCCACTCGCACTATCATTTTCTATGTTCAATGGACCGTGAAATTGGGGTAAAAACTTTAACTTGGAATTAAAATTAGAAAGATCATATCATAGGGAACATGTGTACTAAGTTTCAAGTTGATGTAACTTTAACTACATCAAAAACTACCTTGACCAAAAACTTTAACCTGAACTTCGCACTATCATTTTCTATGTTCAGTGGACCATGAAATTGGGGTCAAAACTATAATTTGGTATTAAAATTAGAAAGATCGTATCATGGGGAACAAGTGTACTAAGTTTCAAGTTGATTGGACTTCAACTTCTTCAAAAACTACTTTGACCAAAAACTTTAACCTGAAGCGGACGGACGAAAGGAGGCACAGACGGACGGACGGACGAACGGAGGCACAGACCAGAAAACATAATGCCCTTCTACTATCGTAGGTGGGGCATAAAAAGCTGATAAGAATTGCAAATTCAAATGGAATTGACTAGAATAGAGGAAATTTTTAATGAGATGAGTCCTCATTATGTTGTTGCAGCTAATTGTTGATAAAATTATATAAAAGTCGGTGTTTGTTTTGATTTTGCCTGTCTATTAGGTACGCCTTTGTTGTCAAACAACTATTCTGTCTATAAATAATATCCTCACTTCCTATGTTTATGTAACTTGTATTTAGGATTAAGAGGTAGATTTGGTTTAAGTAAATACGTTATTTTTACCACCTGTCTCACACTTTAAGCCAGAGAGTTGTTGTAGTATTTATAGAATTATAGAAATAAGAAGATTTGGTATGATTCCAATAATAAAAGTCTCTACTAGGGACAAAAAGACATAGAAGTTAACAACTGTAGGTTACCATACACCTTCAACAAGAAGCAAAACCCATATGTCAGAATATATTGACACTGTTCTGGCTGAATATGTTTTTGTTAGTGATGAGTTTCACCCTAAGACTTCAAAAATTGGTAGTCGCGTCTTCTCAATTGGCAATAAAAGAAATGGATGATAAGAATAAAAAAAAAATGAAATACTAGTACACTTAATAAATTTTTGAAAACAAGACCCAAGTTTAAATAATAAACAGTACGACCTCTTGAAGTCAACTACTGATAGTTTGATAAAAGAGGGACGAAAGATACCAGAGAGACAGTCAAACTCATAAATCGAAAATAAACTGACAACGCCATGGCTAAAAATAAAAAAGACAAACGGGCAAATAATAGTACACAACATATAGAAAACTAAAGAAAGACTAAGCAAAACGAACCCCACCAAAAACTAGGGGTGACCTCGGCTGTTCCGGAAGGGTAAGCAGATCCTGCTCCACATGTGGCACCCGTCGAGTTGCTCATGTTAGTACAAATCCGGTAAATAGTCGGTAGGTCACAGTCGTGGTGAAAAAGGCAGTTGATTGTAGTTACGACATAGGGAACATATCTGATATCATCTGTGAAACGGTTAAATAATTTGTCCTGGTAAGATGTCTTCATACAAACGGTTGTGATGTTAACTAGTTGTTAAGAATCAAGCTGGCTCTCTGTGTTATGGTCCAGACAATCTATGAAAAGGGTTGAACGGGGCGGCCTGGATAGGTCCACTTTATAGCAGAGGCGGATTTAGGGGGGGGCTGGCAGGGTGCCCGGGCCACTCCCCCCCCCCCCTTTTTGGGAAAAAAAATTGTTGCTTATATAGGGAATCACTGAAGCGTGACTGGAGCGGGTCCCCTCTTAGGTCAGTCAGTGGGCCCCCACTTATGAAAATTTCTGAATCCGCCACTGTATAGTACGCCTCTGATTATTCCTTTCTCGTCATACAGTCCATATAAATTTGTCACTGGACGTTTTTTTTTACTCTATCAATGCAAGATGTTTCTGTCAACCTACATTTTCTAATGAAAAAATATCTTGTTGTCCAACAACAATGTGCTAATTTAGATATCACCTAACTACGATAATTTTGAAACCGTCCTTTACAAGACCGATCTTAAAGAGTTTGACCAGACACTTTCATCTGGACGTTGTATACCAAAGACTTAAATTAACATTTTAAAGCATTGGAGGGAAACTGACTAAGATGTGCTAATTGATAGATCTGTCACAATCTTCTGATTTGAATGAAATATTAGTTATTGATGTCATGTAAGCTTTCCAGTTACAGTGATTATGATGATTATTTGAGCAAATCCGTTTGATATTGACTTTTCCATTAATAAATCATATTCAATGTTCTTCAACTTCGTACTTTATTTGGCCTTTTTAACTTTTTTGGATTCGAGCGTCACTAACGAGTCATTTGTAGACGAAACGCGCGTCTGGTGTACATACAAAATTTAGTCATATTTGAATAATTTTTAAATAACAAAATGGTACATAGAAGTATTATATTGACAATAACATACTTCGAATCCATGATATGTACAAGTATGATATTGAACACATGCTGAAAAAAAGAAATAATACATTACATAATTCAAAAGTAATGTACCTGAAAAATGCGACAAAATTCATATTGCATTTTTTTAAACTCGTATTTTCATTCAATTTATACTTATTTTAAACCTCCGAGTCATAATTTAATTTTTAAATATCGAGTTTTAAAATTATCGTTTTACAAAAGTCATCACTAAATATAGCAGGCTTATTATCTAGTACTCCGTGCCCTCAATTCGTATTATTTTAAGACTCATCACGGGTACTCGACCGAAACAGCTGAAAGGTCACATGGCAGTTGGAAGAGTAAGAAATTTCATTCAAGACGATTTAAAAATAAAAATCTGAAGAAAAGTTTGAAATCATGTTTCATATTTATCATAATTTCAGCAGTTTCAAAATAAATCTATACTTAAGCCACGTATGCTAGTCATTATTTAAAGGGTACTTTAAATGTAAAATTTGGCTTCAAAACTATATGTGCTCAGGTTACGCGCGTGTATTAGTAACAACCAACATGGGTAAGGCCATGGATAGTAATTGCAAACACGCCATATAGTCTTTCCATATTTTAAAACGGAAGAATATTTATATGCTTAGCCCAGTGTATGATTGCATTTTTTCACAGCTTCGGGCAAAACTTTTCATTTGAAATCTGGTAATGGGTATTAGATCACATTTTTCTGCTAGGCAATCATACTGCATTTTCTAATTTTCGGATCCTATAGTATATATCCAGAGACATATTATATGTCTCTGATATATTTAACAATATTACCAAATTCACGTTGGTATTTTATCAATTGATGATAATTCAGTTGTCAATCATAATAATTGTATAATAATACATTATAACCAGTTAGATAATGTACATCAGGAGATGTTTGATAGTAAACTGATGACGTCTACCCCCACTGATATTTTTAAACCGCAACATTTCTGAATTTTATCAAAAATAAGCAAACATCTGAGGAGAGGAATATTCAGTAAACCACATATCTGTTGGGAGAATTGATATGTAAAAATAGGAAGTCAAGACCTGGTTTATATATGAGAAGGTTAAATACCATGATGGAAAATCTAGTTGAAATCTAGTTTTTGATTTCACTATACATTCATATCAGCACGCGAGTTAATGTGGATCAGCATTTTAAACAGATTACTTGCTGGCATATCATTTTTTTATCAACTATGAAAGCATCCTTGTATTTTCTATCATTATTTCTTCATAGAGAGTTGCTGCTTTCATGGAAGGTATCAGCTCTAAACGATTAAGATGAATTCACCCCTTAAAAGGTTTCTATTGACACAATCACAGTCCTGGTTGAGTGTTTAAAATATCTGTTTGATAGATATAAACCACGGGTATATTCCA
Source organism: Mytilus edulis (assembly GCF_963676685.1). Lineage (NCBI taxonomy): Eukaryota > Metazoa > Mollusca > Bivalvia > Mytilida > Mytilidae > Mytilus > Mytilus edulis. Next base: position 54,169,493 of record NC_092350.1, read on the forward strand.
CTCATCCTTGCAATACTCCAGTTTTCGATTTCTTTCTTGCGGCATAACCCAATGCGACTAATCGTCGAATTAATAGAAACATAACGGGTGCCATAAGCGTAATAGGAATTGATTACTCGTCTTTGAAACATAAATTATCTCCTCCCCTTTTTGTGCAGTTTATTTGTCTTGTCTTACTTCTGTGTCTGCATGTGTGCATTATTACTTGTCTAGACGACTTGGAGAGATTTAGTACCCAAATTAATGTATCATTGCATAAACATCTGGCTATTGTTGAAGACAGCGATTTGACCTTTTGATAAAGTAGGATTATTATCTTATCGAAGACATATATACCTCTCATACTTGTCTTTACAACTTTTAATATTTTCCGGCTTTTGAAATATTTGCATCGATTGAGACCTGAAGCAGTGAAGCAGTTGAGAAGTGACGTCTTCTTGAAAGCACCTTTTATAGCGGACTATGAGGTATAGGCTTTGCTCATTGTTGAAGGCCGTATACGATGACCTATATAGTTGGTCTCTTGTGGAGAGTTGTCGCATTGGCAAACAAACCACATCTTCTTTTCTTTATATCAACATAATTCACGACATCCCAACATGTAAATACCATAATTTCCAATAAGTATGGCCTCTAGCTTGTTCCATTCACGGGTTTGATATGTGAAAATGAATCAATCAGGGTTTGGGTGGGGAGGGGGAGGTCTCAAAAAGACTAAATTATATTTTTTACAGATTTTGTAACAATTTTACACATATATGATACAAATTCAACAATATACATTGTTGTTGAACATGGAAGTCATTTGAAACATTTGCAAATCTACGAATTTTGTCATTTCTATCCAATTAAACAAATCGTCCTTATTTTGAATGACATATTTGCCGGCACTGGACGTTAATCAACCGACAATCAATCATTCAATCAATCTAAGGACATCCATAAACATCATGAATAATTTTGAAATACCAATGCATAGTTGCACATTCTGATAGATATTTTTGTAATATAAATAAATCCATAAGGTATGGGCTGAATAAACTGAGAAAACCAGTCATTAAAACAAAAAAAAAGTTATTTTAGACTGAGGTAAATGTCCGAATCCCTTGACTAGATTATTATAGAGTTTACTTATTGTCATCAACAATTTAGAAGAACATTGAATCATTCAAAAATAACAATTTTAGACTGATTTTATAGAAAATCATTTTGAAAAACGATGTGTGGTATAACTGCTGAGACGACTATACACCACAGGTCAAATGACGTAGGTGGATTAAAAAAATATGTATGTAGCATGAGTTCGAATCCCGGCCAGGGAAGAACCAAAAAATTGCGAAAGCAAATTTACAGATCTAACATTGTTGGGCTGATGTTTAGACGAGTTATGTATATATCAAAGGTATCGTTCAGCCTTCTGCAAACAACAAAACCCTTTCCGGCAAATTGTAAAACAATTCAAACGAGAATCCAAGTTCGGACAACGGCCAGGTGTATGACACTTGTGTGTGAGTCTTGTGTAGAAAAGGGGTGGACAATATAGAAATAAGTGCATACATACAAAGTGATGTAATTTTTAAAGTTAATTCTGTTTAAAGTGATGTTATGAAATTTTGAGTTGACTTATGATTTGTACAAATATGACACCATTCTTCATTTATCATCACAATTAAAATTTGTCCTTTGTATAGAAAACTATCTTTAAATTTCGGGTATACCTGGGTAAAACCCGAGATGTACTTAATACCGACATGAATCACTTTTTTTCACTGCTTGACTTTAAACTTGATTTTAATTGTACTTCATTTAAATATTTATTTCAATTTAGTATAGTTTATTATTGCCTTTTTCTCACTTAATCATGCATGTAATGAACGTCTTTAGTCGAATGTCCAATCCTGAAAAAAAAGAAGAAAGAAATGGTTTAATTATTCAAAAATGAAATAAACACCATAAATTAAATGTACTACAACTTAAGCATCTCTTTTTGATGTTGTTTTACGTACATTGAAGTATGATATTCGGACTGCACTTTCATAAAAACGTTATATTCCTTAATTCAAGTTACAGTATATTATATTGGGTAGTATGTTAAAAAGAGATTAGTTTGGCAGTCCCTGCAAAACGACAATGTATATGGTAGGACAAGAAATTTATAGATGTAATAGTTCGCCTCTAAACAAATTTTGCTTTGGCTAAAGAAGTATAAAAAGCGTTTGAGGTCCTTAACCAAACTTGAGTTATTTTGTGGTGCGAATTCCAACATGATTCCTTGCGCAGCTATATTACTGACATCTTTCAATTCAAACCTTAGTGGGTCATCGGATGAAACCCATAATTGTATAAACCGGCTACCTTTATTTTCGAATGTGAAGGAAGTCAAAAAAAGTTTTTGTCCTGCATATATAGTAGGTATGTTTTTCAATGTATTTGAACAGTAAATAAAGGCTTTAATGCATGTTTTGATCTCTTTATAAATTGAATACTGGATTAACAATCATTGTACATTTTGATCGTAGAAAAAAAGTTTCTTTTCCGATCTTTTCCAAAACCAATAGTTTTGAGTCCAAATCGCAGCCTCTACATAGAATGAAATTCAAAACAGTGTGGCTGTAGCCATTGATTGACACATTAAATTCATCCATTGACTGGGACAATTTAGGTGAACGTTTGTATGTAACGACCACTGTTCACTATGTATTTTTTAAAGACACTTATACTATGGGGTCACCAAAGGTTCTTAACACCTTAATAAAGTAATTCGATAAAAATTAATCAGAAATAACTCGATGTTTTGATTTATATCAATTATATAAATCAAAACATAAAGGTTATTCCTGATTATTTTTTCGAATTATTTTATAATTAAAGGCGTTAAGAAACCTTTGGTGACCACACAGTTTAAATGTCTATCGTAGGTACGTCGTGAACAGTGGTCGTTACAGACAAACGTTCACGTAAATTGTCCCAGTCAATAGATGAATTTAATGTGTCAATCAATGGCCACAGCCACACTGTTTTGAATTTCATTCTATGCACAAATCGTCCGATGTTTGTACGCATTTTTTCAATCACATTTCCAGCGTTTCTTTAATTCTATATACATATATGTTGTGAATCACTACTATAATAAATGCAGACTTTAGTTTGAACATCTGCAAGATCAAAGATAGGTAATCTAAATGATGAACCAAAGAATTTGTCAAATATTCCGGATATGTTGAATTAAATAACATCTTAATTAACCGTATGTTATCAAAACCTCCCTATACGTATCAATATACATATTAAGTTGTCTTAGGCCACACCAAATTAATTAATAGTTCTTTGAGATTTTACCCAAAAAAAATGGGGCGAGCGAGCGAAATTTAAATTTATATTTTTAAATTCTTCGCCTCAAATTTTGAAGAAATATGGAGCGAGCGATATTTTTTTTCTCTCAATTTTTATATCTTTTACCTAAAAGAAGCAACTGAATTTTCAACTCACTTAATTGAAAGGGGACATAATTTGATATAATTAAATTATCTCCCTTTTTATATGTATTTCAACTTTCTGCATTCTTTTTCATTTTGTTTTGTTGTTTGTATAATTATCACTGCACAAATATACACTTTTGAACATATTTTTTTATGCATGAACTTTATATGGCTATCTGCTTTTAATATGCACTGCTTTCATCTGTAGTATATGCACCTTCTGGTCCTTAGACACCCTCTGTAGTATGCTAGCAAGCTTCTTGTAACATAACTGCATGGTGTGTGTTTTGTGTTTATGCATATGGAGCACTAACCAGTCAATCCAAGCACCGTGGAAACTGGGGGTTCTAGCTAGTTAGCTAGTGCTACTTTACAATTAAATATCAGAAAATAAATTACACCAAAACATACCAACATGGAAATATCTACATAACCTACATTTATAAGCCTATGTTATAACTAAGATTTCAACCAGATGCATCATGGAGTCTATAATCCTGCAATAGAAATGCATTTTTTTTTTCATTTACAAAACATCCTGTGTTAAACAAGTTAACTTTCAATTTCACCCATCTTTAAAAATGGTATAAAATATCTAATTTTATCATTTTCAGTACCTTGTATTATTATAAAAAGGTACATATAAAAATGGAACAATATGGGGTATTTTAAAGTTTGAGAACTGCACAACATCCACCAGGAAAAATAACAAATTCAGAGGTCTCCACAAGGCCGTCAACAACTGTTTTGGTGTCTATCTTTTCATATCAAAAGAAATGTATCAATGAAATATCAGTAGGGGTATTTACAGGGCCAACAAAAGGCTTAATTTTTACTCCATGTACAACAATTTTAAACATTTATTTGCCCTGTAGCATCCAATTTGATCTTGGAATATGCAACCAAACTAATCACATATAGACAACCACTACAAATGACAATCTGTGCCTGTTTTGATCTCAAATAATTAGTTGTTCCCAATCAATGATATCAGAGTAAAGTCTTTGTGGCCCAGTGAGCTGTTTCCCAGACAAGGGGACAGGTTTATCAGACATGTGGAACTCATTTTGTGAGCTCATGAGTACCGAAAATGCATTAATTCCACTTGGTTTTGAATTTGATGCATCTTTAGTAGCAGTAGATCCATCATCAATTGTGAACTGCACATATTTAAAGTTTAGGTCATAACATATTGACCATACCATATTTTCGTCAGATATTTCGATACTAGAATCATCGAAACTGTTCGGCTTACTTATTTGTATGGTTTTAATATTAATAATCTCACTTTGTGCATCGCTACATCGTTCAATGGCTTCTTGATATAGTTCCCTGAATGTCCGACATTTTGTTTGTGTTGCCGTATTTTTTAATATGTATGCCTTGTTGTTATTTTTGTCTGGATGTTTCACCACAGAAACAATCAGCACGTTTTCCATCTTTGCAACTTTTTTGATCAGAATCAAAAATATGCTTGACAAATGACAAACACTGCATATTTTCAAACGCTTAATTGATAAAGATTTTTTTTTAATACCGGAATCGAGTTCGTCGAAAATGCGGATTTATTTTCGACGTGCGGGAATTTTATTTTTATTTTTATTTTTTGGTTTTGGCAGGTGAGGTGCGGGAAATTTTTTTTATTTTTTTATTTTAATTTCGGCAATTTAGGTGCGGGTTTTCCAAAGAACTACTAATTAATTTGGTGTGGCCTTATGGTATGATTAAAATGCCACTTATTTTCTTTCTTTCTTTGTCAAGGTATTATAGGTTATATATGTAAACATTCGTATGGTCCAATAATTAATTAAGCTATTTTTACAACGAAAACTATTTCAATTTTAGATCGAATAACAACAGCAATGTGCAAATATTTACGATTCCGCATTTTCTATATTACCACTTTACACATAACCGTTTTCGGTAAATATTCAAAATTAAAAACTTCAGCACTATAAATACTTTAAGTTTTCGCAATATTATAAAAGAATGATTTGACCCTTTCTTGGTCTTTCAAACACATGATCAGATATTACAACTTACAGGCAAAATTGTCATACATGGTGCATATAAAAATTTGAAATAAAGATAGGAGAAAGGATCTGCAAAAGAGGGTGAAAATATATGAAAAGTTGATCACACACAATTGCATTGTAATACTAGCAGTATGTTCCACCCTGGCTATACGCATTAACTGTGCATTTCATAGGCGGATCCAGCCCCCCCCCTTTTGTGGGAAAAATTTGGTTGATTGTATAGAGAATCACTGAATCATGACTTGAGAGACCCCCCCCCCCTCCCCCATGAAAAGTTCTGGATCCGCCACTGCGTTTAATCATTGTGACAGACAATAGGTTATCTCAACAAAGACTGATTCGGAATTTCCAAGTCGGTTTGGCACAAATTTAAATCGGTCATCGCCCGGGGCATAACGACAGCGTGGACGAGTTAAACTTTGCTGTTAATAGTCAGACACCTCTTTTAACTAAAAGCCCATGTATATAATTAACCTTTGATAATGAAATGTGTATCAGTTTAATTTTAACCGGCGACCACAAAACTTTGCAACATGTCCAAAATGACCCCATGTCACACTACATTAAATACAATACATTTGTAGCTCAAGTCCACACCCGTTTGTTTGATTAAATACAAGTTAAATTTGTCAGTTTTTTTTGACAAAGTTAACCTATCTTTGAATAAAGTGAGCACAGCAATCAGTAAACGTGATTTAATTCATAATTCTGATTTCCCCTGAAACAATATGAATTAACTTTTTACATTTAAAATCATGAAATTGAAGGTCTTGCAATTACTGCCCACGCTTATAGGTTGCACTTTGTAAATACAGCTGTTTCTCAAAACACGCCTCTTTTGGGGAGTAATTGAATATTCATAGAAAATTCATTTTGTTTACATACTGGTTCCCAGTTGTGCTCTCTGTGTTCCATATCGCAGAGACAGAACTTGGGAATGTTACCAGTAAATAAACACGTGCATATTGTTTACATTGAAATCTGTGGTAACCTTTCATTCGAGGTAGGGGTAGTTAAGAAAATTAGTGTAAGTTTAAACTCTGAGAAGTTCAGGGCATATAAACGTTGAAAATATGCCGCACAGCCCTATATTTTGACCTTTGAAAAAAATTGTGGTGCATATGAACTTTCAATTCTAGGATAAAAAATATTTCAAAACTTCATAGTAAAAGTGGAAACAGTTTTAGCCGTAAAAGGAGTTCCTATGGGAAATTGCATTGTCAATATTTACAGAAATGCAACCTATAAACATGTCTAACTTCATCTCATTTTATGCATCTGTCACTAATTTATGTTCGGTGGTTGTCGTTGATATCTGCCACTTTAGTTTTTCGATTTATCAGGCTTACTTTCTCGTTTTTAATTTTATCACAAGTTGTCGTTCCAGTGTCTTTTATAGCTTACTTTACGATATGTGTTTTGCTCAATGTTGAAGGACTTACGTTAAGTTACACACGTGGTTGCTTACAGTCACGTACTTGGGTCCCTGATGGATAGTTGTCTTAATATCAAACATTTGATCCTTTCATGAAAAAATGAAAACATGTTACTTCTCTGGCAAAGTGATCCTGAACTGTTTTAGTAGTTCTGATGAATTCTGTTTGTGCCACTCTTTAATAACAGAGTGTAAATTTTGAAGATACCATAAAATCGTTTATAGATATGAAAATAATATTCAATTAAAAATTACCAACTTTTTTTTTATGGATATCGTGTCGAGAAAAATAGAGAGCATTAATTGATTCAGTGCTGGTAGAGTCAAGCACAAGTAAGTCCAGCAACAAATATCACATTGAAAATAGATATCGTAATTTCATTTAAATAAATCGTGCTATGTTTTACTATTAAGAGGGTGTGAAAAAGAGATATCAAAACATTGGGTCCCGAGTACAGTTTTATTATCTATGAAGCAAATGTGAGAATCTGAAAAATTCAATTTAAGTACACTTTAAACTTAGTATTGACGTCATTTATTTTATCAAATTCTTCCCGAATTAGCATCTGCAGATATAATAATGAATATGATATCACAAATATTTGACACACATACTTTAAGAAATTATCTTCTTCCACTTTCATGTAAACAATTCCTTATTGCAAAGGAATATAAATAGATATATAAAAGTACATCATCGGTTATGTTGCTGACTGTCGATAAAAAGGCAGTCATAATAAAATACAGAATTGGATATGTTTACACAGATGTACATGTACAAGTATACCAAATATAGACATGAAATAAAACATCATACACGATCTTTTTCGAAATAAAAAAACCAAAACAACAATGTTTAGTGTTTTTCGTTACCGCTGAAGAAACCCTTCCACGGTTGAAACCTTTTTCAGAAAATCGCATTTTTTTAAATGTCTTAAATTATATTTGCGTCATTTTTCCCTACGTGTTATCATATTTCATGAATGTTTTAAAAAAGTAAAAGTACAATTGTACTGAATTATAAGATACTTTATGTATCTTTTACAATCTAGCCACGCTCCATTTTAAAATTGACTGTTTATGAGAAAGAACGAATATCATATGGATATTAGGATTCATATCTTAATCTGTTTCTATCATAACTCATTTTGCAATTTGATAATTCGATTTCTAGACATTTATCTGGTTAATCGGAATACAACCAGCTTAGGCAAGAATCGCTTCAATACTCCATTTAAATTTACAAAATCATTGTATTTAAAAAAAAAAATCCCTATAATTTCAAGACATAAAAGCACCTAATAATAGACGTACACTCTGACCAATACATCGGTTTATCAAAAGATTGATAAAGATGAACCGGTACAGGATTATGCAGGATTTTTATGGACGATTTTTGAGACTATCCAGAAAATCTGGATATCACCACCGCTTAAAGCATAGCCGGCACATGTTTATATTGAATTATATATCTGTTCATTCGTCCGACTGTCAATTCGTTTGTTTGATCCGTACATTATACCTGTATTTTCTTCCAAACCATGCACTTATATTAAGCGCTATCAAACATTTTTCTCGTTGCTGAAGGCCGTACGGTTGCCAATAGATATAAGAATATGTGGTATAAGTGCAAAAGAGACAAATCTCCATCAAAGTCACAAATTTGTAAAAATAAACCATTATAGGTCAAAGTGCGGTGATGTGATTTCGAGCCTTTTTTTCTTTATAGCTGACGGTGCGGTAGGGGCTTTGCTTATTGTTGATGGTCGTACCGTATGACTTATAGACGTTAATTTCTGTGTCATTTGGTCTGTTGTGGATATTTGTCTCATTGGCAATCATACCACATCTTTTAATATTCAACACTTGAGCCTTGGCTCACACCGATCGGTAAGCTATAAAGGGTCCCAAAACTGACTAGTGTAAAACCATTCAAATAGGAAAACCAACAGTCTAATATTTAAAACGAACGAGAAACGAGAATCACGTATGATCCACCTCAACAAACGAAAACTACTGACCAATAAAAATAGTGTAACATCACAACATAGAAGACACACCATTAATTTGAAATGGCATTTACACAAAAAACAATTAAGTGACCATACACATATAAAAAACGGATACATTTGATCTATGACACAATGTAGCATGAAATCAATAAAGCAAGGGGTTATGTGTAAAACAATATCAGAAAGATAACCATAACCTTGGACAAAGTAACGCCAAATAAAATAACGTAAGTTTTCTTAAGGTTCATGTGGACCCTATGGCTAAAATGGCCGTATTTTCACCTCAAAATTTTCTCTGAGTACAGGCAAACCTGTGCATCTGGAAAAGTTTTAAGGCATAGCATGCCCTAGATAAATAGAATTCAAATGCATTGTATGATTTAGAAAATTCATAACTTAACTGGATTTTGCGGTACACTTTTTTTCGTCTCTGCAGAAGATGATAAAATTAACAATCAGTTGAGTTTACTTTGATATGGTCCACTCAGGTACACAGTTTAAATAACCAATTATTGTCAGGTATCTATTGTCCATCTAATGTCCATGTCAATTAAAAATACTCACTTTAATTTTTACCTGTGGGGAAGTTCTCAAACCTGTTTCCCAACTTAGTTTATTTTGGCACCTTCTGGAGGAATGAAAAAAAGTGCACAGCAAAATCCTGGTAAGTTTTTATTTTTCTAAAACATAAAACATACTTGAAAGTCATTTATCTAGGGCATGCTATGCCTGAATTTTTTTACAGATGCACAGGTTTGTCTGTACTCAGAGTAAATTTTGAGGTGAAAATACGGCCATTTTAGCCATAGGGTCCACATGAACCTTAAACGGTATTGATCGACAAAAGGAATGGAGAACGAAATAATCGTTTATTTCTACTACATTTTGTACCTATACCAAGATAGACCGTACTTAAAATAATAGAGAGGACTTGTAAAATGGGCTTGACTTTAACCTGTTATTTGAAAAAAAGGATGTTATAGACATGGGCAGAAGTTCTAAATCGTGTCAGACGAGGCTGCGTAATTATGCATCCCCGACAACAATAAGACCACTCCTTTTTAGCATTGTATTTTCTATCTGATGGGAGAATTCCAGGTGACCACATTTCTATATTAGAATCAACCCTTGGAGTTTGACATTTTTCTTCTCGCAAAAGTAGCGTAAATGAAACTCTCTTGATTTTATTTATTTTATAACCTTTTTTTTTTACATATCTTTATTTTTTAACTGGTCATGTTGTGCTTTACCTCAGAGTGCTTTACTTGTCCATGGACTTTTGTTGGAGATTTTTCAGATTATAGCACATATTTCAAAGTTAAATTTTCTTCTCATCTGCTTTTAATAGGTCAACTGAAATAGTCGATCCTATGATTTGGTTTTATCACTGCACGAAGAGTACTTTCTTTTTCCTTTTTAAAAGGCTATAACTTAGGTTTAAATAGGTATGAAGATAGCTATGAATGTCGCCCGTAAAACAACCACATACACACCCTTCTCACCATCGACTGTCGGGTCAACATTCAAACTGTGATCATACGTAGGCGTCTCGGTGTGTCCTACAATTTAAAGCAAAAGACATAAAAGAGAACCTGAGCACAGCAACACTAGAAAAACCACAAATGACCATTTGTACTCGATAAACTGTTAATGGTTACGACCTATAGCGTAAGAAACTATCTTATAATTTATAGCATAGTATACGTGCTCGTCGTAGTAAAATCTATACCCATTGATAGTCTAAATGTCATGGTCATTAAGGTCATGTTTGTGGTCACTAGGTTTATAATTTGAAATTACCGATTTAAATAAATAAAACAAGAGGTATATAACCAATTGAGTATATCAGAACGATAAATCTGCTTTAACTCAAAAAAAAAAATTTCGCGCTAAATACGTGATGTCCCCTTTTGCCCTGTCATAGAGGTGTGAGTGTCTTTTAAATTATTTGTATTTTGTTTCTTTTTTTGTTACTTTCTAGTGTCTAAAAAATACTTTTACATATATGTTTTAAGAACCAGTGGAATATATTCTATGAGCTCGAGGCTCTGGTAAGTTTGCTTTAGAGATCCACCAGAGTTCATATGGAGGGAATATATAAAATAAGCAGATGTCGTATTATTTGAATTTGCCTACAACTATATACCACAGACCAAAATGACGTATATAAGCAACTATACAACGTTGAGAGTTCTATCTTCTATAATAACAGTGGTGGACTGCCAAAACTGACAATTTACTGGATCTCTGCAATATAAAAAAGGTCATATCGTCTACCGTTTGCAAGAGTAACCAGTCATGGAGGGCTGGCACTGATCTCAGAACGCGGATACTGGCAGTGCTTACTATCTTCAATACTAGTACAGGGGCGGATGCAGGAATTTTCGAAAGGGGGGGTGCTAACCCAGGGCAAAGGGGGGGGGGGGGTGCAGGGGGGGTGCAAAACATATGTCCCGATACAAATGCATTGATCGGCAAAAATAAAGGGGGGGGTGCGCACCCCCGGAACCCCCCCCCCCCCCTGGATCCGCCACTGCTAGTACAACGCAAACCTTAAAAAAGTACCATTAACTTGAACAAAAGGCAATTTTGATCTTTCTTTCTACGGCTTCTTATAAATGCATAGACATGCACGGGTCAACTTAAATCGCTGTTTGTAACATATATCATTATTAACATTGTTTAAGGAATTATTGAACATCAAATGCATTCTTACATTTATGTATTATAGTGGAAATGTATCATAAGACTAGATTCAATTAAAACTATATAATACTTGAAATTTTCACCTGTTTACCAATAAGTATATAAGTAGGTATTCAGGTACAACGATTGGAAACAAGTTTAAACTCCTGATGTGGTAATCGAACTTTGATCTTATGATTTTAATAACCACAATAAATAGATAAATTTGTCAAATGTCTGTGAAAAGGTGAATTATTATCAATAGTAAACCGCACATGACGACAAATGTTGATCTCCCGCCATTAATGGAATCATTTTGTGTTTGATGCGCATCGGCCAGCGCAAAATTGCTTTATTATAATACTTTAATAAAATATTTATGGTCAAACTTTGGGAAGGGAGGGGTCGAGGTCACATTAATTGCATCTGTGGATTAAAACGTGTTGGTGATCATATGATGTCTCATTGTCAAAATTATTTGAACAGACTGAATAATTTCATTAAAAAGTGTTTTAAAATTTTAGTTTTTGTTATCTTGGTTTGTGATTCACTATTGTTTGATCATCGCACCTGAAACTGCGTCGTTTCTTTTTCATTTTGTACACTTACGTTTTGCACACGATCGGGCTTCACGTGATACTACCTTCATTAACCCAAACGTTTTTGTTCTATGATAGGGGATTGGGGTCCCGAATTTCTTTAAATTTTGATCGATTCTAGTAAATGTCACTGCATACTGACCGTTTTCAATGAAAATTATATATGTCGGGAAGACAAACGACTCAAGTCGAACATTTTCGCTTAAAACTTCAAAAAGAAGATATTTTAGATCGTTTAACGAGTAAAATTACGTTTTTAAATACACATTTAATAAGATTCTTGTTTAAAATTCATGAACAAAAAAAACGTGATTTTAAAGCTTATATTGCTTTAAAAGGAAATTTAAGAGATGCAAGCTAACACGTGCATTATTTATACTATTTTATTTTGGACGGTGACGAATGCATGTATGCTACCGTATAGATTACTATCAGAATCATCATATATATACGATCACATATCCGTTGGGCACATCCAAGAAACCACTTCATAATTAGTGAAAATGTGTACTAGGGGAAAACTTAACCCAAATGATTGACTTGGGCAGTGGCGGATCCAGAAATTTTCATAAGTGGGGGCCCACTGACTGCCTAAGAGGGGGCCCGCTCCAGTCACGCTTCAGTGATTCCCTATATAAGCAACCAAAATTTTTCCCAAAAAGGGGGACCGGGTCCCCTGCCCTCCCCTAAATTCGCCTCTGTTGGGGTATTTACGATTTATATTATTTTAAAATACAATAATATAAAGAAACGTCGCACGATACCAAATAAATCGACTCTAATCGACTCAATAATTAACGAAAGTTTTACGAGTGAAAAAGAAATTTGAAATGTCAAACTCTAACAGTTAACTGGATTTATTAACTGGTTGTATTGCATACTAGTAAAAAATATATAATTTTATATGTAGCAGCATCCTGTCTGAATGGTGACTCTAAATCTTATCTCGTCACGGTAGGGAAAGCGCCGCGCCACGCTATTTGCTCATTATAGAACCGTGGCAGAAACTCGCAGATGGGTTTATAGGTTAATTTTTACACTGCAATTTATTTTGCCCTTTATGCACTAATTTTCAGTGGCAGTCCATGTTTCCTCAACTTAATCACTTTTGCAGAAACTTCCTATATATATAGTACTATTAGATCCTATTAAGTATTCTAGTCCTGAATATGCATACATATTTGCCACTGGACGTTAAGCAAGCAACAATCTATCAATCGAAAATATTTATTAGTTCTTGAATATCTTGGTGTTACCCTGTATAGTAAAAATGCAAAGACACCATGCATTAAGTATTTTTTCTTATTTTCGCGAAACCGTAAATGATATTATACATCATCTCATAATTTAAATTATTATTTTTTGAAAACTTGTTTATCGCTATATCATCTGAGAATGTTTTATTCTTTATTTTTCGGGGCAAAAAACAGCTTTACTCCCATTCTCCTTTATCATATTATAAGCTTATTCAACACAGATACATGTATCATTGTTAATATGCAAGATACCAAATATCAAATTGTGGTATTAAATTGTGGGTGACTGTGTTGAATATGGGATAGGCGGATTGATGAATTGGTGTTTAGTCTCTAGCGTCCAAATAAAACACGAATTTCAGGACAAAATCATGGAAATATTATGTTAATTTATATGAGATATTAGTTTTGTACTAGACCCAGAGGCAGATTTAGGGGGGGGGGGGGCAGGAGGCCGCCCCCTTTTTGGGAAAAAATTGGTTGCTTATATAGGGAATCATTGAAGCGTGACTGGAGCGGGCCCCCTCTTAGGTCAGTCAGTGGTCCCCCACTTATGAAAATTTCTGAATCCGCAAATGAGACCAACATGTTCATGATCTGCTGGATTTTTATGAGCTAGTTAACAAGATATGTCCCACTATTCCTGTGCACGTTACTTAGACTCCGAGCCGATCAGTCTGTCTTTTTTCCTCATTTCTGTTTATACTACGAGAAGCTGAAGCAACATATACAAAATTTCAAGTCTTTTATTTAACCCTTCCGGGGATTGAATACACGACTTCCCAAACAACCCACCTCACCCTGGAATCAAGGCGAGTTTGGCAGAACGAGACTACCGAGGGGGTTGGCGGTTATGTCAATGAACAGTTTAATAACTATACTCCAAAATCAAATATTTTTGTCTTCCTTCCATAATCGGATTTCTATACCGTACTTTTAAAGGTTAAAAATCAAATATACAAATCTTTTGTTTTTGTCGATGCATCTCGTTATTTTTAAATTCTTAATTGAAAATAGATTGTAAATCATAGTAAAATTTGCAATTGCATTTTTTTTGTAAATGAGGTTAAAACAAAACGTATATTTTCTATGGACCTTTACGTAAAATTGGTATAATTTAGTGCGTATGTCAGTACATGTAGAGTAAAGGTATTGGAATTCATCAGGAAATACCATCGATTATCTTCTGCTCTACATACCGAATTGTTGTCCGATTCAATTAACTCTTTGAATTTGTTAAATTTAGGAAATGACGCCCCTTTCAGGTGTTTATTTCATTATTTTAAAATTCGATAACAATATATTTAAATTGCATTCAGAATTGACACGTGCAAATATCAAGGTCGAAATGATATTAGATTTAAAAAGTAATATTATCTTTTTGTGATATGATATTGCCAGTGAATCACTGATAAAAAATTACTATTTATATACAATTAAAAATCTTCCTTTTCTTTTTCGATTTTCGTAAAATCTACGGATAAATGGAAGATGTTTACATACTTTTTTAAACACAGAAAGTGAAAGGACAGGCAGATGTAAATCAATCAGTACTTGTATAATTTCACGGGTAGATGCATGCACTTACATCTTACATCAGCAACTATCCCTGGGGTAAAAATGGGGCGTTTCCTAACATGGTTTAAAATTACCAGTAGTCCATAGCAATGTAAATAAATACAGGTCATTGAAACCCCCAAAATACGTCAAAATGAATATAATCAAAGATTTTGGTTATATAAGTATTTGCTTAAACTCAAGTACTCCACTGACCACAATACGGCTACCCCGTACAATAACCTAATTATCCAGATGACTCAAGGGGGTCGTGTGACAACAGAACTAGGGTCAATGGGTATACGAGATGGATAGCCATAAATAAACTATCGTATTATCATAACAAACGAGAGAAAATATTTACATCGAGTAAATTGAGATTTATGCGGGAAACCCCGACCACTAAATATATAAACCTTTGAAGTTCATTCATACAGTTTATTCTGGTTCAAGAAGTTGACACCGTAACATCAAATTACTACGAACGGTTGTAAAGGGTTTAAGATATTGCATTTAAGGTAAGACATTCTACAATTTATAACTTTTAAAACGAATATGACAATTTTAATAGACTATACACAGACAACCCATACGATTTTCTTTATAGATTCTTTATACAGCTTAAAAAAGGGAAGCAAAATAAAGCAAAATGAGAATGATACATGTACATATAGTAAATTGATCATTATAATAATTATAACTATATACATGTACATGTTTTGATATATCTAGCATAAATACATATACTTGTATCAAATGTTTTCGCTACGCTCGCATTCATGTTTCTGTGCACCATTTAACTTCCTCTTATTAAAAATGCTGTTAAATTATGATATCAATTTGTTCTTATTCATTTTATTAATATTCATGTAATTTTGTCTTCAGGATGACTATCGGAGAATCCTTAACAACTTTTCTAAAAGTTTCGAAATGGAGAACGTCAAAAAGAAAAACACAGAAAAAGAGCCGACCACGTAGTATCTTGGATGTAACAGATATAATCAGAAACATCGAGGGTCTAGATTCCTCTTACCATTCTTTTGATGTTGATTTCAACTACGAAATTCCTTCCAATCTTCCGGAAATTCCCGTAAAATCTCGCAAAGCTGAAAAATCACGGAAATCCGAAAATCGAAAATCTTGGATGTCATTTATGTGCGGAAGGAATAATTTTGACTTTGATGACCCAAAGAAAGAAGCCCCAATGCTGGAGAAATTGTCAAATAAACAGGAAGATGATGACAAAAGTACAAAGCGACTTCAACAAGAACAAGTTAAAGCAGAAGACAGCATAACAAAACCATCAACACCGAGTCAAAATGAGTTAGATGACATTGAAATCATAACCACCGAATCGACGATTGAAAACATCACCAACTCGCCGATTGAAATCATAACCAAATCGCCGATTGTAAACATAACCGAGTCGCCGATTGAAAACATAACAGAATCTCCGATTTCTTCACAAAACAAACGACTGTCATGGATGTCTTTGATGTGCGGGAGCCAAAAAAATTTGGATTTTGAAAACCAGCATGTCGTTTCAATGAAACCTGATAAATCATCTCCAAAACAAAATAACAAAGAGGAAAATAGAAAATCGTGGATGTCACTCGTGTGTGGAAGTGGCCAAAAGGAAAATAACTTTAGAAAGTCTGTTTATAGAGATTCCGGAATCTCTCTCCTTTCGGAAGACAGCGAGGTTCACCCAATAAAAGCACATTCCAAATTTCAAAGCAGATCATGTGATGACATTTTAGACAGTCTACGTCACAGTGACGATAAATGTGAGGTATTTAGTGACGAATCATTTGAATGTGGCTCTCCTTCAATGAACAATCTATTCAGAACTTCGAGCATCCAAGAAAATTCATTTCAGATAATGCGCAGACGACACAGAAATGTGAATAGAAGGCGTGGAAAGGACTGCGACTCGTGTTATAGCTCATCCGACTTTAAGATTTTAGCGCCGATTTTAGCGGGAAGTAAGAGTGAAGGAGACTTAACCAGGGTTGGCTCTTTCGTTGAAAGAGAAGTTCGATTTTCAGGAATTGAAGAAACATTTAAAGAAAAATCAGTTTCATCGATGGAAGTGTGTCGAATTAACAGCGTACACCTTAAATCATGGCAAATCCGTCGCCAAAGACGAGACCAGAAAAACAAACTGAAACGAGCATCCAGAAATCTTGAACTTGTGTTAAGCAAGGACTTCGAATTCGAAGAACGATTGATAATGTAAATTTTTTGATTCAAATATGTGTTGTAAATTTTGTACATATGCAAGTTCATGTGAAAAAATATTAATCAATACTGTTTTAAGTATTGTAACTAGTGTGGATCTAGCCGGCGTTAATATTCATGAGGCTAGCCGTCAATAATATTCATGAGATCAAAACTGCGTTCGATGAAATGTTTTGGGTAGTTATTAGATTGTGACAATAAAATAACTTTTGCTGTTAATATCCATTATGGTTATGCTATTTATAGCAATATAAAGTAATTAGGAAATAGTAAGCCAATAGGTGTTTTCTGCAAGGTCCGCGTCATTTAAAATGAAAGTAAATGAAAAGTTTAATTGCATTGCCTCACACAACACAAAACAATTATGAACATTAAAATGTTGTTATTATTGAATCAATGTAAACTATAGTAATTAAAACAAGATGATTAAATATAGGGTAATTAAATGGAATTAATTGTCATATGGGCATTTATAGTCCAATTCTAAAACTAAAATATACAATACTACGATAGTATCACACAATTAAAAAGATCAGAAAAACAAGAAACATAGTTTATTGAAGGAATATAATAAACAAAAAAATAGAAACTGTCAACTACTATTTCAATGACATAATTCTTCAAAATTACGGAGATCAATAAGAGTCTTTAATCTCAACATTACCAGTCCATTTAATTGCCTCTAAAATGGCCCATAGCACTTATGCCCTAGACCCGTACGAGTTAGTCAGAAAAGGATAAGGGGGTACCCTGGTATATCACAAATTCGAAAATGAACTATTGCCGGCTGGCCAAACGAAGAGATTCTCCACGTGGGCAATGATACCAGAGGAAGAGGTACTTATTGCCTTTAAAATGGCCCATAGCACTTATACCCTAGACCCGTACGAGTTTGTCAGAAGAGGGTTCAAAGGGAGGATATGGTATCCCGAATACAACGAATTCGAACTGAACTATTGCCGGCTGGCCAAACTAAGAGATTCTCCACATCGACCATTATACCAGAGGTAGAAGTTGGTATTGCCTCTAAAATGGCCCATAGCACTTATGCCCTAGACCCGAACGAGTTAGTCAGAAAAGGATAAGGGGTGTACCCTGGTATATCACAAATTCGAAAATGAACTATTGCCGGCTGGCCAAACGAAGAGATTCTCCACGTGGGCAATGATACCAGAGGAAGAGGTACTTATTGCCTTTAAATGGACCATAGCACTTATACCCTAGACCCGCACGAGTTTGTCAGTAGAGGGTTCAAAGGGGGGATATGGTATCCCGGATACAACGAATTCGAACTGAACTATTGCCGGCTGGCCAAACTAAGAGATTCTCCACATCGACCATTATACCAGAGGTAGAGGTTGGTATTGCCTCTAAAATGGCCCATAGCACTTATGCCCTAGACCCGTACGAGTTAGTCAGAAAAGGATAAGGGGGTACCCTGGTATATCACAAATTCGAAAATGAACTATTGCCGGCTGGCCAAACGAAGAGATTCTCCACGTGGGCAATGATACCAGAGGAAGAGGTACTTATTGCCTTTAAAATGGCCCATAGCACTTATACCCTAGACCCGTACGAGTTTGTCAGAAGAGGGTTCAAAGGGAGGATATGGTATCCCGAATACAACGAATTCGAACTGAACTATTGCCGGCTGGCCAAACTAAGAGATTCTCCACATCGACCATTATACCAGAGGTAGAAGTTGGTATTGCCTCTAAAATGGCCCATAGCACTTATGCCCTAGACCCGAACGAGTTAGTCAGAAAAGGATAAGGGGTGTACCCTGGTATATCACAAATTCGAAAATGAACTATTGCCGGCTGGCCAAACGAAGAGATTCTCCACGTGGGCAATGATACCAGAGGAAGAGGTACTTATTGCCTTTAAATGGACCATAGCACTTATACCCTAGACCCGCACGAGTTTGTCAGTAGAGGGTTCAAAGGGGGGATATGGTATCCCGGATACAACGAATTCGAACTGAACTATTGCCGGCTGGCCAAACTAAGAGATTCTCCACATCGACCATTATACCAGAGGTAGAGGTTGGTATTGCCTCTAAAATGGCCCATAGCACTTATGCCCTAGACCCGTACGAGTTAGTCAGAAAAGGATAAGGGGGTACCCTGGTATATCACAAATTCGAAAATGAACTATTGCCGGCTGGCCAAACGAAGAGATTCTCCACGTGGGCAATGATACCAGAGGAAGAGGTACTTATTGCCTTTAAAATGGCCCATAGCACTTATACCCTAGACCCGTACGAGTTTGTCAGAAGAGGGTTCAAAGGGAGGATATGGTATCCCGAATACAACGAATTCGAACTGAACTATTGCCGGCTGGCCAAACTAAGAGATTCTCCACATCGACCATTATACCAGAGGTAGAAGTTGGTATTGCCTCTAAAATGGCCCATAGCACTTATGTCCTAGACCCGTACGAGTTAGTCAGAAAAGGATAAGGGGGGTACCCTGGTATATCACAAATTCGAAAATGAACTATTGCCGGCTGGCCAAACGAAGAGATTCTCCACGTGGGCAATGATACCAGAGGAAGAGGTACTTATTGCCTTTAAAATGGACGATAGCACTTATACCCTAGACCCGCACGAGTTTGTCAGTAGAGGGTTCAAAGGGGGGATATGGTATCCCGGATACAACGAATTCGAACTGAACTATTGCCGGCTGGCCAAACTAAGAGATTCTCCACATCGACCATTATACCAGAGGTAGAGGTTGGTATTGCCTCTAAAATGGCCCATAGCACTTATGCCCTAGACCCGTACGAGTTAGTCAGAAAAGGATAAGGGGGTACCCTGGTATATCACAAATTCGAAAATGAACTATTGCCGGCTGGCCAAACGAAGAGATTCTCCACGTGGGCAATGATACCAGAGGAAGAGGTACTTATTGCCTTTAAAATGGCCCATAGCACTTATACCCTAGACCCGTACGAGTTTGTCAGAAGAGGGTTCAAAGGGAGGATATGGTATCCCGAATACAACGAATTCGAACTGAACTATTGCCGGCTGGCCAAACTAAGAGATTCTCCACATCGACCATTATACCAGAGGTAGAAGTTGGTATTGCCTCTAAAATGGCCCATAGCACTTATGTCCTAGACCCGTACGAGTTAGTCAGAAAAGGATAAGGGGGGTACCCTGGTATATCACAAATTCGAAAATGAACTATTGCCGGCTGGCCAAACGAAGAGATTCTCCACGTGGGCAATGATACCAGAGGAAGAGGTACTTATTGCCTTTAAAATGGACGATAGCACTTATACCCTAGACCCGCACGAGTTTGTCAGTAGAGGGTTCAAAGGGGGGATATGGTATCCCGGATACAACGAATTCGAACTGAACTATTGCCGGCTGGCCAAACTAAGAGATTCTCCACATCGACCATTATACCAGAGGTAGAGGTTGGTATTGCCTCTAAAATGGCCCATAGCACTTATGCCCTAGACCCGTACGAGTTAGTCAGAAAAGGATAAGGGGGTACCCTGGTATATCACAAATTCGAAAATGAACTATTGCCGGCTGGCCAAACGAAGAGATTCTCCACGTGGGCAATGATACCAGAGGAAGAGGTACTTATTGCCTTTAAAATGGCCCATAGCACTTATACCCTAGACCCGTACGAGTTTGTCAGAAGAGGGTTCAATAGGAGGATATGGTATCCCGAATACAACGAATTCGAACTGAACTATTGCCGGCTGGCCAAACTAAGAGATTCTCCACATCGACCATTATACCAGAGGTAGAAGTTGGTATTGCCTCTAAAATGGCCCATAGCACTTATGCCCTAGACCCGTACGAGTTAGTCAGAAAAGGATAAGGGGGGTACCCTGGTATATCACAAATTCGAAAATGAACTATTGCCGGCTGGCCAAACGAAGAGATTCTCCACGTGGGCAATGATACCAGAGGAAGAGGTACTTATTGCCTTTAAATGGACCATAGCACTTATACCCTAGACCCGCACGAGTTTGTCAGTAGAGGGTTCAAAGGGGGGATATGGTATCCCGGATACAACGAATTCGAACTGAACTATTGCCGGCTGGCCAAACTAAGAGATTCTCCACATCGACCATTATACCAGAGGTAGAGGTTGGGATTGCCTCTAAAATGGCCCATAGCACTTATGCCCTAGACCCGTACGAGTTAGTCAGAAAAGGATAAGGGGGTACCCTGGTATATCACAAATTCGAAAATGAACTATTGCCGGCTGGCCAAACGAAGAGATTCTCCACGTGGGCAATGATACCAGAGGAAGAGGTACTTATTGCCTTTAAAATGGCCCATAGCACTTATACCTTAGACCCGTACGAGTTTGTCAGAAGAGGGTTCAAAGGGAGGATATGGTATCCCGAATACAACGAATTCGAACTGAACTATTGCCGGCTGGCCAAACTAAGAGATTCTCCACATCGACCATTATACCAGAGGTAGAAGTTGGTATTGCCTCTAAAATGGCCCATAGCACTTATGTCCTAGACCCGTACGAGTTAGTCAGAAAAGGATAAGGGGGGTACCCTGGTATATCACAAATTCGAAAATGAACTATTGCCGGCTGGCCAAACTAAGAGATTCTCCACGTGGGCAATGATACCAGAGGAAGAGGTACTTATTGCCTTTAAAATGGACGATAGCACTTATACCCTAGACCCGCACGAGTTTGTCAGTAGAGGGTTCAAAGGGGGGATATGGTATCCCGGATACAACGAATTCGAACTGAACTATTGCCGGCTGGCCAAACTAAGAGATTCTCCACATCGACCATTATACCAGAGGTAGAGGTTGGGATTGCCTCTAAAATGGCCCATAGCACTTATGCCCTAGACCCGTACGAGTTAGTCAGAAAAGGATAAGGGGGTACCCTGGTATATCACAAATTCGAAAATGAACTATTGCCGGCTGGCCAAACGAAGAGATTCTCCACGTGGGCAATGATACCAGAGGAAGAGGTACTTATTGCCTTTAAAATGGCCCATAGCACTTATACCCTAGACCCGTACGAGTTTGTCAGAAGAGGGTTCAATAGGAGGATATGGTATCCCGAATACAACGAATTCGAACTGAACTATTGCCGGCTGGCCAAACTAAGAGATTCTCCACATCGACCATTATACCAGAGGTAGAAGTTGGTATTGCCTCTAAAATGGCCCATAGCACTTATGCCCTAGACCCGTACGAGTTAGTCAGAAAAGGATAAGGGGGGTACCCTGGTATATCACAAATTCGAAAATGAACTATTGCCGGCTGGCCAAACGAAGAGATTCTCCACGTGGGCAATGATACCAGAGGAAGAGGTACTTATTGCCTTTAAAATGGACCATAGCACTTATACCCTAGACCCGCACGAGTTTGTCAGTAGAGGGTTCAAAGGGGGGATATGGTATCCCGGATACAACGAATTCGAACTGAACTATTGCCGGCTGGCCAAACTAAGAGATTCTCCACATCGACCATTATACCAGAGGTAGAGGTTGGTATTGCCTCTAAAATGGCCCATAGCACTTATGCCCTAGACCCGTACGAGTTAGTCAGAAAAGGATAAGGGGGTACCCTGGTATATCACAAATTCGAAAATGAACTATTGGCGGCTGGCCAAACGAAGAGATTCTCCACGTGGGCAATGATACCAGAGGAAGAGGTACTTATTGCCTTTAAAATGGCCCATAGCACTTATACCCTAGACCCGTACGAGTTTGTCAGAAGAGGGTTCAAAGGGAGGATATGGTATCCCGAATACAACGAATTCGAACTGAACTATTGCCGGCTGGCCAAACTAAGAGATTCTCCACATCGACCATTATACCAGAGGTAGACGTTGGTATTGCCTCTAAAATGGCCCATAGCACTTATGCCCTAGACCCGTACGAGTTAGTCAGAAAAGGATAAGGGGGGTACCCTGGTATATCACAAATTCGAAAATGAACTATTGCCGGCTGGCCAAACGAAGAGATTCTCCACGTGGGCAATGATACCAGAGGAAGAGGTACTTATTGCCTTTAAAATGGACCATAGCACTTATACCCTAGACCCGCACGAGTTTGTCAGTAGAGGGTTCAAAGGGGGGATATGGTATCCCGGATACAACGAATTCGAACTGAACTATTGCCGGCTGGCCAAACTAAGAGATTCTCCACATCGACCATTATACCAGAGGTAGAGGTTGGTATTGCCTCTAAAATGGCCCATAGCACTTATGCCCTAGACCCGTACGAGTTAGTCAGAAAAGGATAAGGGGGTACCCTGGTATATCACAAATTCGAAAATGAACTATTGGCGGCTGGCCAAACGAAGAGATTCTCCACGTGGGCAATGATACCAGAGGAAGAGGTACTTATTGCCTTTAAAATGGCCCATAGCACTTATACCCTAGACCCGTACGAGTTTGTCAGAAGAGGGTTCAAAGGGAGGATATGGTATCCCGAATACAACGAATTCGAACTGAACTATTGCCGGCTGGCCAAACTAAGAGATTCTCCACATCGACCATTATACCAGAGGTAGACGTTGGTATTGCCTCTAAAATGGCCCATAGCACTTATGCCCTAGACCCGTACGAGTTAGTCAGAAAAGGATAAGGGGGGTACCCTGGTATATCACAAATTCGAAAATGAACTATTGCCGGCTGGCCAAACGAAGAGATTCTCCACGTGGGCAATGATACCAGAGGAAGAGGTACTTATTGCCTTTAAAATGGACCATAGCACTTATACCCTAGACCCGCACGAGTTTGTCAGTAGAGGGTTCAAAGGGGGGATATGGTATCCCGGATACAACGAATTCGAACTGAACTATTGCCGGCTGGCCAAACTAAGAGATTCTCCACATCGACCATTATACCAGAGGTAGAGGTTGGTATTGCCTCTAAAATGGCCCATAGCACTTATGCCCTAGACCCGTACCAGTTAGTCAGAAAAGGATAAGGGGGTACCCTGGTATATCACAAATTCGAAAATGAACTATTGCCGGCTGGCCAAACGAAGAGATTCTCCACGTGGGCAATGATACCAGAGGAAGAGGTACTTATTGCCTTTAAAATGGCCCATAGCACTTATACCCTAGACCCGTACGAGTTTGTCAGAAGAGGGTTCAAAGGGAGGATATGGTATCCCGAATACAACGAATTCGAACTGAACTATTGCCGGCTGGCCAAACTAAGAGATTCTCCACATCGACCATTATACCAGAGGTAGAAGTTGGTATTGCCTCTAAAATGGCCCATAGCACTTATGTCCTAGACCCGTACGAGTTAGTCAGAAAAGGATAAGGGGGGTACCCTGGTATATCACAAATTCGAAAATGAACTATTGCCGGCTGGCCAAACGAAGAGATTCTCCACGTGGGCAATGATACCAGAGGAAGAGGTACTTATTGCCTTTAAAATGGACCATAGCACTTATACCCTAGACCCGCACGATTTTGTCAGTAGAGGGTTCAAAGGGGGGATATGGTATCCCGGATACAACGAATTCGAACTGAACTATTGCCGGCTGGCCAAACTAAGAGATTCTCCACATCGACCATTATACCAGAGGTAGAGGTTGGTATTGCCTCTAAAATGGCCCATAGCACTTATGCCCTAGACCCGTACCAGTTAGTCAGAAAAGGATAAGGGGGTACCCTGGTATATCACAAATTCGAAAATGAACTATTGCCGGCTGGCCAAACGAAGAGATTCTCCACGTGGGCAATGATACCAGAGGAAGAGGTACTTATTGCCTTTAAAATGGCCCATAGCACTTATACCCTAGACCCGTACGAGTTTGTCAGAAGAGGGTTCAAAGGGAGGATATGGTATCCCGAATACAACGAATTCGAACTGAACTATTGCCGGCTGGCCAAACTAAGAGATTCTCCACATCGACCATTATACCAGAGGTAGAAGTTGGTATTGCCTCTAAAATGGCCCATAGCACTTATGTCCTAGACCCGTACGAGTTAGTCAGAAAAGGATAAGGGGGGTACCCTGGTATATCACAAATTCGAAAATGAACTATTGCCGGCTGGCCAAACGAAGAGATTCTCCACGTGGGCAATGATACCAGAGGAAGAGGTACTTATTGCCTTTAAAATGGACCATAGCACTTATACCCTAGACCCGCACGAGTTTGTCAGTAGAGGGTTCAAAGGGGGGATATGGTATCCCGGATACAACGAATTCGAACTGAACTATTGCCGGCTGGCCAAACTAAGAGATTCTCCACATCGACCATTATACCAGAGGTAGAGGTTGGTATTGCCTCTAAAATGGCCCATAGCACTTATGCCCTAGACCCGTACCAGTTAGTCAGAAAAGGATAAGGGGGTACCCTGGTATATCACAAATTCGAAAATGAACTATTGCCGGCTGGCCAAACGAAGAGATTCTCCACGTGGGCAATGATACCAGAGGAAGAGGTACTTATTGCCTTTAAAATGGCCCATAGAACTTATACCCTAGACCCGTACGAGTTTGTCAGAAGAGGGTTCAAAGGGAGGATATGGTATCCCGAATACAACGAATTCGAACTGAACTATTGCCGGCTGGCCAAACTAAGAGATTCTCCACATCGACCATTATACCAGAGGTAGAAGTTGGTATTGCCTCTAAAATGGCCCATAGCACTTATGCCCTAGACCCGTACGAGTTAGTCAGAAAAGGATAAGGGGTGTACCCTGGTATATCACAAATTCGAAAATGAACTATTGCCGGCTGGCCAAACGAAGAGATTCTCCACGTGGGCAATGATACCAGAGGAAGAGGTACTTATTGCCTTTAAATGGACCAGAGCACTTATACCCTAGACCCGCACGAGTTTGTCAGTAGAGGGTTCAAAGGGGGGATATGGTATCCCGGATACAACGAATTCGAACTGAACTATTGCCGGCTGGCCAAACTAAGAGATTCTCCACATCGACCATTATACCAGAGGTAGAGGTTGGTATTGCCTCTAAAATGGCCCATAGCACTTATGCCCTAGACCCGTACGAGTTAGTCAGAAAAGGATAAGGGGGTACCCTGGTATATCACAAATTCGAAAATGAACTATTGCCGGCTGGCCAAACGAAGAGATTCTCCACGTGGGCAATGATACCAGAGGAAGAGGTACTTATTGCCTTTAAAATGGCCCATAGCACTTATACCCTAGACCCGTACGAGTTTGTCAGAAGAGGGTTCAAAGGGAGGATATGGTATCCCGAATACAACGAATTCGAACTGAACTATTGCCGGCTGGCCAAACTAAGAGATTCTCCACATCGACCATTATACCAGAGGTAGAAGTTGGTATTGCCTCTAAAATGGCCCATAGCACTTATGCCCTAGACCCGTACGAGTTAGTCAGAAAAGGATAAGGGGGGTACCCTGGTATATCACAAATTCGAAAATGAACTATTGCCGGCTGGCCAAACGAAGAGATTCTCCACGTGGGCAATGATACCAGAGGAAGAGGTACTTATTGCCTTTAAATGGACCATAGCACTTATACCCTAGACCCGCACGAGTTTGTCAGTAGAGGGTTCAAAGGGGGGATATGGTATCCCGGATACAACGAATTCGAACTGAACTATTGCCGGCTGGCCAAACTAAGAGATTCTCCACATCGACCATTATACCAGAGGTAGAGGTTGGTATTGCCTCTAAAATGGCCCATAGCACTTATGCCCTAGACCCGTACGAGTTAGTCAGAAAAGGATAAGGGGGTACCCTGGTATATCACAAATTCGAAAATGAACTATTGCCGGCTGGCCAAACGAAGAGATTCTCCACGTGGGCAATGATACCAGAGGAAGAGGTACTTATTGCCTTTAAAATGGCCCATAGCACTTATACCCTAGACCCGTACGAGTTTGTCAGAAGAGGGTTCAAAGGGAGGATATGGTATCCCGAATACAACGAATTCGAACTGAACTATTGCCGGCTGGCCAAACTAAGAGATTCTCCACATCGACCATTATACCAGAGGTAGAAGTTGGTATTGCCTCTAAAATGGCCCATAGCACTTCTGCCCTAGACCCGTACGAGTTAGTCAGAAAAGGATAAGGGGGGTACCCTGGTATATCACAAATTCGAAAATGAACTATTGCCGGCTGGCCAAACGAAGAGATTCTCCACGTGGGCAATGATACCAGAGGAAGAGGTACTTATTGCCTTTAAAATGGACCATAGCACTTATACCCTAGACCCGCACGAGTTTGTCAGTAGAGGGTTCAAAGGGGGGATATGGTATCCCGGATACAACGAATTCGAACTGAACTATTGCCGGCTGGCAAAACTAAGAGATTCTCCACATCGACCATTATACCAGAGGTAGAGGTTGGTATTGTTACGATTTAGTGATCGTATTGTTAAATTAATAGTACTCGTGTTCTCCATATTCTATAGTAGTAATTTTATGAGTCAGCTGTTTTTGTTTACGTTTTCGCAACGCTATTTTTACGATGGAATGTCACCTCGTACAGAATATTCACGGTTAGTTGGCATGTATTTCAATGATACATGATGCGCTTATGTGTTTACCTTATTTGCTTATTTAGTTTCTTAATGTAATAACTTGTGTTTTAGCCGTAATCGTCTAAATACCAGCAGTGCCATAGTTTATTTACAAGAGAAGCCATATTTATTTGTGTATTGGCGGTCTGCAACACGAGATTGCCTGTGAACATAACAAACGTTTTGATTGGTCGATCCACTGACGGGAAATTATAAATAGAAGGTTGACGAAACGAACTTTAGATTTAATCTCACCGCCTGCAAGAGCAGTCGGAATTTATGCTGTCTTGATGTCCTTATAATTTAGTGTGAAGGTTTTGAATGTTTTAAGAAAACTAAACCTTCTAGCACATGGCTATTGTTTGTTTTGCAAAAGTCAACCTTCGACCTATGGGAAAGTCCCGTCAGCTGTCGTTCCACTTAGTCAACCTTCTATCGATGAAATAGGATGAAAGAGATTTTCTGGAAATCTACTTTCGGTTTAGGAAATAAGATATATGAATATCTTTTTATAAATCAACCCTTTTTAAGTATTTTATACTTTTGGAAATAGAAGGTTGAAAAGTTCAACCTTCTATCAAATCAACCTACGGAAACAAGTCAACCTAAATGGGAATTTGAAGTCAACCCTCCTGATCTATAAATAAAGATGATTACGGCAAATTGTAAATAAATATAAATGTATGTTTTTATGATCAATTGTAAATATTTGATTATATAGATGTTATATAAAATGCATCTGAACTTTATACCTGACTTAGTTATTATTTCAACCATATACCAACTCAAAGGATCCATGCAAATTATGTTCGATCGAGCCTCCTTATTCATTTAAACTTACCACTCGGTTTAAGGGGCGAAATCGTTACATTGGTGTCAGAAGTGGGATCCTATTAACTTTGAATTTGGTGGTTGAAATAAATAATTTATAAATTATACTAAAGAAGCTTTAGTATATTTACCTGATTTCACTAAATTTTTATAGTAAGAATTATTAAAATTTTAGTACAATATGGATGATTCTAGAGAAGTAATTATAGATGTAAATCATTCTTTCCAAGAGGAAAATGATGGGGAAATTACCATTCCTTTAAATGAACGGAAGGTTGATAGTGTTGACTATGCAGAGCAGAAAATAAGCCATGACAAAGAGCAAAACTTATTTATGAATGAATTAAGAAACCTTAAAAGTTTATTTCATAACCAATTTGGGGAGATAACCCATGAGTTTTCCAATTGTCAAAAAGAAGTTATCATTGCTGTAAATCAGATAAAAAGAGATTTTCAAGAGGAAATTTCTTGTATTAAAGACCGCATAAGCAAAATTGAAGATGCTGTATATGAAAACAAGAGAAATATTTCTACCAATTATAAAATGATTGAACAAAATAAAGATTTAGTAAATCACAATAATCACATGAGTGACATTGTAAACACTGAAAACAAATCTAGAGGTGATGGGCAAGCAGTTCCTGATGAAGCTAATCAGACAAATCAAAATACAGAAAAGCAACAACAAAACACAGATGATATTTATTCATTTAATAAAGATAAAATGTATAATATAAATCAAAACTATGCTGTACTGGATAGACCCAAGGTTCCAAGATTGACCAATTCCCATACCCATTTACCCAAGTCTAGTAATGTAACCATGAAGCCACAGTTGTATGAGGGAGATGAAGATTTAGATGAATATTTAGCTCAATTTGAAATTTTAGCTGAAATAAACGGTTGGAATTATGCAACCAAATCATTATATTTGGGTGGTAGTTTAAAAGGGGGAGCAAGAGCTCTTTTAAATGAACTAGATAAGGAATCTAGGAAAGATTATAATAGCTTAGTAAAAGTTTTGGACAATAGATATGGTTCAGCTGAGAAATCAGAACTTTTTAGGGCAAAACTTCAGACCCGTATGAGAGGTAAAGAAGAAAGTTTACCTGAGTTAGCTCAGTCAATTAAGAAATTGACTAGGCAAGCTTATCCAAGTGCCCAATCCACAATAACTAGTGTATTAGCACTAGAACATTTTATAGATGCTTTACAAGATGCTGATTTAAGACTAAGACTTAGGGAATCTAACCCTAAATCCATACATGAAGCAGAAACACTAGCTGTTAGGCTAGAGACGTTAAAGTTAGCAGAGAGACAAAAAGGGAGGATGGTTAGACAGGCAGATTCAGTTCAGACTAATGCTAAATTTAATACAGAGTTGAATGATGACAAGGGGGAAGATTTAAAATCCTTAAAAAATGAATTAGGTGATTTTAAAAGAGAAATGATCTCATTGTCCAGAAATATAAAGGGTATGTCCCAAAACCAAAATAGGAACCAAGGGGGAGGTAACCAGCAGAGGAACTATCAGAATGGTCAGAAAGGGTACTATAATAACCAGAATAAGAATTTTGGTCAGGGCAATAGAAATTTTAACCAGAGAAATAATAATTTTGGTCAGAATCAGAATAATTATAATCAACAGGGAAACCAGTTGAGGTCGGACTCAGGGGTCGGAGCCAGGCCGGGACAGAATGGCCCAAGTCGATAAAGATAAATGAATCTTTGGCAAATAACGAGGGATTATTTGTCAGAGCTAAAATTAATGATAAATGTTTAGCTTTTCTTGTGGATACTGGAGCAAATGTTACTATTTTAAGTAAGAAATTTATTAATGAAATAAATCCCTCATTACTTCCAAAAATGAATCCTGTAAATATTAATTTGATTACTGCTACAGGTGATAGTTCACCATTTATAGGACAAATTGATGTTAAAATTTGTCTTGGAAATTATATTTATTACCACAATGTTTTAGTGGCTGATATTTCCAATGAAGGTATCATTGGAATGGATTTTCTTGTGACTCATGACTGTGATGTCTTGTTAAGTCAAAATAAGTTGAAAATTAAAGGGGAGATAATTCAATGTTATCATTATGCAAGTAATGCTATATCTTGTTATAGAGTTGCTATACAAGAGACAGTAGATGTGCCTGCTAACTCAGAAATGATTGTTTCTGGAGAGGCAGATGGACCTATTTTTAGAGGTCTAGCTGGTTTAATAGAACCTAATGAGAAGTTTATGGAGAAAAATGGTTTATTGGTGGCAAGATCAATTGTACATCCAGAGATGTATAACATTCCTTTGAGGATAATAAATTTAAATAAAGAGCCCTGCACTTTATATAAGGGTACAATTATTGCAACCTGCAATAAAGTAGACGAAGAAAATATTCAAACTTCTGAGTTTGTAAATAGTGTGGCTGGTGGCCAAACTATAGTAAATAAGGGGAGACAATTACCTGATTATTTACATGAAGTATTTGAGTCTAATCAAGCTAATCTTGATAAAGATCAAAAGGAGAAATTTAGAGACCTTTAAATAGAATATAGTGACATATTCTCAAAGTCCTCTGAGGACATTGGTTTAACTGACTTAGTTGAACATACCATAAATACTGGAAATAACCCTCCAGTACGTCAGCGACCCAGACGAATACCCCTAGCTAGAATGAAGGATGCTGAAGCTGAGATTCAGAAAATGGTTAAGCAAGATATTATAGAACCTTCTACAAGTCCCTGGAACTCCAATATTGTTCTCGTGAAGAAGTCAGATGGTAGTTGGCGATTTTGTATTGATTTTCGCGCCGTAAATTTATTGGTTTTACGTCCATCCTACCCCCTGCCACGTATAGATGACACTATAGACTCCTTGTCAGGCTCCAAGTTCTTCTCAACCGTAGATTTAAAGTCGGGATATTATCAGATTCCAGTAGCGAAAGAAGATCGACCAAAAACAGCCTTTTCCTTTCCAGGGGGTGGTCTCTGGCAGTTCAAGAGAATGCCAATGGGTCTATGTAATAGTGCCCCTGTTTTTGAACAATTGATGGAAACAGTTTTATCAGGTCTGACCTGGAAAATTTGTTTAGTTTACCTAGATGATATAATTGTTTTCTCAAAATCATTTGAAGAACATATGAAGAACTTGAGAGAAGTTTTTCAAAGATTAAAAGCAGCTAATTTAAAGCTGAATCCCAAGAAGTGTAACTTTCTTAAGAAAGAAGTTAAATTTTTAGGTCACATTGTTAGCGAAAGTGGAGTAGCTACTGACCCTAATAAAGTTCAGTCAGTTAAGGACTGGCCAGTGCCCAAGAGTATAAAAGATGTGAGAAGTTTTCTAGGATTAACATCCTATTATAGAAAATTTATTTTGAAATATGCTGATAAAGCTAAGCCTATGTATAAGGTTACTGAGAAAAACCAAAAGTTTGTCTGGACAGAAGAATGTCAACAATCTTTTGAGGAATTAAAGACTACTTTAATTAGTGCACCTATTTTAGCCTACCCTACCAGGGAGGATTTATTTATTTTGGATACCGACGCGAGTAATGATGGTATGGGAGCAGTGCTATCCCAACTCCAGGATGGAGTAGAAAAAGTAATTTGTTACTTTAGTAAAACTTTCAGTAGATCTGAGAGAAAATATTGTGTTACCAGAAGAGAACTACTAGCTGTAGTTGCCTCTATTAAACATTTTCACCATTATTTATATGGTAAATACTTCAAGGTTAGAAGTGACCATGGTGCATTAAGTTGGTTGTTCAATTTTAAGAATCCAGAAGGTCAGTTAGCTCGTTGGTTCGAGGTCCTGGCATCATATGATTTTAAAATTGAGCACAGAGCTGGAAGGTCCCACAATAATGCAGACGCCCTAAGTCGACGTCCTTGCTATAACAAAGAATGTCCTCACTGTGCTAGAGCAGAAATAAATTATGAATTGGTTCCAACATGACAAGTGACGAAACTTGCCACAAAATAAAAAGTCATGTAATTCATAATGAATTTAGAAGTAAGGGTTCAGATGTAAACCCTGATGTACTCCCTGTTCAGTCTAAAATAGTAAGAGTTTGTACCAGATCTAAGGATTATGGTTGCAGTCAAAATAAGAAGGACGACCCAGAGAAGGAGATAAATTTTGAAAATGTTTCAGAATCTCAATTATCTGATGATGTAATCAGTATAATTATCCAGTGGAAAATAGATGAAGTGAAACCCATATGGGCAGATGTATCCCATATGAGTCCTGAAGTTAAATTTTATTGGTCAAGATTAAATTCTTTAATTCTTGTCAATGGAATCTTATATAGAAAGTGGGAAAGTTATAATGGAAAACATTATGATCTACATATTGTTCTTCCAGCTAATTTTAAAAGGTTCGTGTTGAACCAAGTACATAACACAGTGACCGGTGGTCATCTTGGTGTTAGAAAGACTCTATCAAAAATTAAACAGAGATATTTTTGGTATAAAATGAGACAGGATGTTAAATTTTGGTGTACCAAATGTGATATTTGTGCTTCTAAGAAAGCACCTTGTAAAAAACCTAAGGCCCCTATGAAGCAGTATCTTGTGGGTGCTCCTTGGGAAAGAATGGCTATTGACATTCTAGGACCTTTACCAATAAGTGTCAATAATAATCGCTATCTGATGGTAGTTCAGGATTATTTTTCAAAATGGACGGAAGCTATACCAATTCCAGACACTGAAGCAGTGACAGTGGCTAAGAAATTTGTGGAAAGAATAGTAACCATTTTTGGGGTTCCTCTTTCAATCCACTCAGATCAAGGGTCTAATTTTGAATCTAATGTGTTCAAAGAGATGTGTATTATTTTGGGTATCCATAAAACCCGTACAACACCATTCCGACCAAAATCGGATGGTATGGTTGAAAAGTCAAATTCAACCATTGAGACGATGTTATCTGCTTTTGTAAGCAAACACCAGAGAGATTGGGACGAATATATTTATTTATTGATGTTGGCCTATCGGTCATCAGAACATGAGAGTTTGGGTACATCTCCATGTTCTATGTTATTTGGAAGAGAAGTTAATCTTCCAGTAGACTTAATTCTGGGTAGACCAGAGACTGAAAAGTCACCTTTGCCTTTAAAAACTGTTTATGCCTATGAATTATCCCAAAAGTTGGAGGTAATTCATAAGTTTGCACGAAATAAATTAAAACTGTCCAGTGACAGAATGAAAAGAAATTATGATGTTGGAACTAAGATGCAAACATTTGATGTAGGAGATCCCGTGTGGTTACATAATCCTCGTCGTGTCAAGGGATTGTGTCCTAAGTTACAAAATAATTGGGAAGGCCCATATATTATTGTAAATAAACTTAATGATGTCATATATAGAATACAGAAGGGACCAAAGATGAAACCTAAGGTGGTGCACCAAGACAGATTGAAGCCCTATCTTGGAGAAAATGTTCCTGTTTGGTTTAATTAAATATGTGGAGCTTGCGGTACAGAAGAAGATGTTGAACAGTCAGCCTAGAACATTTATTGGAAGAAATGAGCATTGTGTTATATATTTATATGTGTGTTACCTAAATAATTCTATGTGAATACATGAGTTTTCGGTAAATGTATATTGTAACTTGTTAGACAGTTGTTGTCTTATGAGTTATTCGATTTTGTTTTCAAGTTTTTAGCCAACCAACCAATTAATTTAATTAATGTATAGATAGTTTCTGTGCATTTGAGGACAAACGCCTAGTGGTTAGGGGGCTGTGTTACGATTTAGTGATCGTATTGTTAAATTAATAGTACTCGTGTTCTCCATATTCTATAGTAGTAATTTTATGAGTCAGCTGTTTTTGTTTACGTTTTCGCAACGCTATTTTTACGATGGAATGTCACCTCGTACAGAATATTCACGGTTAGTTGGCATGTATTTCAATGATACATGATGCGCTTATGTGTTTACCTTATTTGCTTATTTAGTTTCTTAATGTAATAACTTGTGTTTTAGCCGTAATCGTCTAAATACCAGCAGTGCCATAGTTTATTTACAAGAGAAGCCATATTTATTTGTGTATTGGCGGTCTGCAACACGAGATTGCCTGTGAACATAACAAACGTTTTGATTGGTCGACCCACTGACGGGAAATTATAAATAGAAGGTTGACGAAACGAACTTTAGATTTAATCTCACCGCCTGCAAGAGCAGTCGGAATTTATGCTGTCTTGATGTCCTTATAATTTAGTGTGAAGGTTTTGAATGTTTTAAGAAAACTAAACCTTCTAGCACATGGCTATTGTTTGTTTTGCAAAAGTCAACCTTCGACCTATGGGAAAGTCCCGTCAGCTGTCGTTCCACTTAGTCAACCTTCTATCGATGAAATAGGATGAAAGAGATTTTCTGGAAATCTACTTTCGGTTTAGGAAATAAGATATATGAATATCTTTTTATAAATCAACCCTTTTTAAGTATTTTATACTTTTGGAAATAGAAGGTTGAAAAGTTCAACCTTCTATCAAATCAACCTACGGAAACAAGTCAACCTAAATGGGAATTTGAAGTCAACCCTCCTGATCTATAAATAAAGATGATTACGGCAAATTGTAAATAAATATAAATGTATGTTTTTATGATCAATTGTAAATATTTGATTATATAGATGTTATATAAAATGCATCTGAACTTTATACCTGACTTAGTTATTATTTCAACCATATACCAACTCAAAGGATCCATGCAAATTATGTTCGATCGAGCCTCCTTATTCATTTAAACTTACCACTCGGTTTAAGGGGCGAAATCGTTACAGTATTGCCTCTAAAATGGCCCATAGCACTTATGCCCTAGACCCGTACCAGTTAGTCAGAAAAGGATAAGGGGGTACCCTGGTATATCACAAATTCGAAAATGAACTATTGCCGGCTGGCCAAACGAAGAGATTCTCCACGTGGGCAATGATACCAGAGGAAGAGGTACTTATTGCCTTTAAAATGGCCCATAGCACTTATACCCTAGATCCGTACGAGTTTGTCAGAAGAGGGTTCAAAGGGAGGATATGGTATCCCGAATACAACGAATTCGAACTGAACTATTGCCGGCTGGCCAAACTAAGAGATTCTCCACATCGACCATTATACCAGAGGTAGAGGTTGGTATTGCCTCTAAAATGGCCCATAGCACTTATGCCCTAGACCCGTACGAGTTAGTCAGAAAAGGATAAGGGGGTACCCTGGTATATCACAAATTCGAAAATGAACTATTGCCGGCTGGCCAAACGAAGAGATTCTCCACGTGGGCAATGATACCGGAGGAAGAGGTACTTATTGCCTTTAAAATGGCCCATAGCACTTATACGTATACCCTAGACCCGTACGAGTTTGTCAGAAGAGGGTTCAAAGGGAGGATATGGTATCCCGAATACAACGAATTCGAACTGAACTATTGCCGGCTGGCCAAACTAAGAGATTCTTCACATCGACCATTATACCAGAGGTAGAAGTTGGTATTGCCTCTAAAATGGCCCATAGCACTTATGCCCTAGACCCTTACGAGTTAGTCAGAAAAGGATAAGGGGGGTACCCTGGTATATCACAAATTCGAAAATGAACTATTGCCGGCTGGCCAAACGAAGAGATTCTCCACGTGGGCAATGATACCAGAGGAAGAGGTACTTATTGCTTTTAAAATGGCCCATAGCACTTATACCCTAGACCCGCACGAGTTTGTCAGTAGAGGGTTCAAAGGGGGGATATGGTATCCCGGATACAACGAATTCGAACTGAACTATTGCCGGCTGGCCAAACTAAGAGATTCTCCACATCGACCATTATACCAGAGGTAGAGGTTGGTATTGCCTCTAAAATGGCCCATAGCACTTATGCCCTAGACCCGTACGAGTTAGTCAGAAAAGGATAAGGGGGGTACCCTGGTATATCACAAATTCGAAAATGAACTATTGCCGGCTGGCCAAACGAAGAGATTCTCCACGTGGGCAATGATACCAGAGGAAGAGGTACTTATTGCCTTTAAATGGACCATAGCACTTATACCCTAGACCCGCACGAGTTTGTCAGTAGAGGGTTCAAAGGGGGGATATGGTATCCCGGATACAACGAATTCGAACTGAACTATTGCCGGCTGGCCAAACTAAGAGATTCTCCACATCGACCATTATACCAGAGGTAGAGGTTGGTATTGCCTCTAAAATGGCCCATAGCACTTATGCCCTAGACCCGTACGAGTTAGTCAGAAAAGGATAAGGGGGTACCCTGGTATATCACAAATTCGAAAATGAACTATTGCCGGCTGGCCAAACGAAGAGATTCTCCACGTGGGCAATGATACCAGAGGAAGAGGTACTTATTGCCTATAAAATGGACCATAGCACTTATACCCTAGACCCGTACGAGTTTGTCAGAAGAGGGTTCAAAGGGAGGATATGGTATCCCGAATACAACGAATGCGAACTGAACTATTGCCGGCTGGTCAAACTAAGAGATTCTCCACATCGACCATTATACCAGAGGTAGAAGTTGGTATTGCCTCTAAAATGGCCCATAGCACTTATGCCCTAGACCCGTACGAGTTAGTCAGAAAAGGATAAGGGGGGTACCCTGGTATATCACAAATTCGAAAATGAACTATTGCCGGCTGGCCAAACGAAGAGATTCTCCACGTGGGCAATGATACCAGAGGAAGAGGTACTTATTGCCATTAAATGGACCATAGCACTTATACCCTAGACCCGCACGAGTTTGTCAGTAGAGGGTTCAAAGGGGGGATATGGTATCCCGAATACAACGAATTCGAACTGAACTATTGCCGGCTGGCAAAACTAAGAGATTCTCCACATCGACCATTATACCATAGGTAGAGGTTGGTATTGCCTCTAAAATGGCCCATAGCACTTATGCCCTAGACCCGTACGAGTTAGTCAGAAAAGGATAAGGGGGTACCCTGGTATATCACAAATTCGAAAATGAACTATTGCCGGCTGGCCAAACGAAGAGATTCTATACGTGGGCAATGATACCAGAGGAAGAGGTACTTATTGCCTTTAAAATGGCCCATAGCACTTATACCCTAGACCCGTACGAGTTTGTCAGAAGAGGGTTCAAAGGGAGGATATGGTATCCCGAATACAACGAATTCGAACTGAACTATTGCCGGCTGGCCAAACTAAGAGATTCTCCACATCGACCATTATACCAGAGGTAGAGGTTGGTATTGCCTCTAAAATGGCACATAGCACTTATGCCCTAGACCCGTACGAGTTAGTCAAAAAATGATTAAGGGGGGGGGGGGGGTACCCTGGTATATCACAAATTCGAAAATGAACTATTGCCGGCTGGCCAAACGAAGAGATTCTCCACGTGGGCAATGATACCAGAGGAAGAGGTACTTGTTGCCTTTAAAATGGCCCATAGCACTTATACCCTAGACCCGTACGAGTTTGTCAGAAGAGGGATCAAAGATAGGATATGGTATCCCGAATACAACGAATTCGAACTGAACTATTGCCGGCTGGCCAAACTAAGAGATTCTCCACATCGACCATTATACCAGAGGTAGAGGTTGGTGTTACCTCTAAAATGGCCCATAGCACTTATGCCCTAGACCCGTACGAGTTAGTCAGAAAAGGATAAGGGGGGTACCCTGGTATATCACAAATTCGAAAATGAACTATTGCCGGCTGGCCAAACGAAGAGATTCTCCACGTGGGCAATGATACCAGAGGAAGAGGTACTTATTGCCTTTAAAATGGCCTATATCACTTGTATCTTAGACCCGTACGAGTTTGTTAGTAGAAGGTTAAAAGGGGGGATATGGTATTCCGGTTAACAACGAATTCGAACTGAACTATTGCCGGCTGGCCAAACTAAAAGATTCTCCGCATCGACCATTATACCAGAGGTAGAGGTTGGTACTGCCTCTAAAATGGCCCATAGCACTTATGCCCTAGACTCGTACGAGTTAGTCAGGAAAGGATAAGGAGGGGGTACCCAAGTATATCACAAATTCGAAATGAATTATTGCCGGCTGGCCAAACAAAGAGATTGTCCCCGTAGGCAATGATACCAGAGGAAGAGGTACTTATTGACTTTAAAATGACCCATAGCACTTATACCCTAGACCCGTATGAGTAAGTAAGTAGAGGGTTAAAAGTGGGGATATGGGATACCGGTTTACAACAAATTCGAACTGAACTATTGCCGGCTGGCCAAGCTAAGAGATTCTCCACATCGACAATTATACCAGAGGTAGAAGTTGATATTGACTCTAAAATGACCCATAACACTTATGCCCTAGACCCGTACGAGTCAGTCAGCAAAGGGAAAGGGGTTTATTGAACTGTTGCCGACTAGGAAAACTAAAAGATTCTCCACTAGGTCCACGATAACAGGGACAAAGATAGTTATTACCTTTAAAATGGATAATAGCACTGATGCCTTAGACCCGTAAGATTTTTCAGAAGAGGGTTAAAATGGAAATTAATTATTGTTGACTGGCCATACTAAGAGATTCTCCACGTTAGCCATTATTGGTTTACCTATCACGGGAGCATAACGTCCGATTTATTGTACTTGTCCATTGTCGACGTCGTACTGTCAGTGACTTCGCCTTGGAATACGAATATGTATATTTAATGTACTGGCTGAACAGTTGTTGTAGTACATATTGCCTTAACTATCATCTTTATTTATGATACCGTGACCCGGATCTCGAAAAAATGAAATCAGTCAGATCGGAGAACAGAAGACAGAAGCGCTGTTACCAGACTATTCCGAAATAGAATTACCGGAGAAATAATATCT
Organism: Mytilus edulis; assembly: GCF_963676685.1. Taxonomy (NCBI): domain Eukaryota; kingdom Metazoa; phylum Mollusca; class Bivalvia; order Mytilida; family Mytilidae; genus Mytilus; species Mytilus edulis. Next base: position 54,208,900 of record NC_092350.1, read on the forward strand.
CGGAAATACGTTGTGTGTCGCTTTCTCAAAGTCGCTTGCTACAGTAATCCTTAGAGTTTTCCGAAACGTGTTTATCCCAATTCAATCCACTTTTCCATAGATCCTGTATGAGCTTCTTTGTTCGTATTGTGACCGGGCTAAGTATTCTAAGTGGATCGTATTTTTTCGAAGAATTTTCAAAATCTCACTTTTTGTTACAATGTCTAGTATTGGAATATCACATTTAGTCCGGCGGCCACAAGTATATTTCAGACGAGTTGTGCACATCCTGATATAAGCATGAACATTGGCATAGACCTTCCTGAAATGTTACTCTTTTATTTCAGATAAGAAGGCATTTGAAAAAAATGTCTCACTGCCGGTTAAATACAAAATGGCGGACATCATACTTTAATCGGCCCAATATAGAAGGCTAGTACTGTGGATTCATTTATTTTCGTGGGTACCAATTTTCGTGGATTCAGGGAAACTTACATATTCGTGGATATTTAATTTCGTGGTTTTATCGAAGTCTGCATACTAGTACAAGCCTTTGTAAAATTTGTCATTCGTTGAACATCAGATTTCGTGGTTTGCCTGTACCAACGAAATCCACGAAAAATTGGTATCCCACGAATAATAATGAATCCACAGTATGTGAAAAGGATCTATCAGCATGCTGCTATAATAATATTTGGTACAAACCTTTGTTATGTAATACTTTTGGATATATTATATAGATAAAATGTCTCTAAAAACCCTACTTTCGGTAGAATCCAATATGGCGGACATTGACTAAAATAAGCTTATTTTTTAGGGAGGGGGATTGAAATGTGTTTTAACGTATTGTTACTATCATTAAATTGTACAGGAACATTTCTTTGATGTCTCCAAGGGATACAATGTATAAGATATATGTCTTAAAAATCCTTTCTTCCGGTAATATTCAAAATGGAGGACATAAATATGTCATTTTTTTATTTTGATATTTATCTTTTTTTCAAAATGTGAAGAAAGTGGGTTTTTTTTGTGGTGGTCATCAACTTTAGGCTTTAATTTATCCTCTAAACCACTTATCATATTCTGTAGTTAATATTTAAATACAAAGTTAACACTTCCGGTAAAAAAAAAACCAATATGGCGTAAATGTCAAAGATGAGTCCTCACTCCATATGTTCGATGTAGAGCTTTGGATAGATTGATTTAATCAAAATAAAATCACTTAAGTACTAAACCTTTTAAAAATTACCACTATTTGGCAAAATAAACTTGTAAATTCCCAGTTACCACCACATGCACACGACGCAGGGCACGGGAGACTTGATTTTCCTCATAAAAACATCCGCCACAACCTTTCTTACATCCACAATGTGCAAGCTTCTGACAACATGATGAGCCCTCAGAAATAGTTTTTTAAAAGTGATCCTCTTTGTTCCGTCGTCATCCATTAGCGCCTGGACTTGGTAGCATACGAGCCAATTTCAGGCTCGTCCCCTAAACACGTGTCTTAGTATATTGTACATTTTGCATGCTGGAAAAGACTAGACTAAGTTGATAACCTCAATTAACCTACCCTTTTGCGTAAATAGATATTTCTTGCTTTGTTAACCATGCTAACCCCATATGATTATTTTTTGCTATCTTACAGTAAACACCGGTGATTTAGGCGGATCAATTATCATTCTTTAAGTTAAAGTCACATCTTCAAATGCTATCAATGTCTCCCAAACAGTCTTTTTCCCCCTTTTCAAGAAAACAGAGAACCGTATCACAACCGGAAAATGGATCACAATATTTGTGTGTGATCCCTAATCGCGAGTGCATTTGGAAGGTCATTTATATATATTTATCCAAAGCTTTTCCTCCTCTTAAACACAATCCATAGTTCGTTTACCCCTATGTCACGGAATAGCGAAACAGTAATGACAGCATCATCAGAAACGACTGTTCGAATAATGACTTGTTTAATTTCGTGTTTCACTGCATCAGACACATGCACCATGATTCTAGTGTCAGCCTTTTAATACATATGTATTAATATGGTGTTTAACTTGAAACGCATCACGGCGGTAAAGATAGAATATCCTGAACATGTGTTGCTACAACTGTCATATGCATCCAAGACTTTATCATAATAGTTTCATGCTTTTTAAGATAAGGGCATAATACCCTATCAGAATACTCGTTATGAAACAACTTGAAACTGTAACAGTGGATGAATGCATATATAGACAATACCGGTAGTTTGAATGCTGCCACAAGAAAAAAGAAATACACTTAGGGGTAAGAAAATACAAAGACGAATCCAGAGTCGAAATAAATCTCAAAATTGGTAAAGTTTTCTGAGAGATGACGACATTAAGAAAGAACTTTTTAGTTTTTATTCACAGGCGCTTGCGCAATAGATTTTGAGGAAGAGTTAGTTGTAGCAACAAATGCTCAGGATGTTTTGTGTTATTCACCACATGATGGTGTTTCAAGTTTAGCCCCATGTTAGGCTTATACTATAGAATCAATATACAAAAAAAACATGTGTCTGATGCAGTGATTCACAGACTTAACTGACTCATGACTTGAACAGTCGATACTGATGCTGCTGTCATTGCTGTGTCATTATTCCGTGACATGGGGGCAGATGAACTTTGGCTTGTATTTGGAAGTGGAAAAAGCCTTAGATATAATCTATCCGTGACCTTTCATGTGCACGTTTACTTGAAAGGGAACTTCGTTGTTGACATGGATGGCGTTTGAAGATGTGACTTAATGATTTAGAATGATGATTGATCAGCCAACATCACCAGATATGGATTTGATAATGCCATTGATAAAACGATACGTGGTTTTGTAGTAAGATCGCACAAACTTATCAGATGGGGTTTACGAAGCAAGAAAACATGTTTTTGAAAGTGGAAAGACTTATTGATGATATTTGAACGACTCGGTCTAATGTTTTTCATCATGTAAAACGTGCAATATACCATGGCGGGTGTGGATGAGTAACAAGCTTGAGATTTGGTTTCTATGCTTACTATTCCAGACGCTTATAATGGCGGGGACAATATGAAACATTGGAACCCCTTTGGACAACTCTTTGTGAGGCCTCTTCACCTTATCAGGAGCTTGTACATTATTGATTTAAAAACCAATACCGCCGCTGTCTTAGTAAATGAGGAAAATCAGCTTTCCGATTGTGAATATTTGCGGCCATAAATGATCTGTACTTTTAAAGATGTTTTAGTACTACAGTGATTTTATCTTATTTTCATCAATCTATCCAAATAAAAGCTCTATTTCGAAGATATGGACTGAGGACTCATCTTTGAAATTTACTCCAAATTGGTTTTATATACCGGAAGTGTTAGCTTTGTATTTAATCATTATCTATAGAATACAATAGGTGGTTTAGAAGATAACTTAAAGCCAAAACCAAATGGTAACTGACCAGCACAAAAAAAAAACCAGTTTCTTTACATTTTGAAATAAAGTTGAATATTAAAGTAAAATAACGATGTTTCATGTCCGCCAGTTTGACTATAACCGGAAGTAATGCTTTTAAAGACATATGTCTTATGTATTGTATCCATTAGCAGCATCAAAGAAAGGTTCCTGAACAATTTAATGATAGTAGCAATACCCTCCTTTAAAAATAAGATTATTTTAGTACAATGTCCGCCATGTCGGATTTTACCGAAAGTAGGGTTTTAAAAGACATCTAATCTATATAAAATATCCAAAAGTAGTACATATATTATTATATCAGCATGATAAAAACCGCTTTTCACACACTTACACTAGCCTCTGATATTTGCATGATTTAAGTATGATGTCGGCCATTTAAGATTTTTACCGGATGTGAGACATTTTTTTCAAATGCCTCCTTATCTTGAATAAAAGAGTAACAGCTGAGCTGAGTCTGTGCCAAACTTTATTCCTGTAGCATGATTTGCACAATTTTTCACAAAGCGGCCGTATTAATTTCTGGTACATCAGATCATCGAATCAGCTATTCCATAACATACCAAGTACTTTTGTGTTTTGTCCGCATATAGTAGTACTTCTTCCGTTTTAGCTAGCTTACGAATATCCACACGGTTTGACGTCCAGGATCGTAGATATAATCCAGTTTCCTCCATCATTGATCTCCCTTCCTTATAGTCAGCCCACCCTCGTTCTGTAAACTTAACAGAATGTTGTCCACATACAAATCAGTCATTCAAACTTTTGGAATTATGCGATGTCGACAAATGCAGTCGTAAACAATTTTGATAGGCATAGTGCTTGATTCCTTCTGTACAGGATGATAAGGAATGTAGTGATACTTTTCTTAAGTTCATCTGTTTCATCTACCTTCTCTATGAATCCTCTTCGTTCCTGTTCTTGTATTATGTTCCCGTACTTCTTTAACATATCTGAGTTTTGAGTAAGTCTTTGAAGGACGTTTTCTGTCCTTCTGTTCGTGACTGTTTAATTTATAGGCAATTCATCACGTTTTCAAGGTAACATAGCGGAATATTTGTTTTCTCAGAACTCAATTGATCTGTCCTGATAGACTTAAATATATGCATTGTCGTCTTCGTCTACCTCCCTACTATTTATTCCTAAGTAACTAGTTAAGATGTACGGACAACTCACATGAGTCCAGAAGGTTTGCTATTCTGAAATCGTGCCTTCGAAAGTTGGAAGCGTGAGTTTTGGTACGTTACTCTGATTAAAAGTTGCAGGAAATGTACTTTATTGCGTGTTGATTGTGAGGATGGCTTGGGCAAACTGGTTTTCAAACGACAGTGCGTTGTGTAGGTTTGCTATGTTTTGCGTTGAAACAAACGGTATAGTTTTTGGATTTAAAGTGTGCGTTCTAGTACTTTAGTATTTGATTCAATGTGACGGGACTGCAGGATTTTGGACATTTGTATGAACTTACGTACGTGTCAAATCAAAGTTATCATATTAACCGAAAATTCATCTGAATGAAATACTCTAATTTACCACATCTTCCGGTTCCGTTAAATTTAGAATTTGTTCATTCAAGTCCTAAAACAATGTTTGTGTTTGCACAAGTTTTCCTAGTGTTGTAATGACTTCTACTTGATCGAATTTTGTATTCTCCTTTGTTTCATCTAATCTTCGGTATACCTTGAACTACACGTATATATTTTGCGACTGACTATCTGAACAACGGAACCGAAGTCTTTGAAGGACGTTTTCTGTCCTTCTGTTCGTGACTGCTTAATTTATAGGCAATTCATCACGTTTTCAAGGTAACATAGCGGAATATTTGTTTTCTCAGAACTCAATTGATCTGTCCTGATAGACTTAAATATATGCATTGTCGTCTTCGTCTACCTCCCTATTATTTATTCCTATTTAATCTAAATTCCAAAATCTCTCCAGATTGAATTCTTTAACTTTGTGTGATACTAGAACATTACACATACTAGTCTTCGACGTGTTTGTTTTCTTACCGTATGTAAGTACCGAAAGCATTTATCCGATATTGGATTTCACGGCGGTCGGATCGTTTACACGGACTATATAATCTTTAACAATGTCCCCGTAGTGATATGCGCCTACCAGCAACGATATCTCGAATGAATCGTGCTTTGTCACCGTGTGCGCTATCTTTAAACGACGCAAATAACCGTTCTGTGTATCAATATTACGTATGTGATTCTGTATAGGCATGCCGATCATCTGTGCTATCAGTACTTTGATTGACGGTTTTCAGATAGATTGTTGACTTTTCTATGTGTCTCACGTTTTTCTCTGCACCTCCAAATGCCGATTAATATATTATTTATGTTCCCGCTATCTGTAAATTTAGTTAAGTTTTGCGTTTCAAAAGATGTTTGCCCTCCTTCGTCAAAAAGAATATCCGTATCGATAAAGAACTGATTTGAGCCTACTTGTGCCACGGCAGTTTTCAAAAGTACATTCGATTGCAATTCTGTCCGTTGAGAATACAAAATAGTAGTATTATGTTCCGTATCATCAATGTCATTCACGAGTTGAACGTTGGGCGAATTCGAAGATAGTGGGTTTAACGTGCATTACATTAGTTTGTGTGGTGTTTCTCATTACAACGTGCGTTTAGATTTACATTCGTTTAGTCTGTGTATACCAAGGTAGTTAAAGATAACAAATTTGTTCATACGGCATTATGTGTCGGCTGTTTTACTGCAATGAGTTGGTGGATGTATTTCGTGACATTAAACGCTAGGTCTAGTCTCAATATTCTTGTAAGATTTAGATTTCACCAATTTCGGATGTCGACTCTTTTGTCCTGTGTCCGGTATAACGATATCGTCTAATATGCTTTCAGGGAGGTCCGTTATACCAACGTTTTTGTTCTGTGTTCTCGCGCGAGATATTTTCTGACTTCAACGGGTAATTTGTTGACAATAATGGGAAGAAGTAGTGTGCCGTATGTTTCATGTGTCTAACCCAAAGTTTCTAGACCTTGACGCTACCTCCAATTTGATCGTAAAAAACTTCGTAAGCTTGTTTACTGATTTATAGGCGAAGGAATTTCTAAATCTAGTGCTTCGTGTTCTACTTCATGAGCTTTCAAGCAGTTACACTTTTGTATATTTGTAAGTAACTAGTTAAGATGTACGGACGACTCACATGAGTCCCAGAAGGTTTGCCATTCTGAAATCGTGCCTTCGAAAGTTGGAAGCGTAAGTTTTGGTACGTTACTCTGATTAAAAGTTGCAGGAAATGTACTTTATTGCGTGTTGATTGTGAGAATGGCTTGGGCAAACTGGTTTTCAAACGACAGTGCGTTGTGTAGGTTTGCTATGTTTTGCGTTGAAACAAACGGTATAGTTTTTGGATTTAAAGTGTGCGTTCTAGTACTTTAGTATTTGATTCAATGTGACGGGACTGCAGGATTTTGGACATTTGTATGAACTTACGTACGTGTCAAATCAAGGTTATCATATTACATGTATTAACCGAAAATTCATCTGAATGAAATAATCTAATTTACCCCATCTTCCGGTTCCGTTAACTTTAGAATTTGTTCATTCAAGTCCTAAAACAATGTTTGTGTTTGCACAAGTTTTCCTAGTGTTGTAATGACTTCTACTTGATCGAATTTTGTATTCTCCTTTGTTTCATCTAATCTTCGGTATACCTTGAACTACACGTATTTTGCGACTGACTATCTGAACAACGGAACCGAAATTACGTTAGTGATTGCGAAAAGCAGATTAGCGCAAGTGAAAACCCTTACATAACCGCAACTAGAACTTATGGCCGCAGTTATTGGAACTAGACCAGCTTTTCATGTAAAATCGACCTTCTTATGTAAAAACGTGGCTTTCTGGTCGGATAGCTGTATAGTATTGCACTGGTTAAATCATCGAAACTGTTTAAACGATTTATTGTGAATCGAGCGCGAGGAATAACAAAATCTACAAAATCAACATTAATGGAGATATTGCCCAAAAGAATGCAACCCAACCAATCTCTTAACACGAAGAATTGACGTCGACCAATACATCGATAGTGTCCTTTAAAAAAAGACAGAATTAGTTAACGGTATTGACAATTACAGAAAAAAAAACGAAGACGAGGAATTTCTAAACAATGAAGTACATACTGATCACTATGATATCAGTAACGTTATAGACAATTGGAAATATTGAAATTTTCAGGAAAGTGATTTGAGTAACTGCTTACGTTCAGCGGTTCATATTTAACTACCAATATACCGATATACCAAACATCTGAGATAAAAACACAAGGCAATATCCTAGCACTAGACAATTGTGACTCTTCATAGATGACGGTAGCTTTTTGAGATGCAATGGAAGGATTCACAGCGGAATCATTTTAGAGAATACCAAATTTCCGTATTTATTACCTGCGAATCATTTACTTACCAAACTGATAGTGACAGACGCACACGAGCGTTCACTTAATTCGGACTCAATGCTACGCTTACTTACGTATTACAATCGTATTGGGTACCTATACTTAGACAATATGTTAAGGAGTAATTGATGAAGTTTTCGCTGTTGTTAATCATTGTAATGTTACGTAAGTGTCACGTGTTGACATTAGAGTCAAAATAGATATACATACATTCTATTCGCTTTTGTTATTGTTAGCTATATATAGTTGTCCGATGTAACCTCTTAACGATATTGGTGTCAAGTGAACCTCTTAACGATATTGGTGTCAAGTGACCAGGATGAATTTACAGCTGAAATCGATACTAGCAGGACATAGTAGTGCCGTCTCCGGAATATTCCAGAAATTCGACGAAAAATGGGGAGAGCGGCACAAAACTTGTTGATTCCAATAACCTTCGAAACAGAAGTCGTTAACTCTGATGATTATTTATTTAATTTAAAAAAAAATACAGCCAATAGCAAAATTTATCTAAGTACAAACATCAACGCTAAACACAAATGCCACAAGTTCGCAACATCACGCAAACGTACATGAATGCATAATTTTACATACCTTCATACAAGAGCTTACGTTATTTTTTACGACAAAATTGAAACATATGTACGTGGTTTAGAATCCCTTGGTCAGACAGAGAATACATATGACCCATTATTGGTCCCTATCATATTGAAAAAGTTACCGGGGACGTACGCATAAATCTTACAAGACACCATGAATCAAATAGTTGGCAATTAAATGAACTACTACATATACTATCTCAAGAACTCAACATTATGGAGAGAGGCAATTCCTCTGATCATACGGAGACTTAAACCACTACAGCAGCATTTCACACCAAGGCAAAGGTACGTACAAAATAAATCAACACAAATAAACGTAAAATCATGTGTACTTTTGTAACGAATCACATGTTCCCGTTAATTGCACTAAGATAATTGATCAAACAGCAAATATTTCTGTTGTTAAACAGCATCGTTTATGTTTTAACTGTCTTTGACCCCCAATATAGCTGATTGCAAATCACACAAAAGTTGCAGGAAATGTAAAATAAAGCAGCATACTAGTTTATGCAAAGACGAGGTTAAAAAGATGAAAAACAGAGTAACACTAATGAATATATTACTAGTAACACAATTCAGTAAACACAACACAACGCGAAGAAAACGGGTACAGTTCTTCACTCACAGACACAGACTAAAAACTGTCGTAGCGCAAGTAAGTTCGGGCATTCAATTTTCCTACACAAACACATTATTTGACAAGGGCGCACAGATGCCCTCATCACAGAAAAATAAGCTACAGAGCTTGATTTGACAATTACCAGACAGAAGACCATAAACTTGTCAGGATTTTGTGACACAAGTGATGGCACAGACAACGGCAAATTATCTATCAATGTTTTGATTGTACCAGAAATAGCTGTACCAATGAAGACTTATGTACGTAATATAACAAATTTAAAGTATTTGTTTGGCTTGAAATTAGACCATCCGGTCTCACATGACCCAATGCTTGAAGATTCTCTATTGAATTATATCTAATTCGATTATTACTGGTCAATTGTCGATGATAGAATAGTATGAGGAACAGGACCTACTACCGTCAAGTCGGAAATCCGTAACCTTCTGTCCGGCACAATCAATTGAATACCTGCAAATCCAGATCACACACTTACGTCAATGATGAACATATTAGTAGGTCACAAAGTTGAAGAGTAGAACTTTTATAATGGAGAAATTTATGGAAGTTGAAGCTGCTAGTATAAATAATAATGACAACAAATCTGAAAACAGACAATTCCAAGATGTATATAAATCAAATGGTAGAGGTTACCATATGGAAACATAAAGATATGTTGATAAGTTACCTTGTAAGGAGGAACACCACACCTTACTAGACAACAGAAGTATTGAATAACGGAGAACAGAAAATGTCATTACGCGTCTTAATCGTGTACTTTGAAAATATGGACACTGCCGATGAACCTACCTTACATGTATTTACCGATGCAAGCGCAGTAGCGTACGGCGCTTGTGCGTACTTAGTAAAATGGGAAGAGTCTAACTTTGCCATGGCTAAAAATAGAGTGGCACCTTTGAAAAAGTTAACTATACCACAACTTGAACTTATGGCAGCATTAGTCGGAGGACGGTTAACGTCACATATAATGTCAAGTTTACGGAACGTTAAAAAGTGTGTACTTTGGAGCGACAGTCAAATTATTTTACACTGGATATCTTCAAGGAAGCAACTTAAAACCTTTATAGCAAACAGAGTTATCGAAATCAAAGAGCTCACATGTGAACATAGCTGGAAATATTGCCCTACAGAACACAACCCTGCTGATTTATTATCACGTGGTTTATCGTATGAACAATTGAAAAATAACAAACTATGGATGCATGGTCCGGACTGGTTAACAGACGAGAAACAATGGCCGAATGAATTTCAAATCGACAATAAAGTGATGACCACAACTTGTAAGGACTATGAGAATCAAGGAACACAAGATGACATTATACGGACGAAGAACAACGTATTGAACATAATCAACGTTGATAGATACAATTCATTCAACAAAACCGTGCGTATCTTAGGTTACGTACAGAAATTCATAGATAACTGCCGTAATACAGCTCCTAATACTAGAAGACTGACCACAACATATCTAACACCAAATGATATACATAATGCAACAATGAAGTTAATTGAAGCTGTGCAACACGAAAGATACAGTGATGTTTTTGAAAGCTTATGTTCAAGGTCAACGCATAGTTTGATACGTCAATTACGTTTGTATCTGGACAAAGACGGATTAATACGATGTGGTGGACGCATTAATAACGCACCACTTCCAGAGAATGCAAAATTCCCGTATTTAATACCAACAAAGCATAGATTAACAAAACTACTTATAAATGATATTCACATTGAAAATTTACATTCCGGCATAGGAGCTACCGTAACTTATTTGAGGCAAAAATATTGGATACCTTCAGCACGACAAGAAGTTGGATGCGTAATTCGAAAATGCGTAAGTTGTCGAAAAGTAACAGGAGTTGCATACAAAGCACCAGATCCTCCACCTCTACCAAAAGATAGATTATCGTCCGAAGAACCATTTACTATATCAGGCGTCGATTTCAGCGGTGCGCTTAACATCAAAGGAGACGATGCACTACTTCGAAAAGTGTATATATGTTTGTTTACATGTGCCAATACTCGAGCTATTCATCTTGAAATAGTTCCAGATATGACTGAAAAATCGTTCATGCTAGTTTTTCGTAGATTCATAAGCAGAAAATCGATACCAAGAGTTATGATATCGGACAATGCTACAACATTTGTTGCCGCCGCGGAGGAAATACGAAAGTTAACGGACTCTAGATCTTTACATGACAAATTGTACCAATTTGGAACCACATGGAAATTCATTCCAAAACGTGCCCCATGGTACGGCGGATTTTGGGAAAGACTGGCTGGACTAACTAAAAATTGTCTAAAAAAGATTCTTGGACGCGCATGTATAGATTTACCTCTGTTACAGACATTAGTGGTGGAAACTGAAGCTAGCCTTAACAATAGACCGCTTACCTATATATCGTCAGACATTGCCGATCCAGAGCCGCTTACCCCGTCGCATCTATTGTATGGAAGACAAATTAAATCTTTCCCGTATCCGTTATATACAGATGAAACAGACTGTTATAGTGCCGATTTAACAACCAATCATGAAACTATGAATAATCAAGCGAAAAGGAGATTCCGTCTTATTGAACAATTTTTAGCAAGATGGAAACATGACTATTTGACCTCCTTACGTGAATTTCACCGAGTGTCTGGAAATAACAATCAAAGTGTAAAACTAGGAGATGTAGTCCAGATATATGATGATAATTCTCCACGTACGACATGGAAACTCGGTTTAATTGAAGAACTTACCTATGGAAACGATAACCTTGTGCGATCTGCGACGGTCTGAACATATAACTCTAAACTAAACAGACCAATTGTCAAGTTATATCCTTTGGAGATTTGTGAATCCGACTCAATTACTACACACACGCAAAGATATCAGCGAAGAGCCAAGACAGATGCCGTAGAGAAAATCAGAGAGTGTTTAAAGTGACATTTTTCAATTATATTCAAGTGAAGTGACAGTAAATCTGAGTTATTTGATTTATATGAGACATTAATTTTTAAAAAGAAATATTCATTTCATTTATTTGTAAAAGGTTCATTCAGTTCTAGAACAATTCATTTAATTTATTCAGTATATTTGAGACACTTTCTGCGGCCCCGGAGAATGTTGAGAAACCCACGAACTTTAGCGTGACGTCCTACGGACGTCGGTAAGGAACTTTCATTGTAACGTCATGCTTTTGTTGTTGTTACTTTATACATGAATGTGGCTTATGCAATACAAATATACACCTTAGAACTTTTGTTTCCTTCACGATAGGGCCATTTTAGGGCCAATACCAACCTCTACCTCTGGTATAATGGTCGATGTGGAGAATCTCTCAGTTTGGCCAGCCGGCAATAGTTCAGTTCGAATTCGTTGTATCCGGGATACCATATCCCCCTTTGAACCCTCTACTGACAAACTCGTACGGGTCTAGGGTATAATTTTTATGGGCCATTTTAAAGGCTATAAGTACCTCTTCCTCTGGTATCATTGCCCACGTGATGAATCTCTTCGTTTGGCCAGCCGGCAATAGTTCATTTTCGAATTTGTGATATACCAGGGTACCCCCCTTATCCTTTTCTGACTAACTCGTACGGGTCTAGGGCATAAGTGCTATGAGCCATTTTATAGGCAATACCAACCTCTACCTCTGGTATGATGGTTGATGTGGAGAATCTCTTAGTTTGGCCAGCCGGCAATAGTTCAGTTCGAATTCGTTGTAAACCGGAATACCATATCCCCCCTTTTAACCCTCTACTGACAAACTCGTACGGGTCTAGGGTACAAGTGCTATAAGCCATTTTAAAGGCAATAAGTACCTCTTCCTCTGGTATCATTGCCCACGTGGAGAATCTCTTCGTTTGGCCAGCCGGCAATAGTTCATTTTAGAATTTGTGATATACCAGGGTACCCCCCTTATCCTTTCCAGACTAATTCGTTCGGGTCTAGGGCATAAGTGCTCTGGGCCATTTTATAGGCAATACCAACCTCTACCTCTGGTATGATGGTCGATGTGGAGAATCTCTTAGTTTGGCCAGCCGGCAATAGTTCAGTTCGGATTCGTTGTAAACCGAAATACCATATCCCCCCTTTTAGCCTTCTACTGACAAACTCGTACGGGTCTAGGGTACAAGTGCTATGAGCCATTTTAAAGGCAATAAGTACCTCTTCCTCTGGTATCATTGCCCACGTGGAGAATCTCTTCGTTTGGCCAGCCGGCAATAGTTCATTTTAGAATTTGTGATATACCAGGGTACCCCCCTTATCCTTTCCTGACTAACTCGTACGGGTCTAGGGCATAAGTGCTATGAGCCATTTTATAGGCAATACCAACCTCTACCTCTGATATGATGGTTGATGTGGAGAATCTCTTAGTTTGGCCAGCCGGCAATAGTTCAGTTCGAATTCGTTGTAAACCGAAATACCATATCCCCCCTTCTAATCCTCTACTGACAAAATCGTACGGGTCTAGGGTACAAGTGCTATGGGCCATTTAAAGGCAATAAGTACATTTTTTGTACCTCTTCCTCTGGTATCATTGCCTACGTGGAGAATCTCTTCGTTTGGCCAGCCGGCAATAGTTCATTTTCGAATTTGTGATATACCAGGGTACCCACCCCCCTTGTCCTTTCCTGACTAACTCGTACGGGTTTAGGGCATTAGTGCTATGGGCCATTTTAAAGGCAATGATATAAATTGTTAATGTTAAGATTAATGACTGAGATTGGTGTCCGTAATTTTGAAGAATTATATGTCATTGAAATAGTACTTGACAGTTTTTATTTTCTGTTGTTTTTATTTCTGCAATTAACTATGTTTCTATTTTTTCTGATCTGTTTAAATAGAAAATACTGTCTGTATTGTATGTTTTAGTTTCATGATTGGACTATAATTTTGTAGACAACGAACAACGAACAAATTATGGAATGCCCATATGACCATCAATTCTCTGTAATTCCTAAATTTCTATACTAGTATTCAATCATTTTTTTTATTTATTGTAGCTTACATTAATTTAATAATCACAAAATTTTAATAAGATCTGTTCTTTACTTTATTTGTTTGTTGTAATGTCCCATTAAATTTCTATATTTAATTATATTTATTTCAACTTGTTATTGCTTCAGTTTACATTATTTCTCTTATCACAGAATGTTAAAAGACCATTACTTTGTTTTATATTTATGGAAGCAGTTGCATTGTTTTTATTACATTTACAATGTTATTTAAAGACGCAGACCTAGAAGTCCTTGAAGAAGACCAAAAGTTAATTTAGTAAACGCGGACCTCGAAGAAGACACCTATTGACATGCCTGTTTAAAGTAATATCACATATAAATAGGAACGTTATTTAATCATAGTTATCGTTCATAGTTTCTAACAACACTTCTTCGAACGCAAGTCATCTCATGAATATTATTGCCGGCTCATGAATATTATTGAAGGCTGGCCTCATGAATATTAACGCCGGCTGCTATCGACGGCTAGATCCACACTAGTAGTATTGTAATATGGATTAACGGGTTAAATTTTACCAAAATTTATGAATGTACCGAAATACTCTTAGTCTGCCTTTTCATTGAAATCATCATTCATGATTGTAAATTCATAATGTTTTGAAAATAAAAACTATTTATCAAATTTGACAATTCTCAGCACAAAAAATAACGAGACATCAAGTTTTTGGGTATACCACCTTCAACAGTAGACCAGTGTCTAAAATATGCCAAGACAAGAATTGTAAAGATTCTTGAAATAAACCCAACATCCATGAATATTTGAACACTCTTCTCCTTTCTATCCCTTTTCAGATCTCTGCCAGTGGAATAACAAAAGGATGTACAATAATTATCATTACAGAAAAAAAACTTATTAGTTATAACAAACTGGAACATATCATACCACTGCATCGATAATACTCCTTCACTGGTTGATTTTGATGTTAAATTGTTTTTCATTCTATTGATTTTAGCACTTCATCAAAAAGAGACAAGAGACCACTAAAGGAATTTACTTCTGGTCCATTAATTTGGTAATTCACAGTATTGAAAACAAAAGAAAATCACTTTCCGCAAAACACTAAAGATTGACCGTCAGGGACCTGTCAGATAACTAAAGATTAACTCATGTGCCTCGGAAGATCGGCTGTTTCACTTCACAAGCAAATGTATATATCAAGCCTGAACTATTCAGCAAAACTACGTGGTTAAAGTCTATCTTTTTAATACATTTTAACAAGAAAGTTATGTATTTTCCCATAGTTTTCAGTGTTCTGGGTATACAAATAAGATATGCTATGATTGCCAATGAGACAACTCTCTATCAGAGACCAAATAACATAGAAATTACCAATTATGTAGATATAGGAAGATGTGGTATCACTGGTATGAGTACCAATGAGTCAACTCTCCATCCAAGACACAATTTATACAAGTAAACTATTATAGTTTAAAGTACGGCCTTCAACACGGAGCCTTGGCTCACACCGAGCAGCAAGCTATAAAGGGCCCAAAAATTACAAGTGTAAAACCATTGAAACGGGAAAACCAACGGTCTTATCTTTATAAAAACTTGAAGCGAGAATGATTTACTTTTGCTAATAAAACGGTATAATTTTGGTCACAAGACACAATATCTTTGTTAACGGTGATTTTTGTCATACAAGTGAGAGGTTCAGCTAGCTATAAAACCAGGTTCAATCCACCATTTTCTACATTAGAAAATGCCTGTACCAAGTCAGGAATATGACAGTTGTTATCCATTCGTTTGATGTGTTTGGACTTTTGATTTTGCCATTTGATTTTTGATTTTCCTTTTTGAATTTTCCTCGGAGTTCAGTATTTTTGTGTTTTTACTTTTTATGTTGCTATAGAATTTGTGCTTCCTTTTCATCGAAAACTTACATCAATACCTTTTTAAAAACCTTAGAGAAAGTGATTCTCGTGTCTCCTCAATCATTCGGGTAAACTATATAGTCATAAAATTTGGGAAATCAAACAATTGAAATATTGGAGAGCACAAAAATTAACGGACACAAAGAGACCAATAATAAGCCATATAAGGTCAACTTATAATTCTGTTAGACATTGCTAATGTTCGACTATTATTCTAGTGGATATATCATTACGTATAAAAATAATAAAAATAATAAATATGAGGTATGATTGACAATGAGACAACTCTAAAAAAAGACCAAATGACACAGACATTAACAACTGCATGTAGGTCACCGTACGGGCTTCAACAATGAGTAAAACC
This sequence comes from Mytilus edulis, assembly GCF_963676685.1. Classification (NCBI taxonomy): domain Eukaryota; kingdom Metazoa; phylum Mollusca; class Bivalvia; order Mytilida; family Mytilidae; genus Mytilus; species Mytilus edulis. The sequence continues at coordinate 54,225,245 of NC_092350.1, forward strand.
CATATCCCATAGCCAGCTATAAAAGGTAAAGAAATGTCAAATGTAAAACAACAAAAAGGAGAAAACTAACGGTCTTATTTATGCAAAATAATAATGAACGAAAAACAAATATGTAACACAACAATAAACGCATCTTCGCTAGCCAAGGGTTACGATCACGATCCACTCCCGCTCTGTGGCCCTTTGAAACAGAACATTGCTTGAAAATATCAGTTTGCCAAACTATTTTTCTGCAAATTAGAGCTATTTGGTTTATAGTCATGTCACAAGAAGTCACAGATGGAGAATTAGTTTCGTTCCGGTAGACGGATTTTGCTGATCATATCGCCCTTGGAATAGGAAAAAAATAACAATAATAAAAAATCAGTGTTCCACACTTTTTTCTTTAAAGTACGAAACAATTGATTTTGATATTTGGTATATGGATATATCACCAGAAATTAATGATTGATTCATATATGTGTAAAAGCATACATGAAAAGTAACCATAACAGAGAGAATGCTTACTATAAAAGAGACGTTCAAACCTGCGACATAAGTTTCGGATGCGTTATATTTGAGTGTATGGAAAGACAGGATATGGCTTCATTTTCCTTTTTTTTTTTAATTGATACTGTCATTTTCTCTATTCTATATAACATTTTTCCTATTATATTCTATTCTGTATATTAAAACACCCAATTGTTCTGTGTTCTTTATTTTTTGTACATTTTGTTATTTTTTTTATTACATGTTCAATTTAAAAATTGGTAATCATTTACCATGCCAGAAATAATTAAAACGAAAGAAAAAATGACAAATTCGGTATACGTGGGAAATACAATAGAATGTTTTTGTCGATCCAGATGAATTTGGTATTTAGAGTTTCTTTTACCATGTTTACTACTTCTGTACTCGCCACATATGCATTTTTCAGGATAAATATTGTATCATATTTTTGCAGCCGGTTTCGTTTGTAAAGATATGTTCAGGCAGATTACAGAATCGAGAATTGTAAAAATTGTGTGATTCCCCATTTTGCTCCTGTTTTAGTTGTTTAAAGTGATATTAAACATAAGAATATTCATTGTGCAAATCTATACTATTAAACGAGAAGACCTCATTTTGTGTGTCGCTTCTCTTCCTTCCACAATAAATCAATCATCATGCCTCTGTGTCCTATAGGTAACATGCATAGTCGCATTTGTCATCCATTCTTATGATTATTCAGATTGAGTTATTTTGGGAGAAAAACGACAAAAAAGGAGTCCGGATATGATTCCGTCATCAGACTGACTTTTAGTCATAGTTAAGACTTCCGATTTGAAATATGCACAAACACAACCAATCATATGATAGATAACAAAAAAAAAAAAATGAAAAATAAATAGGCCAATCAAATCGTTCTCAATATCATGGTGTTTAGATCGCAAGAGCCACAACTATTATACCTCCTTATAAAAGAGAACAATTATTTTTCGCGTTTATCTACATGTAAACTACAATTACACTACTTTAATATATAGAGACTCTCTGTATTCTGTCTACTGTTTTCTGCCAATTATTTACTATTTAGGGGATCACACCAGTTGCATATATATTAAAATAAGTAAAACATGTGACACATTTTAAAAAAACCGATCGTATGATAGATAACAAAAATGAAAAATAAATAAGCCATTCAGAGCGTTCTCCATGTCATGGTGTTTAGATAGCAAAAATAACAACTATTATACCTCCTTAGAGAGGACAATTATTTTTCGCGTTTCATTTCATGGTGAAAAGATCGCAAGAACCACAACTATTATACCTCCTTAGAGGTATAATTGTTCGCGTTTATCTACATGTAAACTACCGTTTCATTTCATGGTGTAAAGATCGCAAGAACCACAACTATTATACCTCCTTAGAGAGGACAACTATTGTTCGCGTTTATCTACATGTAAACTACGATTATACTACTTTAATATATAGATACTCTCTGTATTCTGTCAGGGACTTTCTATGTTAGTATAGAAAGTCCCTGATTCTGTCTACTGTTTTCTTTGAAATGTTTACTATTTAAGGGGTCAATCCACCTGCATATATATTGAAATAAGTAAAACATGCTCAACTTCATCTAAATCTACCTCGACCAAAAACTTTAACCTGAAGCGGGACAGACGGACGACCGAACGAACGAACGCGCGGATGCACAGACTAAACTTTAACCTGAAGCGGGACAGACGGACGACCGAACGAACGAACGCGCGGATGCACAGACTAGATGGGCATAACGATTTATAATTGAAAGTGAAAATATTGATTTGGCAAAAAAGAAAGTAAAGTAGAGATTAGAGGGAGGCAGGACCTTTTTCGTGGCGTCGGGATCGGGTGTTTTGAAGCTCGGGATTTGGGGATTGATCCTTACGGGATCCGGGGATATATTTTTCGATTTCGGGATTTCGGGATATGAATTTCTTTAAATTATGCATCTCGGGATATCGGGATCAGGACCCCTCCGACCACCCCTTAAATTAGCCTTAGTCGGTCTTAGTCATTTATACATGATTCATATCCTACCATTGGCATGTTAGTAAGGCTCTCAAAAGAAAAATCATGCACTGATGGATTGTCCTTGAAGCATATTTTATTAGACTTATAATGGTCTACATTTATTTGATGTTTGAAACGGTGCAAAATTTTAATTTGATTTGACTTTTACCAAAAGAAGCATTGTAGCAAAAGAGAAGAATAATTGTGGTCTGGGGCCAGAAACACGAAAATAATTGAATTTAACAGAAAGGAAACAAATATCGGACTTTGGAAAAAGGGAGAGGGCTTTTGATACCTTTTATGAAATTCTCCATACATATCTTTTACAAAAAATCATCCTACAACAGTTCACAAGCTGTATGTGCCCGCGATTTCGCGGGTGTGTTCTAGTTTATTATTAAAAAGAAATACTAATGTTCAAATAGTTATACACCTACATATATTTCTTCATCTTATATATTATAAATCATGTTCATCTTTTAAGGCAGGACCATAACCACAAAATCTAAGTATTTTTATTTATTCCTTTAAACAAAGCGGCATAACTCAGATCTATATTAGTAAAATTCGTATGTGTTTCTTCTGGAATTTTGTTTTCTTTGTTACAGGCAACCAATAGAAATTAAAATTCGATACCTTTATGATAACAAAAACTTGTGAAATAGAGAAAATGATAAAGTTGCTAAAGTTGTTATATGTCTTTAATGCTTTAATGATATTTATTAATAACATTTTGATTTTCGCATAAGAATACAAAACAAATGATGTTAAAGGCCGTTTTAGCACACAGAAAACGAGACTGTCATTTAGGCCAAACTTCCCCTTTATAAACACAACACTGCGTATTTTATGTTTTTATTATCTTGGTGATAATGAAATGCAGTTCTTTATTTACTAGTTTTATTAGGTGTTATCAAACATGTCAAATCAGCGAAATAAATTATCATACAAGTACACATATCGATCTTACTTTGCTAACACAGGTACCCAGTGATAAACTTCCTGACCGCCATTTTGTTGGAGGTATGATTTTTTTTATAAATTATTCACAATTCTTTTACTTCAACGTCATTTCAAGTCTTAAAAATGAGCATCGAAGCACAAACACTTTGGTATAATTTAAAGAAGTTGAGGCCTCTATTATCGACATGAGCATCATAGCTTTTCAGCGTCTATATTAGTCTATTTAAAGGTTTTGTTAACTTTTGATTTGAATGAGAACGTTTGTGCTTTTAATTAATTTGTATAGAATTTATAAGTACTTTAGTCCATACACGACAAATCGAACAAGTTCAGCAATATGAACTCCGTAAGATGCTATCTGATGTACCGGTATCTGATGATGGATATTTGAATCATAAATTGTAATTCATAACAAGACAGAAAGAAACCCACAATAAGTGCTGCACAGTAAGTTCCAACTGGAACGCAGATAACTAAACTATATGTACGGCATCTCTACAGGTTAACATCTTGTAAAACGTCAAGTGAAGTTATCGTGTCAAAGCAGATCCACCCTTTTTCCGACATGTTGAAAAAAAGGAGATTGATTTGGTAAAAAACATACTTGTATGTATAAACATGGATCAACATATTTATGACTTGGACCAATTCATTTTAAGAAAAAAACATTGGTTAAAGTAAGCCGAAGTAATATGATTTTTTGCATGAACCCCCTGAGGGGTTCATGCTTATATATTGGCGAGTTTTGGATGTGTCTATGGGCCACTCGATATCTCTCGACCGGAAGTCAGAAGAAAATTCTCGGAACGTCTCGAATGTTTTCGGTCATTTATACAGGTCTTAACAGGTTGTTATCTACGTCTTTGATATGGTCTCTTGATGGCCCTTGACGACGCAATTATATTTGTTTTAAAACGACCACTGTACACTGTGTGTATCTGGGTCAATCATAACGTGGTATTGTCTGTTGTCTCGATAACATGTAAACTAATTATGTTTGAAGATTCAACCACGGGACACTGTGTATTTCAACATAGACTTACGGAAGAGAACTTTCTGGTTACTAATATTAATATTAGATCGGAAAACAGAAGGAGTTTTCTTATACAAAGTATTTTATTCAATCAGAATCAAAGAAATATATACACAATATATACTGTATTTATGTTTCTGAAGAAACTAACAATGATTGAAATCAGAATATTTTCAGAGTTGCAATTAAGAAATAAGTATTTTATATGACAAGATACTCTGCTTTGGTATTTTTAAATATTCATTTGTAAAGAAAACATTAAAATTAAATCTAAATAGATTCTTGCATCCTACAAAAAAAATTGTTTATAAACAATAATCATTATATTTCTACGTTAATTATTTCATACCATTTTAGTATTTAGGTTTTATGAGTAATTATTATTATTTTTTTTTGTATTGTTATATATATCAATAAAACGGAAAGTAAGATGGATTTATTAAATATTTAAATTTTAAACGGTCGTAAATAAAAAAGTTATTGTGTGTTTTCAATTCATAAAGCATGATAATCACAACAAAATTCAATTACAACCATAATATTGATTATTTTATACTGTTTTAGTATGGATTTAAAAGTCTTTGCTTATATTTTGTATAGTAATATATTCACATAGTGGAATGTTAAAATTAAAAATAGATTCATTCGATAAATAAAATGTCCATCCGTAAATACTGGACGTTCGTGTTTATTGATATTATATATATTCAAAAGAATTTGAAAAAAATACTAACAGGAACGTTAGTTTATTATAGAATTTTAATTCAATTTTTGTTTGTTTGTTTGAATAGTTTAAATTTATAGCATCTTCATATTTGTACTGTGGTAACGGTTTGAAAATTTTATTCATTGACCTCCTTGTGTTGACCAACAATCCTACACGTCTTGATTGGTTTGATTTATTCACATTATAGATCACATTTCAAAAGCACACTATCGGTTTACGTTCTCAATTCCGGATAAAATGTCAATGAATCCGGAGTCAAACAATTTAATGTAGGCCGTTTGACATTCGAATTCAACTATTATATTAAGATATGTGATGACGCAAATGCGTATTCTTTTCCTGAGTATCAGTGAGGAGCTTTCTATTTATTATTTCGTGCGCTAAAATACTACTTGCATGCAATACTACTAAATTCACTCGTGAAAGCGTATTTTCGTTCTAAATTCAGGACACGGCAGAAAGAGCTTTACATGCGACTTTCAAGCACGGTCATTACTAACGGTATTCTGACCTCGAGTTGTTTCTCTTTTGTTCCTTTTTTGAGTCACGTTCCTATTATAAACTTTCACCTTTTTGAAAAGCTAAGGATTGTCTTCCCAAGGAATACATGATTCCTTAACTTTGAAATGTATTTAACCTTTTAACATTTTTCATTCGAGCGTCACTGATGCTTTTTTTTTTGTAAACTTGACTCGTATCTGGCGTACATCATTTTAATTCTGGTATATTTTTATATCTAAATACCTTTTTTATATAAATTGTTTATTTTGAAAGTGCGTAAAGGTATTCATAAACTCCTGAATTAAGAAATTCTTCGGCAAAACTGAGTTTCCCTGTAGAATGTTTGAATTGATTTAAGTAAAATCAGGAAATCCTTAAAATTTGAGATGTTTCATGAGACCAAAATAAGTCTCTTCATAAGAGGTCCGAACCAATTGCATGCCTTAGGTTTCATCGCATACAACATCTACCATAAGTAAAGACAACTTCAAATACGAGTTGAGAATATAAAGGCATTCATGTAGAAATCAAAATATAGAGATATGATAGATAAAATAAATGCATCCAGAATTTCCTGATTATGTTTGCAAACTGAGTGCACAAATTTATAGTGCGATAGGTTTGTGCGATTTGCATAAGTCATCCGGTTAGTAGAAATTAGGATTTGCCAAAGGGTTATAATCGGAAAAAATATGTACATTCCAAAGTAATAATTAAAATAGTCGAGCTTTAAAATAACTATTCAAATAGAAGCTGTAAATATATACTTTCAACTGGCTTCTTCTATTCACAGTTAATTATTTCAATTCAAAAGCAAACACAAATTCAGCAACAATCTTTTGGTGACCCGGCAGTCAGCGGTCTTAGGTTCATGTATTGCTTTTCTTTTTTTAAAGAAAACAACTTGTTTTTTATAATTCTTTATTTTGTATTTCTTCCTCTCATACAAGATCAAAACAAAACAAAACAAAAAGCACAAACAAACAAACAAAAAATAAAAAAAACCAAAAAAAATAAATCAAAAAATCATTGACTTATATTCATATACGATTAAATTCATATTAAACGATTATAATTATTATTAATGCAAGTTAATTATTCTATTCGAACATGTACTCATAATAAAAAAAAAGTAATCTGATTGATAATGAGAAAAATAAACTCCAGATACCAAAGGACAAATATGTAAGCAGCTATATATCACCGTACGACCTAATCAATGAAAACATCCATCCAGTATAGGTAGCCATAAAAATAAATGGCATGACAAAGAGAAAACATGCAAACAATGTAGTTACTGAAAACATAAAACCCACCTAGTATTGTATTCATTTAAGAAGTTTACTCACTCACTCGTAACTTCGACAAAGGGATTATCACGTTGACTCCACCATTTTATTTTGTTTTTCGTAGCAGTGTTTTTAATTCAAAGTTTTACGTAAGAGCTTGATAATCCATACACACAAAGTTTGTAACTCAATCTTAAATTGCAACTTTAATTTTTCTGCAGATGACCCAATCTTTGTTTGTAAAGAAAATATCGTTTAGAAAATAGTAAGTGTTATAAATACAAATTTTCAGATGGACTTATTTTTCTTGTAGAACTATGGCAGCTAAATATTGCGAACCTTGCACTGCACGTGGTAAGACCCCAAAAAGCTTTCCAATGGTGTACCGAATGTGAAGAAGCGCTGTGTTCCGAATGTACAGAAGCTCACAAAGTTCAAAAAATGTTTCGAAGTCACCATTTGGTTGAAATAGGTAAATTACCGAACAAAATTAATTTATCGTATAATTGTTCAAAACATCAACATTTTCCTTTTGATTATTTTTGTGTTGATCATGATGTTATTTGTTGTAAGGAATGTTTGCCAAAAGATCATCGAGCATGCAAGAACGTCACATCAATAGATATTGCGTCAAAGAATTCTAAGCAGTCACAGTCATTCCTGGACTATAACGAACAGTTGAGCTTTATTTCAGATGCATTAGAAAAATTGAAAAAAAATCGGAAGGAAAATAGTAGTCGAATAGAACTAGAAGAAAGTAAAATAAGGAAAGAAATAGCGAAAGCAAAAGAAAAAGTCATCAAACGCTTGGAATCTTTAGAAAAGTCGCTTCTTAAACAACTCTCCGAATTGAAGGACAAAGATATGACTGGTATACAGCGACAAGAGAAAGATATAGGTGAATTGGTAACATCAACAACAGCCCGAAAGGAAGCTTTAGAATTTATTAGAGATAATGGTTCTGAGAAACAAGCATTTATTACAATTCATTCTTCCAAACCAATCTTAGATGACATTGAAAACAAAGTTAAACAACTAACAGAATCGTTTGTAGACACCAGTCTCATGTTCGTCGAAAGTTTATCAAAAGACTATTTAACGGATTTTGGATCAATAGAATTAAAGGAAACGCCTTGCTCCGTTTCAACGGTTCCATACAAGCAGCGGCAATCTCAAGTTCCAGTCGTTTCGAAGCGCCATATTACTTCTTTCACACATCTCTACGATATCGATATGAAAGAAAAGTTGAGTGTAATGACTGGTATCACAGTATCGGACAATAACACATTGATATCTGTGATGCTGTTACCAAAAAAGTTTATTTTTGTGATAAGAATGATACATACCTATCATCTTTCAGCTTTCCACATCAACCGTGGGATATAGCAGCTATACCAGGAACAACCACAGCTGTTATGTCTTGTCAATCTAAACCGTACATACAGTTGATCGATATAGATAGACAGCAAATATTAAAGCAGGTAGAAGTGAAACAAAGTGAATGTTGTGGTGTTGCTGCTACAAAAGGGAACATATATATCGGAACTAAAGGGAAAATATATGTCCTAGATTTACGTGGGAATTTTGTTAGAACAATACATTTGAAAAACATAGATCATTACGTTTATTACATTTCCGTTTGCTCAATTGGAAACATTTATTATTCAACCAAAAATGAAGTCCAATGCAATACGTCATCTGGAGAACCTGTTTTCTTTTATACTTCTCCCGATCTTCGAGATGCACGAGCTATTCAAATTGATGATGCTAGCAACATCTATGTCCTTGGACAGGATTCACAAAACATTCATAAACTCACGTCTTCTGGAACATTAGAAGACATTTTATTGAAAAATAATTTGTCCAAACCTGTTGCCTTCTGTTTCAGTAAGGATCTTGCTAAATGTTACATTGCAAATGACGGTGGATCAAAAGTATCCGTATTCAAGACTGAGTAATATTTAGAATGAGTTGTGAAAATAAGTTTTTTTTTTAAATTCTCAATACGCATTAACATACTACAACAGGTTTTGATTCAAAGATAACATTACGCTTGAAGGAACAAACACTATGTTTGAGTTCAAGTTTTAAAGGTATTGCAGTATTATCATTTGTGATGTTACAATTGAAATTATGACAGTCGCTTTCAATTCATTTGATATGTTTGAATTTTTTCGAGTTTGGTATTCTTGTTATTCTGCTTTTTATATATAGAATAAGTCTAAGAGTGCTTTTTGGCATTTTTTTTTTACATATATCCCACATATTTGTCCTGACTGTTTGTTTTGTTCACATGTCGTTGTCAATATAATGGAATTTTATGCGACTATCACACAAGTGAGAGAATAAGCTAGCTATAAAACCCGGTTTAATCCATCATTTTCTTCATTAAAAAATGCATATATCAAGTCACGAACATAACAGTTGTTTTCCATTCGTTTGATGTGTGTAAGCTTGTGATTTTGTCATTCTTAAAATAGGGACTTTCCGTTTTGTATTTTTCTCGGAGTTAAGTATTTTTGTGATTTTACTTTTTATAAGTTTTAACCGTCGAAGCCCAAAAGGACTGATGACGTTCATCTCATATGGCTGTTCTTTTGTATGTCCTTTCGGTAAGCTTTCTGCATTTTTTTGTATTTTTTTTTATCGATTATGAAAAACAGTTGCTTTTTATTTTAAAAACATGAGGATAATTGAAAATACTTCAGAGGGAAAATTGTAGTCGTATAGGACAAGGAAAAACACCAATCTGACAAGCAGGCAAAGTTGTCACGAGAAGAACGTAAAACGAAGATGTTTTTGCATGCTACAACAATGAACTATCTTAAGAGATAAGAAGTTAGCAATATCCTTTAACTCTACTTTCCGTTATATAGATGATGTTCTTTCACTAAACAATTCAAAATTTGGTGACTATGTGGAACGCATCTATCCAATCGAACTAGAGATAAAGGATACTACAGATACAGTTAAGTCGGCTTCATATCTTGACTTACATCTAGAAATTGACAATGAGGGTCGGTTTTTTACGGACGCCATCACGAGTTGGTTGACCGTTATGGAATAACCGTTTCACAAATGATATCGGATATGTTCCTTACGTCGTAACTACAATCCCCTTCCCTTTCATGAATATGACCTACCGAATTAGACTATTTACCGGATTTGTAATCACATAAGCAACACGACGGGTGCCACATGTGGAGCTGCTTACCCTTCCGGAGCACCTGAGATCACCCCTAGTTTTTGGTGGGGTTCGTGTTGTTTATTCTTTAGTTTTCTATGTTGTGTCGTGTGTACTATTGTTTTTCTGTTTGTCTTTTTCATTTTTAGCCATGGCGTTGTCAGTTTGTTTTGGATTTATGAGTTTGACTGTCCCTTTGGTATCTTTCGTCCCTCTTTTAAGTCCTATGCAAATAATTCTAGCAAACAATATCAGTATTTAAGAAAAATTAGTAACATTTTCAAGACTTGTTAAAATATATTTTTGGGAGGATACCTTGTATAAACTGGTATTACAACAGTAGATTTTTAAAAGTAAAGCTGGATGGAACAAACAAAAACAGTTTCAATTTAGTTTTGAACATTACGTATTGGTTATTTTTCATATATAAATACTCAAATTTCTTTTTGATTATGTATGTTGTACGGCTGTTGTCTCATTGACTTATTCTTGACATCCCATTTATGAGTCCTTCCTGGCGTAGCTGAGTTAGACTTTAAGCATGAGAGTTCACTGTCCTTTCAAATAAAATATCCGTGGGTTTAATTGGAAGTATATTTTGTGCACTGTTTATATTCATAATTATTTCAAATTTGGAACATAAATGTTTTGCAATTAGACTTTTCCTGGTCCTGTTACCTTATACAAGTAATAAACGTGTGGTTGTCAATGATTTCAGGATTTATCCAATCTCGAAAGTGAAATTGTTTAATTCTAACGTCTCAATTGATGATCGAATCCCAATTATCCACTGGTAATAATGTAATAATCTATATATATTAAAAGAAATTTCAGATCAAGTTTGACTTTTGTTCAGATTGAGCAATCGTCGCAAAAAGTTTTACCGTTGCAAACTTGCATTTAAAATCTTAATTAGCTGCCCTTTTTCTGTAATGCTTTATTCATAAGTTTGATATTTGGTATACAATAAAAAATATTATAAAAAGTGACAAACTATGTTTGAGTTTTGTTCAGGCTTAGAGATGTGTTCGCACATTTATGTTAACTTTGTTATGCTTTTATTTTTAAGCGTGACATTTTCGGGGGTTCATTGCCATTGGGAAATTGCTTGAAATTTTCTGTTTTCTGCACTTTCTTCAGTTATGAAGGAAGTAATTTATAACAGTTTGACTACACAGCTATAGCAGAGATATTACAGCTGAAGTTTGGGTGATTAACGTACTGCCTGTCCCAGCATTAGTGTAAATGCATCCAATATAAATATATCAGGCTATAAAAGATATGTTGTGTTGGAGCTTCAGAGCTGTTCGAACTTAAAGTAGGTATGATGCATTTGAAATGAGTGAAAGAACATGGTTCACATAATGTTTTTACCAGTAAACAAAATATTAACGTTTTGACGTTTTTTATTTTAACGAATGTAATCTATGTATTACCAGTAAATTATTAAGCCAGGGATTTCGTTACCATAAGTTACTAATAACCTTTACTTAATTGTTCCATAAATATAAATACTTGGTTTTGAAGTTTAGTTGTACCTGTAGAAAACTTATTTCTAACGGGATAGCACATTTTACGGAAATGTTGTTAAGTGTGCCCGAAAATTTAGAAACGATCCTGGTAAACTTATCCGTTACAACACTTAATCATAAAGGTTACCAATTCAACACTGTATTAAGATCATTGAATATTGTTTTTATTGGTATAAATATTGATTTTGTTATCAATAAATTAAAAGCAAACTAAATATTACTTTAATGTAATATACATATAAACATTGATGTATCTATATACAATCTGTAGATACCTGTTTTTTTTGGCACTGCACGAGGTCATGTTTTTATCTGACTGTTTATGACGTCTTTACACAAAATCCATTGGAGGGTGGTTGTGTACGGATTGATAATTTAGTCTTAGATGCATGATTTTTTATTATTTGATAGAGGCTTTGAACTAGCTGTCAGTTAACTGCAAGTACTCTAAGATCTGTACCTAGTGTCTTTTTGTTGTTAGGATGTACAAGTACGCGTCCACGTCCACTTTTTTTGTGTCCATCTGATGAGTTAAGCCTTTTTCAATTGATTTTTATAGTTCGTTCTTATGTTGTACTGTTATACCACTGTCCCCGGTTAGGGGAGGGTTGGGATTCCGCTAACATGTTTAACCCCGCCACATTTCGTATGTATGTGCCTGTCCTCAGTCGGGAGCCTGTAATTCAGTGGTTATCGTTTGTTTATGTGTTACATATACAGAGTTGTCTCATTTGACAATCATACCACGTCTTTTTTTATTTTTTATTTAATTAAAAACAATAAATGATTCATATGTATATAAGACATGCCCAATAAAAGGCACCAGTCGTATACCGCTGTTAAAAAAGTCATAATCGATTAAGTGTGAAAACAAATCCAGGTTACAAACAAAAGCCGAGGGAGCACATCAATTATGAGAAGAAAACAACGGAACGACAGAATCACTGAACCGAGTCAAATACTTAATTGAAATATTTGTAATTTCAAATTTAATTAAGGAAGTCTTCAACCGTTACAAATATCAAACACATTGATATATATCGTTTAGAAACCAAAAGAGTACCTGTATCATTAAAATCCCATTTTTTATCAACAATATAGAGAAAAGAAATATTCATTGACCAAGTAGGTAACATTTTTCGAATTTTTACCTTGCCTAATGCAGACGATTCGAACACATGACACCCCTCAATTTGAGAATCGACTAAGCCTTCCATAAGGATGTTTATATCTAATCATTAATTATTCATCAGGATATTTATATTAAAACAATATATTTACAACATGCTTTAAATAATGAAGGTCAGTCGCAATTGATTTTATCTTTAGTTCTGTAATCAATTTCGAAAATTTACGATACCAGGAAGATCCTTAAGAAGTTTACAATTTTAAGTGGACAAACCCAAGTAAGAAATTAACACCTCAAAGTAACGTAAATAGAACCACACAAATACTACAAGCTTGCAGGTCCTTGGATACCATATCGCATATTAAAATCACATCATGCAGTTATGAACCTTATGTGATCCTCTTATTATTTGAGTTTTTGCTGCTATCCAAAATCAAAATTGCGGAACATTTTTTATCGAAATCATTCGGAAAAAATTTGCAAGCCCAGGGTTGGATCACACTCAGCTAGCTGTGTTCCATTAACGGATCATTTTTAAAAATGATAAATGTATTCAAAAAGGTTTTATTCCAAAGTTAAAATGTTGAAAGGAAAACCCCTAATGAAACGTTGCACATGCACAAAATTTAATTACATGCACGTACATATTTATATACACAAAGCACTCAAAGTATGTTGTAGAATTGATATTAAAAGCAATTTCTAACTAAATAAAATCTATAAACGGTTGGCACTGATTTAAATTAGTGTCCCCTCCTTTACAGTCTTGGAAATTAAATAAAGTACACTGCTGTTCTAGTGTTTTGTACAGGTTTGCTATCACTGTGTAATACAGATCACCATATAACCCCATAGGAGAAAACTTTATGCCAGAAAACATTGTCAAACCTCCAAACATACTATCCACACTGATCTTTGTCCACACTTGTTCCCTTAAAAACAAAAAAGAAATTGTGCTTATTTGTAATCAAGTTTGCATTTACTGATAACCTTTTTTCGAACGAGGACACAGTACTTATGTACTTTCAAAATACTGATAATGAAATGTCTATATTAGTCCTTTATGTAAATTGAATAACCGACATTGATCAAAGGTAAGGTTTATTTGTTTAAAGTAAAATAAGCATTTGATGTTGAAAGGTAGTGTCAAAATATATCGTAATATATCGTAATATTTCCTTGTTTACCCGTCATAGTCAACGCCTATTCAGCAATGTTTAATTCGTCAACCAAGGAAGAATGGTTTGACTCTGAAACGAGCAGTCTTTGCTCTCATATCTATATGTCGCTTGTTAAGCGAACAGGCAGCCCATATAGATTTTTAAGCCTTTCATTTTATCTGACCGGGTAACGAGCCAAAAACCTATGGTTTTTCTGAACGAGCTGCATACTGGATTAATCTAGTTACCAAATATGGTAACGAACACATTCGACATTCTTCTTTAGATATGCCTTGGTATTCGTTCTTCGTTATAGATGTACTTAGTACTTTAATAATAATAAGCTTTTTATCAGTGAGGTGTCTACGATGTTTTTTTTGCCAAGTTAATAGAAAGCTAAAACAGGAGTAGCGAGAACAAATGAATATCACGGTCCAGAACACATTAAAAAAAAAGTGCAAAATGATAAAATGATTTAACATGAGAAATCAAATATTTAAGAGTTATTTTAGGCCGTGTTCACATTGGCCTAAACTCGGTGTTGTGTTAGTGTAACTCACACGTAAACTAAACATAATTACGTTCCCATTGATAAAACTCAATGTTTACATGTAGTTTAAATCATGTTTTGTCTTTATGCAGTCGATAGCCAATATAGGCCTTGTCGGCTTGTGTAGGTTAAGTGTACACAAAACTAGGCATTTAGAACATTAATTTTACCATGTATATTTAAAGAAGAAAGTTTTTTGAATAAATTAATATTTATAACAATTATTAATAAATTTCTTAACAGAAATATTTGTATAAACTTGATATATTTGTTTGTTATAAAAACCCATTTAACGTAGCTTTATTAACCCCTTATCAAGACTTAAAGAATCATCATCTCCGAACAAATAATCCATTTGAAAAGTTCTTCCAGAATCGACTTGACGTACACAGAAATATGTACCACTGCTCTTTACTCAAACAAATATTCACTCATAAATGTATTACTAAAAAAGTGTGAGGTAAATTGTTTTGTTCGTCTAGTATCTTAGATCCGTGAGAATACATTTACCAATATAAAAAAAGCATGACCCCCTCCTTTCGTCAAATACTCCTTGGAGAAAAAATACCCCCGCCCCCTTCCCCCAAAAAAGAAACAAACAGAAAAGATAGGAATGTAGTAATCCTTAACATCTCAATCCTTTTTCTTCGTCTGTAAGCACGCTGATGCTGCCTGCGTTTTCTAATGCGTAACCGAAACATTTTTAGTATAATTAAACCACTGCAAATCATCAAAATTGCTTCCAATTGTGGACTCACTTTGAAACACGAAAGTACAAAACTTATACAAACACGCACCCACATGTAAAATTTCCTAAACTCTGTCTATGTTTTTTTTTTAAATTATAAAACAATAAAATCCGATAAACTTTCGCTAACCTCTCCACTATAGAAATTGAGGTATTTTTTTCTTGATTTTCACATTTACACAGTGTAGTTATTTACAAATAAATTAAAAAATTTATTGTACCCTTACATCCAATCACAGCGCTCCTAATTTGACGTCTTTCACATGTCTTGGGTACACAAAAGGCCAACGTAATGCTGGGAAAATGTAATAGCACCGTTTTCCCCAATACGACATTAGATCATCGATAATATACAGGTAAGTGTGAACCTGATAAACTTTATACTGATAGTCATCATACGTTCAATCTGATTGGTACCATACACCACTGATGTTATAAGTAATTTTAGTTCCTGATTTGGTTTTATGTGTTCTGATCAAATGGCATGTCTAATTGTATTCATAAAACTTTATAGAATAAACACTTGAAAAGTGTCATGCCATTTGATCAGAACACATAAAACCAAATCAGGAACTAAAATAGTGAGCAATAAAGGGGAGCATAGATCTCTGTTTTCGTTAACTATTTTGGAAACTTTGAAAGACCTTGTATAATTATGTATTTGAGATGAGTCCTAAGTTTTACATATACATTTTTGTTACTTGAATGATTTGGTGACAATAATGATGTTGAATAGTTATAATTGATTGAATTAAACAAGATATATCATATCCCAAGGGTTAATCTGAGGTCCCTGATCGTCGCTCTGTAACCTTTAACACACACGGAATAAGAGCTTTTTATGATACTAGTAACAAAGATTTTCAATTGTATTCTTCCGAATGTGAAGAAGCCCTTTGTTCCGAATGTACAGAAGTCCACAAATTTCAACAAGTTTTTCGACGTCATCATTTGGTTTAGATAAGTAAAATACCGAGCAAAATTCCTCTATCGCGAAATTGTACAAAACATCAACATTTGCCTTTTGATTATTTTTTGTGTTGATCATGATGTTATTTGTTGTAAAGAATGTTTACCAAACGATCATCGAGCATGCAAGAACGTCACATTAATTGATATAGCATCAACGAGTTCCAAGTAATCACAGTCATTCCTTGATTATAAAGAGCAGTTGAGCTTTCTTTCAGAAGCTTTAGAAAAATTGAAAAACAATCGGAAGGAAAATAGTAGTCGAATAGAACTAGAAGAATCTAAAATTCGGAAAGAAATAGCGAAAGCAAAAGAGAATGTCATCAAATGCCTGGAATCTTTAGAAAAATCGCTTCTGAAACAACTAATCGAATTGAAGGACAAAGATATGACTGCTATAAAACGACAGGGGAAAGAAATAGGTGAATTGGTAACAGCAACAAAAGCCCGAAAGAAAGCTTTAGAATTTATAAGAGATCATGGTTATAAGAAACAAGCATTTATCTCAATTCATTCATCTAAACCAATATTAGATGACATTGAAATCAACGTGAAACAGCTGACAGAATCGGTGGTAGACACCAGCCTAAGGTTTTTGGAAAAACACTCGAAAGAATATTTAACGGATATTGGTTCAATAAAATTAAAGGAAACGCCTTGCTCCGTTTCAATGGTTCCATACAAGCAGCGGCAATCTCAAGTTCCAGTCGTTTCGAAGCGCCATATTCATTCCTTCACACATCTCTACGATATCGAAAAGTTGAGTGTAGTAACTGGTATCACAATAACGGACAATAACACTTTGATTATATGCGATGCTGGTAACAGAAAAGTTTATGTTTGTGATAAGAATGATGCATATCTATCATCTATCAGCTCTCCACATCAACTTTGGGATATAGTAGCTATACCAGGAACAACCACTGCAGTTGTGTCTTGTCAACGTAAACCGTACATACAGTTGATCGATATAGATAGACAGCAAATATTAAAAAAGGTAGAAGTGGGACAAGGTGAATGTACTGGTGTTGCTGCTACAAAAGGGAACACATATATCGGATCTCAAGGGAAAATATGTGTCCTAGACTTACGTGGAAATTTCGTTAGAACAACCCATTTGAAAAACGTAGATCATTACGTTTATTACATTTCCGTTTGCTCAAATGGAAACATTTATTATTCAACCAACAATGAAGTCCAATGCATTACGTCAGCTGGAGAACCTGTTTTCTCTTATACTTCTCCCGATCTTCGTGATGCACGAGCTATTCAAATTGATGATGCCAGCAACATCTATGTCCTTGGACGGGATTCACAAAACATTCATAAACTCACGTCTTCTGGAACCTTAGAAGACATTTTATTGGAAAATAATTTGGCCGAACCTGTTGCATTCTGTTTCAGTAAGTATCTTGCTAAATGTTACATTGCAAATGACGGTGGATCAAACGTATCCGTATTCAAGACTGAGTAACATTTAGAATGAGTTGTGAAAATAATTTAAAAAAAAAATTCTCAATACATTGCATTTACGTACTACAACAGGTTTTGATTCAAAGAAAAACATTACGCTTGAAGAAACAAACGCTATGTTTGATATCAAGTTTTGAAGGTATTGCAGTATTATCATTTGTGATCGATGTTACAAGTGAAATTATGACAGTCGCTTTTAATTCGTTTGATATGTTTGATTTTTTTTTTGAGTTTGGTATTCTTGTTTTTCTGCTTTTTATATATAGAGTAGAGTGCTATTTGGCAATTTTTGACATATATCCCACATATTTGTCCTGACTGTTTGTTTTGTTCATATATCGTTGTCAATATAATGGAAATTTATGCGACTATCATACAAGTGAGAGAATAAGCTAGCTATAAAACCCGGTTTAATCCATTATTTTCTTCATTAAACAAAATGCTTATATCAAGTCACGAACATAACAGTTGATTTCCATTCGTTTGATATGTTTAAGCTTTTGATTTTGTTATTTAATTAGGGACTTTCCGTTTTGTATTTTTCTCGGAGTTAAGTATTTTTGTGATTTAACTTTTTATAAGTTTTTACCGTCGAAGCCCAAAAGGACTGATGACGTTCATCTCATATGGCTGTTCTTTTGTATGTCCTTTCAGTAAGCTTTCTGCATTTGTTTGTATTTTGTTTTTATCGATTATGAAGAACAGTTGCTTTTTATTTTGAAAACATGAGGATAATTGAAAATACTTCAGAGGGAAAATTGTAGTCGTATAGGACAAGGAAAAACACCAATCTGACAATCAGACAAAGTTGTCACGAGAAGAACGTCAAACGAAGATGTTTTTGCATGCTATAACAATGAGCTATCTTAAGTCCTATGCAAATAATTCTAGCAAACAATATCAGTATTTAAGAAAAATTAGTAACATTTTCAAGACTTGTCAAAATATATTTTTGGGAGGATAACCTGTATAAACTGGTAATACAACAGTAGGTTTTTAAAAGTAAAGCTGGATGGAGCAAACAAAAAAAGTTTCATTTCAGTTTTGAACATAACTGTGTTATACTTATTGGTTATTTTTCATATATAAATACTCAAATTTCGTGTTTTGATTACGTATGTTGTACGGCTGTTGTCTCATTGACTTATTAGAAAATATCCGTGGGTTTGATTGGAAGTATATATCGTGCAATGTTTATATTCATAATTATTTTATAGTTGGAACATAAATGTTTTGCAATTAAACTCTTCCTGGTCCTGTTACCTTATACAAGTAATAAACGTGTGGTTGTCAATGATTTCAGTAATTAATCGTTACCTTTACCTCCACTCTAGATGAATCAACAGGCCTATAGTTCTGGTGTTGACACGTTTATAAAATCTTGTACGCTTCATAATTTCGATCTTTCGACACAATTCGTCAAGTTGTTTTCTTTTGCTATGGAAAAATATTTTATGAAATACAATGTTCTAGATTAATAATCATCTTTAATTAATGGTTGCTTCCATTTGATCCAAAGATGCAGAAGTAGGGTATTGTGTATTAATTTCTTAAATGTATTACGTAAAAATCAGAAATGTGGAAGGCACTCGAACTTGATTCGATTATCAAAATTATTAATATTTATTTTGAAACTCGCAGATCATCGGATTTATCCAATCTCGAAAGTGAAATTGTTTAATTCTAACGTCTCAATTGATGATCGAATCCCAATTATCCACTGGTAATAATGTAATAATCTATATATATTAAAAGAAATTTCAGATCAAGTTTGACTTTTGTTCAGATTGAGCAATTGTCGCAAAAAGTTTTACCGTTGCAAACTTGCATTTAAAATCTTAGTTAGCTGCCCTTTTTCTGTAATGCTTTTGTTTAAGTTTGATATTTGGTATACAATAAAAAATATTATAAAAAGTGACAAACTATGTTTGAGTTTTGTTCAGGCCTAGAGATGTGTTCGCACATTGATGTTTGTTATGCTTTTATTTTTAAGCGTGACATTTATGGGGGTTCATTGCCATTGCGAAATTGTTTGAAATTTTGTGCTTTCTGCACTTTCTTCAGTTATGAAGGAAGTAATTTATAACAGTTTGACTACACAGCTATAGCAGAGATATTACAGCTGAAGTTTGGGTGATTAACGTACTGCCTGTCCCAGCATTAGTGTAAATGCATCCAATATAAATATATCAGGCTATAAAAGATATGTTGTGTTGGAGCTACAGAGCTGTTCGAACTTAAAGTAGGTATGATGCATTTGAAATGAGTGAAAGAACATGGTTCAAATAATGTTTTTACTAGTAAACAAAAACTTAACGTTTTGACGTTTTTTATTTTAACGAATATAATCTATGTATTACCGGTAAATTATTAAGCCAGGGATTTCGTAACCATAAGTTACTAATAACCTTTACTAAATTGTTCCATAGATATAAATATTTGGTTTTGAAGTTTAGTTGTACTTGTAGAAAACTTATTTCTAACGGGATAGCACATCCTCAATTTTACGGAAATGTTGTTAAGTGTGCACGAAAATTTAGAAACGATCCTGGTAAACTTATCCGTTACAAAACTTATTCTTAAAGGTTACCAATTCAACACTGTACTAAGATCATTGAATATTGTTTTTATTGGTATAAATATTGATTTTGTTATCAGTAAATTAAAAGCAAACTAAATATTACTTGAATGTTATATACATATACACATTAATGTATCTATCTACAATCTGGCACTGCACAAGGTCATGTTTTTCTCTGACTGTTTATGACGTCTTTACACAAAATCCATTGGAGGGTGGACGTGTACGGATTGATAATTTAGTCTTAGATGCATGATTTTTTTATTATTTGTTAGAGGCTTTGAACTAGCTGTCAGTTAACTGCGAGTACTCTAAGATCTGTACCTAGTGTCTTTTTGTTGTTAGGATGTACAAGTACGCGTCCACGTCCACTTGTATTTTGTCCATCTGATGAGTTAAGCCTTTTCAACTGATTTTTATAGTTCGTTCTTATGTTGTACTGTTATACCACTGTCCCAGGTTAGGGGAGGTTGGGATCCCGCTAACATGTTTAACCCCGCCACATTCTGTATGTATGTGCCTGTCCTCAGGCGGGAGC
This sequence comes from Mytilus edulis, assembly GCF_963676685.1. NCBI lineage: Eukaryota > Metazoa > Mollusca > Bivalvia > Mytilida > Mytilidae > Mytilus > Mytilus edulis. Next base: position 54,246,136 of record NC_092350.1, read on the forward strand.
CTGTAATTCAGTGGTTGTCGTTTGTTTATGTGTTACATTGTCATTTCGGGGCCTTTTATAGCTGACTATGCGGTATGGGCTTTGCTCATTGTTGAAGAACGTACGGTGACCTAAAATTGTTAATTTCTGTTTTATTTCGGTCTCTTGTGGAGAGTTGTTTCATTTGACAATCATACCACATCTTCTTCTTTTTTTTATTAAATTAAAAACAACAAATGATTGATATGTATATAAGACATGCCCAATAAAAGGCACCAGTCGTATAATCGATTAAGTGTGAAAACAAATCCAGGTTACAAACTAAAGCCGAGGGAAAACATCAATTATGAGAAGAAAACAACGGAAAGACAGAATCACTGAACCGAGTCAAATACTTAATTGAAATATTTGTAATTTCAAATTTAATTAAGGAAGTCTTCAACCGTTACAAATATTAAACACATTGATATATATCGTTTAGAAACCAATAGAGTACCTGTATCATTAAAATCCCATTTTTTAATCAACAATATAGAGAAAAGAAATATTCATTGACCAAGTAGGTCACATTTTCGAATTTTCCCGTTGCCTAATGCAGACGATTCGAACACATTACACCCCTCAAGTTGAGAATCGACTAAGCTCTCCATCAGGATGTCTTCTTCTTCTTCTTCTTCTTTTGTAATTCCCTCCTGTTTAGGAGCACTCGGATGAGACCGATAAATGTTAACAGTATATGTACATTAAAACACACAATAAATCCTCTGTAAAATATGAATGAACAGCATCCTCCACCATAAGAACCAGTGTATTTACAACAAGTCGTGAATTTATATATAAACATTAATATAGGGACTTTTAAAGTAATGTTGTATTAAATTGGCAAGAGATATACTATATAAATTACATGTTCGCAGACTCATAAATTTAAACAGGTGCTTTTCAATGCAATATAAAACATAAGCATGACTAATTTGGATGTTGAGTTACATTATTTAATTAGGCTTAACGTTAATTTAAACTGCCAAGATATAGTATAATTATCATGTACTTTTAGTGTAAGAATAAAGTATCTAAGTTTTCTTATAAGATGAAAATTTATATAAACTGAAATCATGACATTGATGTTATAGAAGTATTATTTTGATTAGTTTAATAATGTTCGTATGGAGTACTACTTTTAAGTTTTTTGAAATGACACTGGCTTGACCTTACACAGAGATATACCCCTAACTCCACGCACTAGCTAGGCATTAGTAATGTTCATTCTTTTCATGTGGATTAGGTGGCAGTAGTCCCTTGATTTCATTTCTAATGTTCTTAGTATCAGTTTGTCATTCGGGAGAATATTCCTTTCAACAAAGCTTTGACAGTTTATCAATAAATCCGTGATAGCCAATTTGCTATTGAAACTGATTGTCCATACACTACTTCCAATTTTGCTAACAATATATTCTTTTATCTGTTGAAAGTGCGATTTTCGAATGTGTCTATACGCTGGGCAGCTTGTTAGAAGGTGTTGAAGATCTTCAGCTTCAATCTTACATATTGGGCAGGTAGGATCTATCTCTGCTTGATTGAATTTTGCTTTTAAGGTTTGAAGCATTTATGTTCCAGTTAACATGCGTACTTTTGTCGCTGCTTTTCTAACATCTTTGACGGAGCTCGATATTGTATCCCATACTTTGTGAGTTTGTCCAATATTCAGGTTTCTTTTTGATAGCAAGTTGAGTGTTGATTTTTCTTCACAATCTGCTTTTAGTTTGACTGTCCTGTTAGATGAAATAGCTGTTCGTACGATGTTTTTCCAGTCAAGCTTGTTGTAGTGTTGATTCATTACAAGGACACCGTACTTATGTTCTTTTAAAATACTGATAATGAAATGTCTATATGTTTATATTTAATAATTAATTATTCATCAGGATATTTATATTAAAAAAATATATTAACAACATGCTCTAAATAATGAAGGTCAGTCGCAATTGGTTTTATCTCTAGTTCTGTAATCATTTTCGAAAATTTACGATACAAGGAAGATCCTTAAGAAGATTACAATTTTAAGTGGACAAACCCAAGTAAGAAATTAACACCTCAAAGTAACATAAATAGAACCACAAAAATACTACATGCTTGCAGGTCCTCGGATACCATATCGCATATTAAAATCACATCATGCAGTTATGAACCTTATGTGATCCTCTTATTATTTGAACTATCCAAAATCAAAATTGCGGAAGATATTTTATCGAAATCATTCGGAAAAAAATTGCAACCCCAGGGTTGGAGCACACTCAGCTAGCTTTTTACAAATGATAAATGTATTCAAAAAGGTTTTATTCCAAAGTTAAAATGTTGAAAGGAAAACCCCTAATGAAACGTTGCACATGCACAAAATTTAATTACATGAACGTACATATTTATATACACAAAGCACTCAAAGTATGTTGTAGAATTGATATTAAAAGCAATTTCTAACTAAATAAAATCTATAAACGGTTGGCACTGATTTAAATTAGTGTCCCCTCCTTTACAGTCTTGGAAATTAAATAAAGTACACTGCTGTTCTAGTGATTTGTACAGGTTTGCTATCACTGTGTAATACAGATCACCATATAACCCCATAGGAGAAAACTTTATGTCAGAAAACATTGTCAAACCTCCAAACATACTATCCACACTGATCTTTGTCCACACTTGTTCCCTTAAAAACAATAAAGAAATTGTGATTATTTGTAATCAAGTTTGCATTTACTGATAACTTTTTTTCGAACGAGGACACCGTACTTATGTTCTTTAAAAATACTGATAATGAAATGTCTATATCAGTCCTTTATGTATATTGAATAACCGACATTGATCAAAGGTAAGGTTTATTTGTCAGAACAACTACTTTTTAAAGTAAAATCAGCATTTAATGTTGAAAGGTATTGTCAAAATATATCGTAATATTGAGGGAATATTTCCTTGTTTACCCGTCCAAGTCAACGCCTATTCAGCTATGTTTAGTTCGTCAACCAAGAAAGAATGGTTTGACTCTGAGACGAGCAGTCTTTGCTCTCATATCTATATGCCGCTTGTTAAGCGAACAGGAAGCCCATATAGATTTTTAAGCCTTTCATTTTATCTGACCGGGGTACGAACCAAGAACCTAGAGCTCTTGCACTCGAGTGCAAGGCGAGTGCGCGTCCTCTAGAATGTATAGGCAGTAAATTGAGATGTTTTCAATAGGTCGATAGCAGGTCTTTGATATTGATATCAACTTGAAAGACTATCATCAAGCACGCTCGAGGTCAATATTTTGCGATGCAAAATACCTTAAACGAAAGCACCAACGATTATCCTTTTTTAACAGTACAACAAATTGAATAGATAGTTTTCCGTTTGCATTATATGAGTTGGAGTTTTGTCCTTGGTTGCTATTTGAGAGAGCTAACTATTGGATAAAACTGAACTAAATAGAATATGTGGTAGAACAATTGAGTCAGACAAAAGATATTTACTACATCGTATTGACGATTTGAATACAATATAAACACAGCAAATTGTTCAGAAAACGTATTATTGAAAACAGTCAAGATAGGTTTTTTTTTTGTTTTTTTTTTTAATTTTATGGACGTTGCCCTCATAGATTTTTGAAAGCCGTCTACAAACTCCGCCTGAACGAGCTGCATACTGGATTAATCTAGTTACCAAATATAGTAACGAACACATTCGACATTCTTCTTTAGATATGCCTTGGTATTCGTTCTTCCTTATAGATGTACTTATTACTTTAATAATAATAAGTTTTTTTTTATCAGTGATGTGTCTACGATGGATTTTTTGCCGAGTTAAAAGAAAGCAGAAACAGGAGTAGCGAGAACAAATGAATTTCACGGTCCAGAACACATTTAAAAAAAAAAAAGTGCAAAATGATAAAATGATTTTACATGGGAAATCAAATATTTAAGATATAGGTTCACAAAGCATAGTTATTTTAGGCCGTGTTCACATTGGCCTAAACTCGGTGTTGTGTTAGTGTAACTCACACGTAAACTAAATAAAATTACGTTTCCGTTGATAAAATTCAATGTTTACATGTATGATGTAGTTTAAATCATGTTTTGTCTACATGCAGTCGATAGCCAATATAGGCCTTGTCGGCTAGTGTAGGTTAAGTGTACACAAAACTAGGCATTTAGAACATTAATTTTACCATGTATATTTAAAGAAGAAACGATTTCTGAATACATTTAATATTTATAACAATTATTAATAGAGTTCTTAACAGAAATATTTGTATAAACTTGATATATTTGTTTGTTAACACTTAACGTAGCTTTATTAACCCCTTATCAAGACTAAAAGAATCATCATCTCCGAACAAATAATTCATTTGAAAAGTTCTTCCAGAATCGACTGGACGTACACAGAAATATGTGCCACTGCTCTTTACTCAAACAACGATTCACTCATAGATGCATTACTAAAAAAGTGTGAGGTAAATTGTTTTGTTCGTCTAGTATCTCAGATCCGTTAAAATACATTTAGCAATATAAAAAAAGCATGACCCCCACCTTTTGTCAAATACTCCTTGGAAAAAAAATACCCCCCCCCAAAAAAAAAGAAACAAACAGAAAAGATAGGCATGTAGTAATCCTTAACATCTCAATTCTTTTTCTTCGTCTGTAAGCACGCCGATGCTGCCTACGTTTTCTAATGCGTAACCGAGACATTTTTTGTATATATTTAAATAGCTGCAAATCATCAAAATTGCTTTCAATTGTGGACTCACTTTGAAACACGAAAGTACAAAACTTATACAAATACGGACCCAAATGTAAAATTTCCTAAACTCTGTCTAAGTTTTTTTTAATTATAAAACAATAAAATCCAGTATATAAACATTGCGGTTTATATAATATAGGAAATTACGATTAACTGAGAAGCGGAATGATAAACTTTCGCTAACCTCCCCACTATAGAAATTGTGGTATTTTTTTCTTGATTTTCCTTTAGTCTTTATGTATGAGTGACATTTTTTTATTTCAATATTGTTTTGTATCAGCTGAGTAAAGTAGTCATACGAGGGACTTGATCTTGTCTGGAAAATAGTAATTAACATGCAGATACTGGTTATCTATGTCTACATCTAATCTCCAGGCTATGGACCGTTGCTGAGATTAAACGTTTTCCGAACCATAAATAATCTATCAATAATTACAAGAAAGTAAGTGTCTTTTATAACATCAGTGGTGTATGGTACCAATCAGATTGAACGAATGATGACTATCACTATAAAGTTTATCAGGTTCACACATACCTGTATATTATCGATGATCTAATCTCGTATTTCCCGTTTAAAAGGTATTAGAAGTGAGAAAAAATAGGAGCTTATATTATGTTATTATTCAAGATGTATTAAACACAATGTTTGTCTAATTGTATCCATAAATAGAATAAACACTTGAAAAGTTTCATGCCATTTGATCAGAACACATAAAACCAAATCAGGAACTAAAATAGTGGGTAATAAAGGGGAGCATATATCTCTGTTTTCGTTAACTTTTTTGGAAACTTTGAAAGACCTTGTATAATTATGTATTTGAGATGAGTCCTAAGTTTTATATATACATTTTTGATACTTGAATGATTTGGTGACAATAATGATGTTGAATAGTGATAATTGATTAAATTAAACAAGATATATTATATCCCAAGGGTTAATCTGAGGTCCCTGATCGTCGCTATGTAACCTTTAACACACACGGAGTAACAGCTTTTTATGATACTAGTAACAAAGATTTTCAATTGCATTCAATAAACTTGATGGAATAACGTGTGAAATATAACAAACAGTGAATATTTTAAGTCATTTAATCAGAACACAAAAAAATCAAAAACAAATCAGGGACAAAAAATGCAGTAAGCAATAAGGGGGAGGAGTAATTCCATTCTATTTAAAACATAGATTTTCTTTATGCTCATATAACGAGCGGACGAGATTTGATAGATCTGAATTTTTAACCGAATGAAGCTATTCCATGCTTACAGTGGCTGGGTTCATAGAAAAGAGATGTGACTCATGCCGTCTTAGAAATGAAGACATGTTTACTTTATTAAGTTCATCATTCTTTGTAAGAGATATTTTTAAAATCTTATATTTGTGTGCCTTTACATACTACATTATACTAGTACATATATCGATCGCACCTTGACTACACAGATTTAAAGCTTCCTGGTAGCCATTTTGTTGAAAGTATTATTTCTGCTAGTTAATTCAATATTCTTCAAATTCAACGTCAACGTCAATTCAAGTCTTAAAAAGGACAATGAAGCAAACACTTAAGAATTGAATGCTTTTTTTTTTATAAGTTTATTGATTGTAAAAGCGTTGATCGGGGTATATTTTGTATGAAAGGCGAATGCGCTTCTTTTCTTAAATATACATGAAAGTTTAAATAAAGTAAATGTAAGCAATTATAGGAAGCTGTACTGTCGTTTACTGTGAGGAAACCCAATATCTTATAGTCGTATATTTAAGGCACCGAAATGAAAAGTATTAAACAACTTAAACAATTTAAACAAAAAAAGCTCACGGCCTGATTTATAACTAAAAGAAATACGAAAAACACAAATGGATGACATAAACCTACGACAACCACTGAACTATACACAGGCAAAATTGCAACGCATGTTTACCAGGTGTTTTTGAAAACGTATGGTAAACATGCGTTTCACCATATGTTTACCATGTGTTTTGAGAAACAGGTGGTAAACATGTGTTTGAAACCATGCGTTTCCCATCTGTTTGAAAAACATGGGGTAAACATGCGTTGATGAACGCATGTGAAACACATGTTTACAAAACAGATGAGAAACATACGTTTGACCATATGTTTACCATATGTTTTAAGAAACACCTGGTAAACATGTGTTTGAAACATGTGGTTTACATATGTTTGGAAAAACACCTGGTAAACGCATGTTTTGAGTAACACCTGGACAACATATGTTTAAAAACAGGTTGTTAACGTATGTTTTGAGTAATACCCTTTAAACATTTTGATGTTCAAAAAAATATGTTTTCATATTTTAAATGACTTTATAATACTTATAGTAAAAGGGCAAGCATTAAACTTCAAAAAGAGGGGGGGGGGGGGTATGAATTTTTTTTCTGACTCAGAAGTTTTTTTTCGCACAAAGTGTGAACAAATTTATTTAGTTTTTTGACGCTATCAATCAAATCATTTTGTCAAAATTAAACACTATAAGGTATGTGGGAAATCCACATTCAGAATAATATTTTTGTCATCTGCTTGACCAGAATATCTTTTTTCATCAAATTGGGGGTCAGTTTTTTTGTTGTTGAAAAAACATACCCCCCCTTTTTGAAGTTAAATGGTCTTCCCTTAGTAAGTGTCAGATTGTCTGAGGTAGTTTCTGTCTTGTTCAATGAGGCTCATTAGAATTAGTGGAAAGAAGCATTTTATCATGTTAAAATCATGACAAACAGTAGTCACTAAATTATGTCCCTCTAATCTGCCAAATCATGCTACTAGAACAGTTTTAATTCTTTGGAATAAACGTCCTTCTCAATTTCTCTTTTCTATACAACTCGCCCAACTCAAACACTGTCACTAATTATGACAACTTTATCAAACTACTACCACTTAAACAAAAACAAAAAAGAAATAAATATAAGGCTCTGGATGGGGGTCCTTTATATCTTTAATTTTCAGACCATTAGACCATTTTCTCTGTTTCTTCATTTATAATTTGTCCGTTACTTCTCAATAATTCTCAACATTCAATCTTTATAATATTTTTTATAATCAGAAATCTATGAAATTTTAACATAAGGTTTATGACCTCAAACGGAAGGTTGGGATTGATTTTGGGAGTTTTGGTCTTAACAGTTTAGGAATGAGGGGCCAAAAGGGTCTAAAATGAAACTTTGTTTGATTTCATCAAAAAATGTATTATTGGGGTTCTTTGATATGCCAAATCTAATAGTGTATTTAGATTCTTAATTTTTGGTCCTGTTTTCAAATTGGTCCAAAAGGTCCAAAATTTAACTTAGTTTGATTTTAACAAAAAATGATTTCTTTGGGTTCTTTGATATGCTGAATCTAAACATGTACTTAGATTTTTTATTATGGGCCCAGTTTTCAAGTTGGTCCAAATCGGGGTCCAAAATTAAACTTTGTTTGATTTCAGCAAAAATTGAATATCTGGGGTTCTTCAATATGCTGAATCCAACCATGTATTTAGATATTTAATATTTGGGCCCAGTTATCAAATTGGTTCACATTGAGGTCTAAAGGGTCTAAATTGAAACATTATTTGATTTCATCAAAAATTGAATTCTTGGGGTTCTATGATATGCTGAATCTAACCATGTATTTAAATTTTGGATATTGGACCATAGTAGATAAATGTCCAATTTAAAATTTTAAAGTTTTTAAGTTTAAGTTCTTAGACCACATTCATTCTGTGTCAGAAACCTATCTTGTGTCAACTATTTCATCACAATCCAAATTCAGAGCTGTATCAAGCTTAAATGTTTTGTCCATACTTGCCCCAACTGTTCAGGGTTCAACCTTTGCGGTCGTATAAAGCTGCGCCCTGCCGAGCATCTGATTTACTAAACATAGGTACATAAGATGGGTACATAATCCTTAAATCAGTAAATTGTAATAAAATCAATGTTTTAATTGTTTTAATTTCAGAGGTCATTTCTCCACAAAAACAAGCTAAATGTCAATGGGCCTGATGAAGTTGAGTTTTTTTGGACTTAGAAGAAATGGAATATATTAGAGATAAAGAAAAGGGAAAAATATTACAGACTCAGTACATGGACACCAGCATGAGCAAGTAAAGACAAGGTATTATGTTATAACGAATATATATATTTATGAATGTTTTATTAAGTTGTGACCTCAACCAATCAAATTATATCACCACTAAATGAAGTGGGTGGAAAACAAGATTTTCCTTGACCAAATTCACATGTAAACATTAAAAGATAACATAGAAAATATGGTAAACAAATTTAACATTACCACCTTAATTAGCAATTCAGCAAAGCTATCAATAAGAAAGTGTCACAATGCCATCATCGCAATTCGGCTTAATTAAAATTTGTGCTACTGCGTTAACCCATTGCACATCAGCATGACATTCGCAGTATCCTACATGTTGGATTACAATGTTACTTTTGAATTTCTTTGTCCTCAACAACAAAAAAGTAATAAAATTTAAAACATATTTATTTTGTAATTTGGATTATGAGGAAGTTTATATCAGTTAGACAAAACACATTAACATGTACATATATGCTTCAAAAATTACATAGTATATCAAACAATTAAAACTAGAGAAAGGTGACAGTGGAGGATGGACGATGTGCATGGTGTGTCGGTATATCTATATGGCCAACACAGAGAGAATTTAATGCTTACATCTTTCTGCTTATCTATTTAAAAAATGTGAATGATAAATGTATTTTTACTTTTCTTTGTGCTTTCCAAGTTACCCATCAAAACAAAAACACTTTCGAGTTTCGTTGCGTTGACTTTCATTTCAATCATTCCCTGCTTTCTTCCAGTAAATCTACAAGTGATCTATTTCCATTTATTTGTTTATCGGTTTGACCATCAGTTTGAACAACCAGAGTTGTTTATACCATATATCTCTGACTCTGTCCATTCTTGCAGTTAGTTAAAATTGAAACCTCCATCCGCAGCTCGCTCCAGCTCGTGAGCGTCCATGGTATTGGGCGCCTTAGTATACAAAATGGTAACGGTAAGAATTCCGGGTTTGCGAACTCTCGTACATTATGAGGGTCTGGAAACCGTTTCGGGAGGAAAGAATAAAGAATGATGGACGAACTAAAGTGCAGAATAAAGAGAAAAAAATAAAGAAAAGAAAGAGGAGAGTAAAAAAGCAAAAAGTAGAATAAAGAACAATTGAGAATCATAGGGTTCTGAACTTCAACTTCTAAATTATAAAGACTGAATATTGAGAATTATTGAAAGTAACGGACAAATTATAAATGAAGAAACAGAGAAAATGTTAGTCTAATGATCTGAAAATTAAAGATATAAAGGACCCCCATCCAGAGCCTTATATTTATTTTTATTCAATTAGTTTGTTACATTTCTTTTTTGTTTTTGTTTAAGTGGATGTAGTTTGATAAAGTTGTCATAATTAGTGACAGTGTTTGAGTTGGGCGAGTTGTATAGAAAAGAGAAATTGAGAAGGACGTTTATTCCCAAGAATTACAACTGTTCTAGTAGCATGATTTGGCAGATTAGAGGGACATAGTTTAGTGACTATTATTTGTCATGATTTTAACATGATAAAATGCTTCTTTCCACTAATTCTTATGAGCCTCATTGAACAAGACAGAAACTACCTCAGACAATCTGACACTTATTAAGGGAAGACCATTTAACCTCAAAAAAAGGGGGGGGGGGGTTATGTGTTTTCCCCCCAAAAAAACTGACCCCCAATTTGATGAAAAAGAAATATTCTGATCAAGCAGATGAAAAAAATATTATTCTGAATGTGGATTTCCCACATACCTTATAGTGTTTAATTTTGACAAAAATAATTTGATTGATAGCGTCGAAAAACTAAATAAATTTGTTCACACTTTGTGCGAAAAAAATTTTTCTGAGTCAGAAAAAAAATTCATACCCCCCCCTCTTTTTGAAGTTTAATGCTTGCCCCCTTAATGTAAGTATTATAAAGTAATATTAAATATGAAAACATATTTTTTTGAACATCAAAATGTATAAAGGGTATTACTCAAAACAATCTTTAACAACCTGTTTTAAACATATGTTTACCAGGTGTTACTCAAAACATGCGTTTACCAGGTGTTTTTCCAAACATATGTAAACCACATGTTTTCAAACACATGTTTACCAGGTGTTTCTTAAAACATATGGTAAACATATGGTCAAACGTATGTTTCTCATCTGTTTTGTAAACATGTGTTTCACATGCGTTCATCATTGCATGTTTCCCACATGTTTTTCAATTATATGGGAAACGCATGGTTTCAAACACATGTTTACCACCTGTTTCTCAAAACACATGGTAAACATATGGTGAAACGCATGTTTACCATACGTTTTCAAAAACACCTGGTAAACATGCGTTGCAATTTTGCCTGTGTACATCAATCAAAAGGAACCAAGTAATCGATGATTTCTTTTGTTTTCCTAATGATTTCATGATCTCTATTGCATTAATAGACGATAGTTTAAACAAATCTGTGCCCTGAAAAATACCGCGTCGTATTAATTAACTCTAATAAATTTAAACACTCTGAGATTTTAAAGAGCTCAATTTATCTCAACATTAACAAAACTACAAAGAATAAAATGATTCAATTGCATCATTTCATTCTTTGTAGTTTTTAAGTTTTACCCTTGACCGAACTCGTAAGTAGTAATACAACTTTGTTTTAAAAAGCGAAATTGGTTTAAGTGTGGTTTATCCATGAAGAGTTTATACAAATATGTACAAATGCACACTAAAGGCAATTTGGTCCTGTCATATCATTAAGGACATGGGAATTAATGACAAACGTCTTAGAATCCCAATCAACACAGTCAATAGAGAATAAAAGACCAATATGAAGAAAGAAAATCTTTTACATGTATGTGTAAAATTTTGAATACAATTCTGTGTAATTCAATTTTAAAAAGTAAAACACTTTGGATAATTTTCTGATGATGACACGCTCGTTGTTCAAGATAGAGTCCTTTTAGAAGTTAATATTCACAATAAAATAATTTCTTTTGTTATGAATTAATATTTTTATTTTAGAACTATGGCAGCCAAATATTGCGAACCGTGCACTGCACGTGGTAAGACTCCAACAGCATTACAATGGTGTACCGAATGTGAAGAATCCCTTTGTTCTGAATGTACAGAAGTCCACAAGGTTCAAAAAGTTTCTCGACGTCACCATTTGGTTGAAATAAGTAAAATACCGAGCAAAATTCCTCTATCGCAAAATTGTACAAAACATCAACATTTGCCTTTTGATTATTTTTGTGTTGATCATGATGTTATTTGTTGTAAAGAATGTTTACTGAACGATCATCGAGCATGCAAGAACGTCACATCAATTGATATAGCATCAAAGAGTTCTAAGCAATCACAGTCATTCCATGATTATGAAGAACAATTGAGCTTTCTTTCAGAAGCATTAGAAAAATTGAAAAACAATCGGAAGGAAAATAGTAGTCGAATAGAACTAGAAAAATCTAAAATTCGGAAAGAAATAGCGAAAGCAAAAGAGAATGTCATCAAACGCCTCGAATCTTTAGAAAAATCGCTTCTGAAACAACTAACCGAATTGAAGGACAAATATATGACTGCTATAAAAAGACAGGAGAAAGAAATAGGTGAATTGGTAACAGCAACAGAAGCCCGAAAGGAAGCTATAAAATTTATAAGAGATCATGGTTCTGAGAAACAAGCATTTATCTCAATTCATTCATCTAAACCAATCTTAGATGACATTGAAATCAACATGATACAGCTGACAAAATCGGTGGTAGACACCAGCCTAAGGTTTTTGGAAAAACACTCGAAAGAATATCTAACGGATATCGGTTCTATAGAATTAAAGGAAACGCCTTGCTCCGTTTCAATGGTTCGATACAAGCAGCGGCAATCTCAAGTTCCAGTCGTTTTGAAGCGCCATATTCATTCCTGCACACATCTCTATGATATCGATATGAAAGAAAAGTGGAGTTCAGTAATTTGTATCACAGTATTGGACAATAACACATTGATCCTATGTGATCCTGTAAACAAAAAAGTTTTGTTTTGTGATAAGAACGATACCTACCAATCATTTATCAGCTCTCCACATCAACCATGGGATATAGCAGCTATACCAGGAACAACGACTGCTGTTATGTCTTGTAAATGTACACCGTTCATACAGTTGATCGATATAGATAGACAGCAAGTATTAAAGCAGGTAGAAGTGAAACAAGGTGAATGTTGGGGTGTTGCTGCTACAAAAGAAAACATATATATCGGATCTAAAGGGAAAATATATGTCCTAGACTTACTTGGGAATTTCGTTAGAACAACACATTTGCAAAATGTAGAGCGTTATATTAATTATATTTCCGTTTGCTCAAATGGAAACATCTGTTGTTCAATGGACGACGAAGTTCAATGCATTACGTCAGATGGAGACCATGTTTTCTCTTATACTTCTCCCGATCTTCGAAATGCACGAGCTATTCAAATTGATGATGCCGGCAACATCTATGTACTTGGACGGGATTCACAAAGCATTCATAAACTCACGTCTTCTGGAACTTTAGAGGACATTATATTGAAAAATAATTTGTCCGATCCTGTGGCATTTTGTTTCAGTAAGGATTTATCTAAATTGTACATTGTAAATAATGGTGGATTTAAAGTCTCAGTATTTAAGACGGAGTAACATTTCGAATGAGTTGTAAACATACGTTTGTTTATTTGTCAAAACATTGTATGAACGTACTACAAGTATATATAAGAGAATGATAATCCCTTTCTTCATGATTAAGTACGAGTGTTAGCGAGTTATTATCATGAAGAAAGGGATTATCCTTCTCTTACAAACTGAGAATATTGTAAAGTGCTCAGGGCTAGGATGATCTCTTGATTGGCTTCATTCAAGAATTAGTTTCATTGTCAGCATGGTCAATGTAAATCAAATGTTTATTATTGATGGATTATTGAATTCAAAATCCTGTTTTTTTTATTTTTTTTTTATTTTATCGCAATATTGGAAATCTTCCCAACCATTCAGTAATTAAAGTTTTTGAAAGATAAAGATTAAAGTGATTTTGTATTTTTAAACTTGTTTTGTTTTTCTGGTATTGCTTTGATATTGTCTATTTGTTTTAGTTATTTAAAGTTAATAATATATTCATAATGACATTCGAGGAACAAATTTTACTGCACTAGTAAACTTCAAATTATTTAGATTTCTTTTTTGTTTTGTTTTGCAGAACTTTTAGTCAGGTTCTATCACTGTGATAAATCCTTTCAATCTGATAAATGTGATTCGGGTTTGTTGTAACTCATTTATAGAAACTCTTTGTTTTGAACTGTAAATAGACCCAAATAATAGGATAATCCCTTAGTAAGAACATGATTTACATTCGTTTTTCACAATTAAAGTAAGAGACACAAAATCCCACAATTTTATTGGTCGAAATCACTTTGCTATATTCTAACATGTTTTGGTTGAAAGTAAAACATTATGCTTGAAGGAACAAACAATATATCACGTATATTTCAGTTCAAGTTATGAAAGTATTGCAGTATTATGATTTGTGATGTTACAATAGAAATTATGATAATCTTTTCAATTCGTTTTATGTGTTTGAATTTTTTTTTTTTTAATTTGGTAAAGGACTTTACTTTTTGAATTTTATTCGTAGTTTTTTTGTTATAATAGTTATCAAAGGTACCAGGATTATAATTTAGTACGCCAGACGCGCGTTTCATCTTCATAAGACTCATCAGTGACGCTCATATCAAAATATTTATAATGCCAAACAAGTACAAAATTGAAGAGCATTGAAGATCCCAAATTTCAAAAAGTTGTGCCGAATACAGCTTATAACACATTTTATATATAGAGTCGAATGTTTTTGGCAATTTTTGTCTACAATTGCTAACAAAACATAAATCGCACATACCTATCTGACTGTTTGTTTTGTTCACACATCGTTGTCAATATAATGGAATTTTATGCGCCTATCATACAAGTAAGAGGTTTAGCTAGCTATAAAATCAGGTTTAATCCACACAGTTTTCTACATAAGAAAATGTCCGAAACAAATCAGGAATATGACAGTTGTTTGATGTGTTTGAGCTTTTGATTTTGCCATTTAATTAGGTATCGATTTTCCTTTTGGATTTTCCTCGGAGTTCATTATTTTCGTGATTGTACTTTTTTGTAAACTTTATATATCAAACGATAATTCATTTAATCAACTTGCATTCTGCTACAGCAATGAACTGTCTTACAATGTAAGTACTATGCAATTAATTCTGGAAAACAATATCAGTATTTAAGACAAACCAGTTGTATTTGCTATGACTTGTGAAAATATTTTTTTGTGTGAATAACTTGTATAAACTGGTACTACAACAGTAGGTTTTTAGAAGTAAAGCTGGATGGAAACAAACAAAAAAAGTTTCATTAAAGTTTTGAACATTACTGTTTTACACTTATTGGTTATTTTTCATTTATCAATACTCAAATGCCATCTTGGTTGTGTATGTTGTACGGCCGTTGTCTCATTCATTTATACTAGACATCCCATTTATTTGTCCTTCCTGGTGTAGCCGAGTATGACTATAGGCCTGCGTGTACTCCGTTCATCCATCAGTACATCCGTCGATTTGATTGGATTTTGATTATATTGTGTGCAATGTTTTTATCGATATTTGTTTGATATTAGGAATCAACATTTTTGGCATTTTAATGTTTTCTGGTTCAATAGCTTTAAAAAGAAATAAACTCCGAATGAATCGAAATGCGCTTAATGATGTTCACAAGTTTATAAAATCTTCTATTACGCAGGAAAAGTTTGACCTTTAGAAATAATTGTTAAAATTCGTTACTATATCATATGAAAAATTATGTCAGTAAATACAGTGTTCTTGATTAATAATTATCTTCCATGCAGACATATGGTTTTGTGTATTAATGTCGTTAATATACGACGTAAAAACCAAAAATGGGAAAGGCACTCGAAGTGGATTCGATTATCAAATTTAAATTTGAAAATCTTAAAAATTAAACATAGAAATCGCAGATCAGCGGATTTGTCCAATCTCGATAGTGAAATTGTTTAATTCTAACGTCTCAATTGATTCAATCAATATTATCTACTGGTAATAATGTAATAGTCTATATATATTAAAAGAAATTTTAGATCAAGTTTGACTGTTGTCGCAGTAATTTTGACCGATGCAAACTTGCATTTAAAATCTTAGTTAGCTGTCCTTTGTTTTTGTAATGCTATAAGTTTGATATTTGGTATACAATTATAAATATTATGAAAAGTGACAAACTTTGTTTGAGTTTTGTTCAGGCTTATATATTTGTTTGCCCTGTTATGTTTGCATGTTATGCTTTTATCTATTAACGTGGCATTTTTTGTGGGATCATTGCAATTGAAAAATTGCTTGAAATTATAGTTTTCTGCACTGCTTTCTATAAAGACGGAAGCAATTGACAATAGTTTGACTATATAGCTAGAGCAGAGACGTTACAACTGAAGTTTGGGTGATTATTTTTTTACCAGTAACAACGTACTGCTTGTCCCAGCATTAGTGTAAATGCCTCCAAATGAATGTAAATATATCAGGCTATAAAAGATATGTTGTATTGGAGCTACAGAGCTGTTCAAACTTAAAGTAGGTCGCATTTCAAATCATGTTTTTACCAATAAACAAAATCTTAAATTGAATCAACAAATGCATCATATGTATATGAGACATGCCAATAAAAGGTACTCGTCGTATACGACTGTTAAAAGATTACACACTAAAGCCGAGGGAAAACATCAATTATGAGAAGAAAACAACGGAACGACAGAATCACTGAACCGAGTCAAATACTTAATTGAAATATTTGTAATTTCAAACTTAATTAAGGAAATCTTCAATCGTTATAAATATTAAACATATTGATATATTGTTGGAAACTAATGGAGTACCTGTATAAGTAAAATCCCATCTTTTTATAAAACCGCAAAAATGGAAAATATTTTGGTCGTATATTGGTATTTCGTTGGCGTCGTCGTCCGTCGTCGTCGTCCGTCGTCGTCCGTCGTCGTCGTCCGTCGTCGTCGTCGTCGTCCGAAGACATTTGGTTTTCGCACTCTAACAGGCAGTTTATGTTATACTTCTATTCATATCTTTAGAAGGAATCAGGGGAATAAGACAGTTGAAATATGCGATGGATCATGGTTCAAATGTCAATACCCCCACAAAAAATTCAACCCCACCCCCCAAAAAAAAATCCCCTTCCCAACTAAATGTTCATTTCAAAATAACTGAAATGAAAATCATTAATATCTCAGTGTCGGTTTTTCAGACGTATGTATTTGCATTTTGTTTTGCTATATGTTGCCTCTCTTTTATAGACGCCAATGAGAAACATTTTTTAGCAATTATTATTAATTTTCTTAAATGAGAGACGTCCGATTTGGCGGTTTCAATAAATATAATCTTCGAATGAATTTGATTGGAAGTGTGCAACATGGTTCAAATTTCGATTACCCGAAAACTTTTATCATTAAAAAAAACCCTAAAATACATTTAAATGTGTAGTATGTTTGTGATGTAGGTCAGATACTTAATACAAATGTATGTATCATTTTTTTTTTAGTATGGAAAGTCTTCAGTCGTTACGAATATTAAACACATTCAAGTCTTTCAATAGAACGTACGATGTGAATGCCTTTTTATATGACATTATTCTTCCTTTTATTATTTAGATATTATTTTAAATGTATAAAAGCAGGCAAAAGATACCAAATACACACATGAGGAAAACATATTGACAACGCCTTTGCAACTCCCCCTGAAAAATCGTATTGCAAATTAAAGTTTATACCACAGAACATACTTTAAATAGTAAACTAAAGCAAAAATAACTCCACAAAAGTTGGAATTATTAAGGTTTTAAATACCCCCCCAAAAAAAACTTGTTACATTCATTTTTAATTAAAAGAGTATTACTGACAATTCAGAATTTTTAAGATGTTTTTATAACCGCGAAAATTGCCTCGATACTAGTGTCGCAAAAATTCGAAGTTTGCCTTATGGAATTAGATGGCATTACTATGTTTGAAGTAATTACTGAAAATGCAATGATTAAAATCGCATTTGAGTTGATCGTTTACAAATTGCAATGATAAACGCATGCATGCATTAATTTTTGAATTAATGGACCATGAATAATAAAATTGATGGTTTAAGACTACTATTGGATATATAACGGCGGTAAGTTTATATTGTTGGGAAAGCCGTGCACAGAGAGAAGCGACGATGTAATTGAACACACATGTCACGTGAGGAGTTCAACTTTAGTGTTGATAGGCTAGAGATACAGTAGATGAAACACTGGGAGCACTCGAACAACGAGGTTTCTGCATTATAGGTGATATAATGTTGATTGGTTGTTCTTAAGCGTTAAAAGGAAGACAACATGCATATTTAGGACAAGAAACAATAATGTAATGTGTATATAAACCAGCTTTTAACTAGACTAACACGCTAAACTAGATTGAAAAAAAATATAGTTCACAAAACTACAGTCCACAGGAGGACAATTTGGCCTACCCGGAAACATTATGACTCCGTGCCAGCCATTATTCACTTTTACTCATACAAGCCGTGTAGATAGAGGAGAATCAGCAAATACCAATTTAAATGTCGATCGGAGTTTGGATCTTTGACCTCCCGCACCCGCGGGATTAGACAATACTCCATTTAATAAAAAATCAAAAGAGAAGTGGATGTCAACATCAGATATTAAATAATCATCATCAGAACGCTCGATATTAAAAGTTTTTAGGGCAAAATACAGTCAATTGGGTATATAGTTTTCTATTAACATAATTCGAGTTGGAGCTATTGGCATGGGGTGCAATGTAAGAGAGCATTTTGGTTGATTTCATGATGATTAGTCTGATTAAAGATCCTAACTTAATCTTAGTGATAAACCTCACAGGTCTACTAACTATTGAGAAAAACAATAAGTCATAAATCGAAAATAAACTGACAACGACATGGCTAAAAATTGAAAAATAAGACAAACAGACAAACAATAGTACACATGGCACAAAATAGAAAACTAAAGAATCAGCAATACGAACCCCACCAAAAACTAGGGGTGATCTCAGGTGCTCCGGAAGGGTAAGCAGATCCTGCTCCACATGTGGCACCCGCCGTGTTGCTTATGTGATAACAAATCCGGTAAATAGTCTCATTCGGTAGGTCACGTTCATGAAAGGGAAGGGGATTGCAGTTACGACGTACGGAACATATCCGATATCATTTGTGAAACGGTTATTCCATAACGGTCAACCTACTCGTGATGGCGTCCGTAAAATTTACGAAGGGATGATTTCAACTTCACCATTTGGGACTCTTGGTTTAATAGGTTGCTTGTGAGCAGCAACCCTCTATCAAGAAATCATGATAGAAAATGCAAGCACGGGAATATCGTATCAATTGGGAGATATATACCCCGTATGCAGGTGCTGCTGGAATGTTGCTACTTAAAAATGGAAAGTTCACAATTGGAAAGCTGAAATCATCTCTTTTGTCGTTTTTGTTTTGTTTTCAACCGACCCTTATTGTCAATTTCTAGATGTAAGTGAAGATATGTTGCCGACTTAACTGTATCTGTAGCTTCCTTTATCTCTAGTTCAATTGGATAGATGCGTTCAACATAGTCACCAAATTTTGAATTATTTAGTGAAAGAACATCATCTATATACATGATATAGCGGAAAGTAGAGTTAAATGATATTGCTGACTTCTTATCTGTATTCCTAAGAAGTTTCTGTATGAATTTTGCCTCATAATAATAAAGAAACAAGTCGCCAAGTAGAGGGGCACAATTTGTTCCCATTGGAATACCGACAGTCTGTTGAAAAACACGTCCTTCAAACGTAACAAATATGTTGTCAATTAAGAAATCAAGCATCTTGATAATGTCAGTTTCAGAGAATTTTTGTTTGAAACAGAGTAATCCTTTACAAAGTAGGATTTATCCCTCCCTAAGACAAGATACTTGTATCTACGTTGGCCATTCCTTTTTATAAAACAAAGCAATACCAACTCTTTTAATGTGTCTTTGAGTTTGGAATGTGGAATACTTGTGTAAAGTGTAGAATGTCAAATGTTTAAATACTATTACAAGATGAAAGAGAGTTAGATTGTATGTACTCTAAAAGATCTTTGGAATTTTTAAGTATTCACATCTGATTCACGCCACCTCTAGAATAGGCAGTTCACAATAACAATAATAGTCAAGACATTGTAATGCAACTTTTTCTTTATCATTCCGACAAGTTGACTCCACATAATGATTTGATTCCAGCTTATAACACACAACTTAACTAATAATTCCGACTTAATTGCAACAAAATAACTTTACAAGGGGTGTACCATATGCGCTTCCATACAATACAGTGATGGACGATCAAGTTCTTCATCTTTGGTTGAAATTCCAAAGGAACATAGAACTTACCAATGATTATCCAGGATCCTAAGTTTAAGGTCAGGAGCCATTGGTTTATTATGAGTTACTGTTTATTATGTTTCCCTCCATTACAGTGGCGAAGAGAAATAAGTCTTACTCTACTTACGTCTATAGGATACTATCAAACATCGTCAAACACTTTTCTTGTGACCCCTGAAATCGTCGTTCTAACATAATTTCATACTTTATTATCTAAAATCATAGTCAAAATGTATCAATCGAGTAACATGTAAGTCAATACATATTGTGGCAATTAAACTGATGCTTATATCATTTTGGAATGACAGTCCACAAGTACAACACCAAATGAAAATAAAACCTTATAAATTTTGTTCAAGCGAAACGCCTTCTGAATTCACCTTTATAAGGAAGGTTCAACGCCACAAAAAGTTAATTAAAGGATAAAATCAGAGCTTTCAAATCCTGATTTCAGTTATGTTTTATAATTTTATTCAAAAGTTTGTTGATTGTAGATTTGTAGAACTACATGAATAAATGGAAATTTTGGAAAACGTAAATACGTCAGCAACTAAATCATAAGAACACTCATATAAAGATCCAGACAATCACAAAGCATATGATAAAACAAACACCAGCGAGGATTTCAATTAAAACATTGTTGGCTTAAATAACAGCATTAACTGAACTGTTAAATGGAGCAAATGCACTGTGTCACGGATATTTAAATCACACAGGACATGTTTAACCCCGCTACATTTTGTATGGTAAGATATCATTTAATCTATATAAATTATGTGCAAAAGTTTTGTGTTGCAACACACGAATAACAAACACTCACTTTCTCCCAATTTTATAAGATATTGGAATAGGTCAGTTAATTATCGTTTTTGAGAAGAGCTGTCGTGTAGTAGTTAGCGCATCAGACTACAAACACAAAGATCCCTAGTTCGATCCCCGTTCCGGAGTGAAAATTTCAGGGACTTGATTTTCGGTTCTCAATTGACACCATTTGCGAGTATGGTTTTGGTAAACGATGATCGTCCGTTGGAAGAGGACGCCAATTTGCTGACCTGTGTTACGAGAGAGCAATATCTCTTGCACCTAAAAGACACCCTTGTAGATTTCGAAAAAGAGCAAGCTTATGCCGCTACATAGCAGCATTTGCACCCGCAAAGTGGAAATAGATTAATATAAGTTGTAATAACTTGTATCCCAATCCATTATAAATACATACGGTTAACTAATTATCATGTTAGTTCTAGGTCGTTACAGAATGTCTAAAATATTTATGTATAGACACATAATACAAGAGTCTATTGCTAGAGTATTAGGACTGTACAATTTATTCAATAATGTGTAAATAGAACAAAAATGTATCCGTCTGTAAACGGAGGAAATGCCTGCTCCAAATCAGGAACAAGACCGTTGTTTTCCATTCGTTCGTATTTGAGTTTTTAATTTTGCAATACGAATAGGTATTATGCATTTTGAATTCTCACCGGGTGAGTGTTTTTGTGTTTTTACTTTCTAGTACAATATCAGGGTTGATATTCATGTTAAATTAAATGTTAGACTTTATCAGCTATCCACCATCATCAAAACACATTATGAATCATGTGCGGTACATTCATGGACATACACTTTTTGGTCTTTTAAAACATGCGTACCTTGAGTGCAATTAGCGTTAAAAGCCGACACGACGGAAACAAGCATCTTAAGAAAAGGTAAATAAGATTCGAATTTAATATGTATTAGTGATGCGACATGATCATTGAGTATGAACAAAAAACCCTCAAGTCTGTCAAATAAACTATGTTTAAAACATAAACGATACCATTCTTTTTGCACCAGATGCGTATTTCGACAATCGATGTCTCATCAGTGATGGATTCATGCTTTTTGAAAATCCGACAAGAACGAAGTGTATTTCTTAAACCGACAAGGAATCCGAGCTTTGCATGAGTGAATTACATTCATAATTTAAGAATTTTCCCCTAATTTGAAAAAAACGTTATTGAAACATTAAAGAAATATTCGTCTGAAACATTTATAATGTTTAAAAAGTTCTTTTATTGCAGCAGATATTTGAATAAGTCTGCATATATTAATTTTTTTTGCAGTCCGGATTCTGATGTCGTGGTAATTTTGAGCTAAGCATGCAGTATATAAAACTGAAAAGAGATATTTGTTGTGGTTTTCTGTGTTATGTTATAACCAAAGACAATTTTCCATCGTTTTCTTTTTATTTCTTGGTACTGTAGATTTTTCTCTATATGTTCTGTATTATTTCCATCTTTGATATTAAATCATGTTTTAAAAATTTACTTGTACTGACTGTATATAATTTTTGTAATCTTAAAAACAGCAATACAATACATATCCATCAACACACACTACATCGAAGCACTATGAACACATAGGTGTTCCAGAAGTGTCTACAGCTGATCAAGTGGACGTTTTCTCAAATAAACTTTATTCAGCAACTGAAGGTAGTTAAATTTTGTATCTTTCAATACATTATAACAAGCTTGTTTGACAGGATTGACTGTGTGCGCGATAAGGTGATTTTATAGCTCTCCCAAAATATGTTAACACCGCCATTTGTCCCGCGTGCTTGAAGATTAGAAGGTTGTAAATCAGTAGTTGATTTTGATTCCCATATGTTTAAAGCATCCCATATTTTTTCCCTATTAATCTGTTTTCTGTTCTGCTAAACAACTGCATAGAAAGGATTTTTTTCATTGTTTATTAATGTTAATGTCAAGTTTTGATTCATCTTTGGTCATCACAAGACACATATAGCACAATATCTTTTAACTCAGTAATGAATACTTTTTTCGCCTCATTTTCATACAAAAATTTAGATAAAACCATGTTGTCATTGGCATCATTCTCGCAGGTACATTAAATACTTGTGTACTTAATTACTGATAATGTCATGTCTTTATCAGTCCTTCATGTAAAACCAACTGACACAGTTCTCAGGTATGATTTATTTTCAGAACAAATACTTTACAATACTTTACAAATTAGCATTCAAAATTAAGACAATGAAAACGGTTTAATTTTGTAGCGCCATTTGCATGCCCTTTTTTCGAAATCTACAAGTTTGTCGGGATATTACATTATAAACATGGGCCAGCCAGTTATCGTCCCATTCCGACAGACTTTCAAGACCATACTCGCAAATGGCGTCAAGGGAGAGCCAAACATTCAGTCCCTGAATTGTTCTTCCCGGAACGGAAATCGAACAAGGAACCTTTGGTGTTTGTAGTCCACTGCGCTCACCACTACACTCCGCCTTTGATAACATAATCTGTACAAATTGATTTAAATTGTATAGTTCCGTATCAAGTAGGTGAAATACCTCATTAGTCATCTATTAGACTTTTAAAGAGGACTTCAAAATTGATATAAAACAAATGATTTTTTATTCAAGAGTTACACTCTGATTCCTTGCCAGGCAGTGGCTATCTTTTATTTGTCTTTTTTGTTGATCTCTCCTCATCTTTTTACATGTTTTAATAAGCTTTGGATTTATTAGATATGTTTGGCCTCGAGCATCACTGAAGAGACATTGATTGTCGAAATGCGCAACTTGAGCAGAACACATTGGAACCGTTTATGTTAAAACTCATATTCGGTGTTTTTATCGTTGCAGTATCCCAACGGTATCTAGTGTCGAGAATATAACAACATGAACTTTAATAAAAATTTTTCACCTGCATCCTTCCTGATTACTTTCAGATTTTTTTTATCATTATGATAATATTACAAACATTAAGTAATACAAACATCATGTTGTGTATTTTAGAAGAATCCCTACGGAAAATGATAAGCACACTATTTTCATAATTTTGTAGATCTGGAGATATGATAGCAAAATATTGTGAACCATGTACTGCACGCAGTATGACCCAAACAGCCTTCCAATGGTGTACCGAATGTGAAGAAACACTGTGTTCCGAATGTACAGAAGCCCATAAAGTCCAAAAAATGTCACGAAGTCACCATTTGGTTGAGATATGTAAATTACCGAAGAACATTCATCTATCCAATAATTGTTCAATGCATCAACATTTGCCTTTAGACTACTTTTGTGTAGATCATGATATTGTATGTTGTAAGGAATGTTTGCCAACAAATCACAGAGTATGCAAGAACGTCACATCAATTGATATTGCATCAAAGAGTTCTAAACAATCAGAGACGTTCCTGAATTTTAAAGAACAGTTGTGCTTTATATTAGAAGCTTTAGAAAGACTAAACACCAATCGAAAGGAAAATGGTAGTCGAATTGAACAAGAAGAAACACAAATTCGAAATCAAATAGCAAAAATAAAAGAAAATATCATCCAGCGTTTGGACTCTTTAGAAGAGTCACTCATTTATCAACTAACCGAACTAAAAAACAAAAATGTCACTGGTATTAAAAGACAGGAGAAAGATATAGGTGATTTGGTAGCATCTACAAATGCACAAAAAGAAGTGTTAGAATTTATAAGAGATCATGGTTCTGAAAAACAAGCATTTATTTCAATTTATTCATCTAAACCTATCTTGGATGTCATTGAAAACAAAGTTAAAGAGCTGACCGAATCGTTTGTAGACACTAGTCTTTGGTTCGTCGAAAGTGTCTCGATAGAAAATTTAACGGATCTTGGTTCAATAGAATGGAAGTACACGCCAAGTTCCGTTTCGATTGACACAAACAAGCAGCGGCAGTCACAGGCACCAGTCGTCCTGAAGCGTCAGGTTACCTCTATCACCCATCTCTTCGACATTGATTTGAAAGGAGAAAAATTGGAAGGAGCAACTGGCATCACAATATCCGACAATAACACATTAATTTTCTGTGATGTCATTACGAAAAAACTTTATTTTTGTGATGAAAACGACACCTATCTATCATCTATTTGCTGTCCATATGATCCATGGGATATATCAGCAATACCACAAACAACCACTGCTGTTGTGTCTTGTGCATATAATTCGTACATACTGTTCGCCGACATAAATGGACGAAAAATATCAAAACAGATTCAATTAAAACAAAAAGGAACTGATGGTGTTTCTGCAACAAAAGATGAGATATTTGTAGGAGCTAAAGGAAAGATACATGTCCTAGACTTATGTGGAAATTTCAAAAGAACAATAAATGCGCAAAAAGTTGATCATTGTCCTGGATTCATATCCGTTTGCTCAAATGGAAACATTTGTTATTCATTCAATCATGAAATTTACTGCATAACGTCAAATGGAAATACTGTTTTTACTTATACTTCTCCCGATCTTCGTCAATCACGTGATATTCAAATAGATGATGCTGACAACATATACGTCCTTGGACGCGATTCACAAAACATTCATAAACTCACATCTTCTGGAACACTTGAAGATATCTTATTGAAAGACAATCTGTGCAAGCCTTTTGCATTTTGTTACAATAAGAAAAGATTTAAGATTTACATTGCAAATAATGACGGTAAAACAATATCCGTATTCAAGACAAGCTAGTACCATTTTGAGTGAGTTTGAAAACTGAAGTTTTTGAATGTGTTAATACATTGCATAATCTGTGCTACAGCATTAGATTTTTTATTAAAAAAAAATCATCTAACACAGAAACTTGACTGAATATTTAACTTTGAAATATGATTTTCATAATAGACGAGACTTTTACCGGTATATATAACAGACACGCAGAAAAATTAAAAAGCGCAAAGAACAACACATATTGCTGATGCTAGAGAAACACAAATCCCTCTCAAATACGCTGCTGGAATGTTGCTTTAATTGCCCTTTTTTCTGACGTATACCCCACATCCCATTTTATCATTTCTTACTGACGAAGTCAAAAGGTAAAATTGAGAAAGGAAATGGTGAATATGTCAAAGCGACAACCACCCGACCATAGAGCAAACAACAGCCGAAGGCAACCAATGGGTCTTCAATGTAGCGAGAATTCCCGCACCCGTAGGTGTCCTTCAGCTGGCCCCTAAAATATGCATAATAGTACAGTGATAATGGACGTCATACTAAACTCCGAATTATACACAAGAAACTAAAATTTAAAATCATACAAGACTAACAAAGGCCAGAGGCTCCTGACTTGGGACAGGCGCAAAATTGCGGCGGGGTTAAACATGTTTATGAGATCTCAACCCTCCCCCTATACCTCTAGCCAATGTAGAAAAGTAAAAGAATAACAATACGCACATTTAAATTCAGTTCAAGAGAAGTCCGAGTCTGATGTCAAAAGATGTAACAAAAGAAAATAAATAAAATGACAATAATACATAAATAACAACAGACTACTAGCAGTTAACTGACATGCCAGCTCCAGACCTCAATTAAACTGATTGAAAGATTATGTCTTCATCATATGAATATCAGGTACAATCCCTCCCGTTGGGGGTTTAGTATCATACTATCATAAAATATATGAGAAGAACATAACCCGTGTCATGCCAACAACTGTTTTTTTAGAAATAAATGTGTTTAGTTCCGATGCAAAGACCCTATCAGTGAATCAATGTTAAAGCCAAAATATGCAATCTTTAATGACCTGACAACAGTATCGTAACTATATCCCCTTTTAATAAGTCTATTTAAAGGTTTTGTTAGTTTCTGAGGAGAATACTGACATTTTTGTGCTTTATAAAGAATATTTCCATAAAATTTTGGATGTGAAATACCTGAACGTATAAGATGTCTGCATGTTGAGTTATATTTACGAATTATTTCCTTATACCGGTGATAAAATTTAGTAAATGTTTTGACCAGTTTGTGATATCGAAAACCCTGGTGTAATAATTTTTCAGTAATACATAAATTTCTCTCGCTAAAATCTAATACATTGTTACATACACGAGCGAATCGTACAAGTTGGGATATATAAACACCATAAGATGGTGACAAGGGAACGTCACCATCTAAAAATGGATAATTAACAATAGGAAATGAAAAATCATCTCTTTTATCATAAATTTTTGTATTAAGCTTCCCGTTTATGATATAGATATCAAGATCGAGGAAAGGGCAGTGGTCATTGTTATCATTAGCTTTATTTAAAGTAAGTTCTACAGGATAAATTTCTTTAGTATACATACTGAAGTCGTCATTATTTAGAGCCAATATATCATCCAAATATCTAAAAGTATTGTTAAATTTTTGTATCAAATGTTGTTTTGATGGGTCTTTGCTAATTTTAGTCATAAATTGTAACTCATAACAATACAAAAACAGGTCCGCAATAAGTGGTGCACAGTTAGTCCCCATTGGAATTCCAATAACTTGACGATATACGGAATCTCCAAAACGAACAAAAATGTTATCAAGTAAAAATTCAAGTGCATAAATAGTATCAAAGCATGTCCAATTGACATAGTTCTTTTGTTTATTGCTACTAAAAAATGATCTAAAAGAGTTTGAACATATGTACTCGTATTCCGACTTTTTAAATGCCCAGTTAATTAGGGATGTGAATAAAAGGGACTACATACGAGCATTCTGTTCGTCGTTCCGTCCGTCTAACTACATACGATCATTCCGTTCGTCGTTCCGTCCGTCTATTTGTATGTCCGTTATGTGAGTTTTTTGCACTTTTTGCACTTTTCATATCAATTTGTGTGATATTTGGCACCGATTCAGAAAAGTTACACATCGAGTTTGAATTTCTTTGTTACCTGTATAAACTTGAAAAGCACTTTATGTTTGCACTTTATTTTTATGTAAAGGCCTACATTGGTTTGATATTTGGTTTTAAGCTGTATGATAAGACCTCGTTGAAGTTTCGTTCCAGTTGAGGGATGTTTGATAAAGTGTTGATAATAAAAAAAATAACAATTGCTTGGAAATTAAAGTTGTCCATATTATCTTCTGTAGTACATGAGACAGTTGATTACCTATTAGGCATACAGTTACAGATTTAAGGACACTGCATTGTATACGCAATACCCTTAGAATGTTTGTTCCTCAAACAGTCTAAACATGCGACTTGGTAGGTGTAAAAGTCGTATAATGCATCTCAAATGAGCGAAACAATATGGTTAAAATCCCGTCTAGCCCTCCCCTTTTTCCCAAATGCATCATATGTTAATGAGATAAGACAAATACTTAAGTAAGGCATTTGTCGCTTAGATTAAGGTTGACAAATCTTTCGTCGTTAAATATTTTATTCATATTCATATATTGGTACAAATGCAATTGAGTATTTTTGCCAAGTTTATAAAACAATACACAACGAAATCGTAATTAAGTTGAAAATACTCGTTCAACTTGAATATAAATAGATACCTTATTTTACAAATGATAACCTAGTCCCTGTGTAACATGTTTAATAAGTACTATACAATTGATAAAGAAGAGGTGTTATCAGTCCTTTTGTAAATAACCAAATTCGAGCTCAGGTAAGGTTTTTTTATGAGAACAACTACTTATGAAAATCAAAAACGACTTAAAACTAATAAAACTGAACACGGTTTTATTATTCAATTTTTAGAAATTTATGTTGTCATGTTTTTTTTATCAAGTATCTTAGAATCTAAAATTTGATGAGATTTTTTTTTCTTTTGAACCCTTCATCACCTTTTTTCTTTGCTTATTTCGTCAACAGAAAGATAATCCAATAGATTGTATTTCAGTGGTTAACATTGCGAAATATTATGCTATATCATTTATTTATGTATTTTTCTATCTTGATTGTTCATGTATTTATTTGTAATGTAATCCTGTCATGTTATTTTCGCGTTTTTTTAAACATTACTATTTAGCGCGAGGTTTGGCTAGCCACAACACCAGGTTCAACCCATGATTTGTTTCTTAAGGTCTGTACCAAGTCTGAAATATGGCAGTTGTTATCAAATAGTGCTATGAATGTTGCATTTGCGTTTGTTTTTGTTGCAGTTCAGTATTTCTGTTGTTCCGTATTTTTCTTGTTAGAGTTGATGTGTTTCCTCGCGTTTAGCTTGTAACCAAGATTTGTAACATAAATTGGATTCTTTCCTTTGATGTTTTAATGAAATAATTTGCTTAAAAAGAGTGTTGAGGGAAAACCATTGTATATTATATGCAAATTAATGTTGTACCATACTTTGCTAATTAAATATGAAACTCAACTAGAATGCAAAGGAAAGAAGGCGAAGCTTAGCTTAGGAACTACATACGAGCATTCCGTTCGTCGTTCAAAAAAAAGGGGGGGGAGTAACTATAGAAAAAGGAATAAATATCGGATACAAAAATTTGTGAAAAACTTAACATGATTCTTTTTGCGATCAGATAGGGGCAAACCTACGCCCCCTGGATCCGCCACTGTTTAGTGTTTAATCAATAAAATTGTGTTTACATTTAATAAATAATCTAATAATAGAATTTATAAAATAACGGGAGAAAAGCAGTTTGTACGAACACTTTAAATGTTTAAATATGCATTTTTCAATGACATGAACAACCAGTAAAATATTATTAATTTGTATGATACCTTGAAAACCAACAAAAAAACCCACTAAATCTTACCGTCATTAGAATAATTATTTAATCCTTGTCACTTGAATCTAATATTTTTTATCACTTTCTAATGCCATACGATCATAAACGGGGCGCAAAACTAAAAAATCGGGAAAGTCCGACTTTTCTTTACTTTCTACAATTTCTAGGGCTGTAGTAAATGAAATACGCCGCAGAAGATCTTACATGTACACTACGCGCAAGTGACTTGCACGAGCTTCCATTTCATTTGATAAAACTATAACGTGATCAATTTCCAATAATTTAGTTCAAGGTCTTCAAGCTGTCAATCATTTTATTTATATTACAAATTACCATGTGCCTTATTCATTAACATATTTAAAAATCATGCTTCGGATTCGTTTGTTTTAATATGTTAACTTATAAGAACCATGGTATATATAGTACTTATTTTCTCTCAATCGATTTATGATTTTGAACAGCAGTATACTACTGTTGCCTTTATTTGTTAGCCGTCGCTATGGCCATGGCTATGTTAGTCTTGAATGTTTTATTTCATTTTTAGTTCATTTATATGTATCGGTGTCTAGTGTGACGTCCATTTCTCTGGATCAGTATACATCGGAAAGCGGGTTTTCCTTGCTCCATCAAAGTTAGGTCCGTCTGATCTATATTTCATGCTGTATATACTTGAATTTTGCATGTTCATTGTGTGCATTCAGTTCTAAGAAACAAATTGTTGATGCGTTAAGCCTTTTTCAACTGATTTTTATAGTTTGTTCTTATGTAGTACTATTACAATTGTACACTACTGTCCCAGGTTAATGGAGGGTTGAACTAGACTGACACACTAAGCCGGTCGAGGGGAAGTCAATTCAAATCTCGAAGTCTTTGTTTTGACCTGGTTTTGGTTCGTGGACATAACGTTTCATCGGAACCAACGAGACAATAAAACTCAAATGTCGGGCCAAAGTAGGTGAGACATACATCAAAGGAAACAGATACCGTATGACATATGTAGGTCGATAGCAAGTCTTTAATATTGATATCAATGACTATAATCAGGAACCCCCAGGAATAAAAGTTTTGGTAGAAAAATAATCAAAACGAAAGCATCAAAACGTTTGAATAGTACATACACAAAAGATAGTTTTCAATTGACATAATTTCAGTAATAGCTGCAATGTTAAAGACAGTTGATTTTTTAATTTTACGTACCAGAATGAAACGTGTTGTAGTTCAATCAAATTTGATAAAAGACCTTTGCTAGATCGTAGTGACGAATACTTATAAAAATACTTTATTTCAAACCACGATCCACTCACACACAAAACACATACCAATATTCACACATAAACAATAACATTAAAGAGTATTTCATATAAACATATTTCTATTTGTTTCTTTTCAGGGTATTTCTTTTGCAACAAAGAGGTCATGCACTAAGTTGTTGGAAATAGATCTACAGAACGCAAGTTTAACATTACAAAAAGTGTCAGAAATGGATGAAAGTTAACCGAATGATAATAATAAGTTGATACATGAAGAATAAGACATATATTTTCATTACGTTTTCTACAACTGTCTTTATTTGGTAAACAACAATGCTAAAAATACTTTTACTTTTGATGTCCTTAAGTAACCAACAATATGTACACGTACACGCAGAAAAGTTTATTGCGATTATGGCACAGTCAAAAAGTCACATGTTACCAATGATTGCAATATCGAAGGAATTAGAGAAATTAAATCATTCAATAACATTTGCTGTAGCATCAAGGATGAACACTGACTTGATAAATGATGGATTTAATATTTCAACCGTTATTGCAAAGAGCCTTGATAAATTTTATTTCGAAGACATTATAAGAGAGATGGTAGAAACAATGATGTCAGGAGCTAAAATAACAGCATTGACCGAGTGGTTGAAAGGGACTAACGCACTCTGTCATGGATATTTAAATGACACGGCGCATGTGCACGAACTAGCTGCCCACCAATTTGATTATGCCATTGTGGACTATGCACCTACGCTTTGCTACTCTGTCATGGCGTACAAATTAAACCTGCCGTTTATTTCTTTAGGAGCCTTTATTGACCCTTCAGTGAACAGAGTGCCATTTAATCCATCATTCATGCCAACCCTGTTTTCTAGTTTTACTGATAAAATGACTTTCCGAGAAAGAATTATCAATACTGTTAGATATGTATTATTATTATTACGTCCATCAGTACCATCTTTTGAGACTTTATCAGAACGATATGTACCTGAAAAACAAAGAGTTTCTAATGAGAAAATAAAACAAATGTCCTTAATGTATATTGCTGATAATGATATGCTATTGGAATTTCCACATCCGGTTCCGTCAAATGTCGTCATGTGTGGTGGACTAGCTGCAGCACCTGCGATCAAGTTACCTGACAAACTAAATGATTTTGTTGAGAATTCATCAGATGGCATTGTAGTTGTTTCATATGGAAGCATTATTAAGACTCTTCCTTCGGAAACACTAAGCAAAATGATCGAAGCGTTTAATATGGTAACAAATTTGAATTTTGTAGTTGCCACAGGAAAAGAGGTCATGAATGTGAAAAATGTCTTGATGTTGCCATGGATACCACAAAATGACGTATTAGGACATTCGAAAACTAAATTATTTATTACTCATGGAGGTAAAAGTAGTGTATTTGAGGCTCTTCACCACGGCATTCCAATGATAGTGTTTCCCATTGGCGTGGATCAACCAGCAAACGCTGCCGTAATTACAGCAAAACATTATGGAATAACTATGGACTTTTACCATTTTACAATTCAAGACTTAGTAAAAAACATCAGAAATATTGCCTTCAATGACCAATTTAAATCGAACATAATGAGAGCCTCTACCATTTTTCATAGCCGCCCACAAACTCCGTCTGAACGAGCTGCATATTGGATCAATCTAGTTACCAAATATGGTAACGAACACTTCCGGCATTCTTCTTTAGATATGCCTTGGTATTCGTTCTACCTAGTAGATGTACTTATTACTTTTATAACAATAGGATTATCATCAGTGATATGTCTGCAATGGATTTGTTGCCGAGCTAAAAGAAAGCACAAGCAGGAGTAAAGAGAACAAATGAATATCATTGTCCAGAACACATTTTCGAAAGGTGCAAAATGATGAAATGATTTAAGATACATGGGAAATCAAATATTCAAGATATAGGGTCACAAAGAATAAGTTACTTTAGTTTAAGTAATTTATCGAAGAGAGCAAACTATTATTTTAAGTGTATCTAGTTATCTTTACATGTGTTTCGTATGTACTTGAAAAGATGTTGCGAACATTTTAAATTGGGTACATTTAAAATGTCCCAATGGCATAGATAATCCCTTTGTTTCATCTTTTTTTTTAACATTTTTCGGTATATAAAAAAAATCAGACGGTCTTAGATTCGCGACGGTCTTGTCAATTATCGTTATCACAAAGTTCGATAAATTAATCAATCTTGAATTGAGAATGCACTTACTTTCTTTTTCTTATGTTTAATGGAGAACTCACTCTGAAAAAGAAAGTATTCAACTTTTACAAGTATGCAACCTAATGTAAAATAATCTATACTCTTTATTATGTTTTTAATATAATTATATACTAGAACACACCCGCGAAATCGCGGGCATTCAGAGCGTAGTTTAAAGTATGTAAAGTGTTGTTGGAAGAATTTTGTGAAATATTGAATGACTGAAGAATTTCAGCAAAATTATCATAAATCATAGGTTATTGGGGACAGGAA
Source organism: Mytilus edulis (assembly GCF_963676685.1). Lineage (NCBI taxonomy): Eukaryota > Metazoa > Mollusca > Bivalvia > Mytilida > Mytilidae > Mytilus > Mytilus edulis. The sequence continues at coordinate 54,279,632 of NC_092350.1, forward strand.
AATGTTTTTTTTAATCCCTCCTCCTTTATTTCCAAAATTCCCAATGTGTGGTTTTCTATCAATTTCAATATGAATATTCATTTAGTATGTTATGAACATTTAAGTAAGGAGCCTGTACCTCAGTGGTTGTCGTTTGTTTATGCGTTACATATTTGTTTTTCGTTCATTTTTTGTACATAAATAAGGCCGCTAGTTTTCTCGTTTGAATTGATTTACATTTTCATTTCGGTGCCTTTTAAAACTGAGTATGCGGTATGGTCTTTTCTCGTTGTTGAAGGCCGTACGATGACCTATAGTTGTTAATTTCTGTGTCATTTTGGTCTCTTGTGGAGAGTTGTCAACATGGCAATCATATCACATTTTCTTTTTTTGTAATCAATGAATTTTGTAAAAGATTTAATGACTGGAGAATTTCAGAAAAGGTATCAAAAGTGCACATGAATAATTTTAGCGCTTATCTGTATATTATGAACATTCACTATATAAATAAAGTGTATTTACTTTCAATTCTAAGTTTTCTAATCGATCCATGGTGGTCATTGATATAGTATACAGACCCTCTCTATTTAATAAACTCTGTGACCACCGTGGATAGTAAACTTGAAAATGATAGCAGATAGAATTCTGAAAATACACTTTATTCGTAGTATATGTATGTTCAAAGTATACAGAAAAACGCAAACCGGAAGTATAATCTGACTTAAAATTTTGTCCAATGACGGGACAATATCCGGATGCCCTTTTTCTCGATTTTCTCCCAAAATAACTCAATCTGAATAATCATATGAATGGATGACAAATGCGACTATGCACTGTACCTATAGGACACATAGGCGTGTTGATTAATTTATTGTGGAAAGAAGAGAAGCGACACCCAAAATGAGGTCTTCTCGTTTAATAGTATAGATATACCATAAAATCAAGTACACGAACCTCGCAGTAAATAAATATGTTTTTTTCTTAATTTTCCTTTAACTTTCTGTATGACAACTTTTCATCTCATGATTCTTTTGTATCAGTAGTAAAGAAGTCATAAGAGAGACATCCTTGATCTTGTCTTGATAAAAGATAATTCATCATATCTATAATGTATTTCATATAACAAGGATATCTGCCTTTGGTGAGATTAAACGTTTTCAGAACCGTAAATACTCTATAAATAATATAAAAGAAAGTAAGTGTCTTTTGTAGCACCATTGTTACATGGTATCATTATATCATTTTCGATGAATATCAACATAAAGTTAATCAGGTTCAAACTTACCTCTAGGTGGTTAATTGAAAACTGGCAAATGTGAAACGATAGTAGATTATCGATGATCTAATCTCGTTTATCCATTAACAATATTGAGCCATACTTTAAACCATTATTTATTTCTGTGTCATTTTGTCTCTTGTGGAGAGTTGTCTTATTGACAATCATACCACATCTTCTTTTTCATATTATCATTTTTGCCATCAAAGGCGTAGATTTCTTGGTATTTTACTCCACGATGCTAACACTCATTGTAATCGTCGTAAATAGCATACTTTATATTGCCACGTGGATGACAATTTACAAGGAAAGTAAAGAATTGGTAAATACACTAGGACATGCTGCTCAGTCAGTTAAATGTGTCCACAAAACAGCAAGAAATATGTCACTGTTCGTCGCTGTATTTTTTATGCAATGGTTTCCACTGGCTATATTCTCTATTACTGCCCTAATTGGACACATACCGGAAGTAATTATGTACATGGCTATATCCTTCACTAATATTGGAGGAGTTCTGAATGGAATGGTTTTTATAATCATCAACAGACGAAAAGAACATCATAAATAAACACAGATTTGTTTTGTAGGAACTATTTTGAATCAGTGTAAAACATTACTTTACATTTGTATTTTAAATTGAAGCATGCAACACTAGAAAGATGATGCTCATGATAGGAAATTAAGTACTAAAAAATAAAAACAATACTTCAATAATTTGTAAAGACGTGTCTGCATCGATTTTCTAAATTACTCGTCATCTAGAATGCTTAATATTTAAATATTTGAAAGCCAAGGATGTATAAGAAGTGAAACAGCGGAAGAACCATTTGACCAAAAAGACCAAAAACAGACAATTTTAGAACAGCTTATTTAATTGCTTATTTTTTATTTAGATATATATTGTCAAAAGGCATATAACTCTATATTATAGATTACAAAACGGGCTGATTAATGTGCAAAATTAAATAAAAGGAAAACATATGATATACAGCAACAAACGAGTATAACCAAAATAACAGATTCCTGACTTGATATAAAAATAGGGGATGTGATATGATTGTAATTGAGACATATATCCTCTAAAAATCAAATGAAGCTATTTCAGGCAAACATACTGCTTTCAACAATAAGAAAAACCTATGCCGTACAGTCTGCTAAAAAAACATGAAATATATGAAAAACTATCGGTCATATTTATAACAAAACAATTTACGTGAGACGTGACCAAACGACAACCACTTAACCTATTAAACATGATTATATTAGAAGCTCTAAATTCCTCCCTAATATGGGACAGTGGTGTAACGGCATATCAAACAATAAAAATCAGTCGACAAAAAATGAACTAATCTGATCTATAGAAAGGAAAGCATGGAACAAAAACACAGATAGGACGCGGCAGGCTTAAAATCCATCCTTCATCCCTTCATCCCTAATAAAAAAGATAGAAAAGAAACACTAAGTACAAATCTGAGAGTTCTTAATTCGCTTAGTAGTTATGAAAGGTGCCAGGATTATAATTTAATACGCCAGACGCGTGTTTCGTCTACATAACACTCATCAGGGACGTTCGGATCGAAATAGTTTAATAGCTAAAAAAGTACAAAGTTGAAGACAAATTGAGAACCCCAAATTCCAAAAAGTTGTACCAAATACGGCTAAGGTTACCTATTCCTGGGATAAGAAAATCCTTAAATTCGAGTTAAACTGTGGTATGGACACTTTCTAAATTGCAATTCGAATCAATAATAATATCTAAATTGTAATCATTATAATTTTAATTTTAATTAAATTAAAATCTATTAGTTGATAATGCAAATTAAAAGTTAACGTTGTTCGGACAGTAAAATTCACATGCCCATTGCAATTCGTATTAGAATTTACGTTCGGACGTAAAACGTTTCGAATGCGAATTAAACTAATTCGAATTAGTTGATCAGCTGTTGATGCAAATCGAACTCGAATAACGTGTGAAGGCGGCATACATATTATTGTTATAATAATGTACAAATGCAAATGCAGGAATCTACAATCTGCAGTAACTGTGTATCTTTGCATTGCACAATGTCATGTTTATCTCTGACTGTTTATGACGTCTAAGTTACGATATCTTTACAATAAATCTATAGGAGGTTATTTGCGTACGGATTATTAATTTAGTCTTAGATGCATGATTCTTTTTATTTGTAAGTTAATTGCTTTGAACTAGCTGTAAGCAGCTCTGGGTACTCTCAAGATCTGTACCTAGTGTTATTGAGATGTACAAATACATTGTCGAAGGACGTATATGGTGACCCATAATTGTTAATGTCTGTGTAATATGGTCTCTTGTGAAGAGATGTCTCATTGGAAATCACACCACATCTTCTTTTTTGATGAACGCATAATGAAAACACGCATGAGAAATTATTTTATTCATATTTTATGTGTACCCGAAAGAAATTATAATTCTCTTTTGTCAGCCGGAAACTATAAAGATCTAAATGAATGATAACAAAAACCAAGTGCAATGGAATAACATGATCTTTCCCTAGCTCCTAACATATTCATATCTAAATGGTGACATCCACACACTCTTTTATCTTTTAAAAAACTAGTCATTCCTTACTTGTGTACAACCTAGAATATAAAATAGATCTAGAAGAATATACAAAGGGAGACAATACAGAAAGGACATAATTCACCCTGTTGAAAGCAAACGACAAGATACATTTGTTGTACAAAACAATAAACATACTACTATAGATAGAGTAAAACAAACCGTATCAGTACTCATGAATAACATTAAGTGCTATGGACAAGTAGGCCAGACTCTGATTGTCCTCTTCCATATAATTATTTTCACAAAATGGTAAATTTTCATGAAATGGTACATTTTCATAAAATGGTGATACAATATCGCTATCAAATTAAGAATATCGAATTTTTGTTTTTCGTCAGTGCAATTCATTATTAGCATGTGTCACCAATCAACTTTACAACCAGTATATATATAAACAACACAGAGAAAGAAGGCACATTCAAGCTTGTTTTTTTACCCGACATAAATTCAAAAAATATTTATTGCCATTGAAACCGGAAAATCTACGTGACTTTCGATATGATTTATATGAAAATGTTTTTTTCAAAAGTTTTAATTTGCATTTGCATTTGATTATGGACTTTCCGATTAGATTTTCCTCTAAGTTCAGTATTTTGTGATTTTAATTGTTTTTGCACTTACTCTATTTAATATGAAAGATATAATATTCTTGTAAGGAGGTGTTGAAAAGTGACTTTATAGATATATATTGTAATGTTAATTCGTGTTTATAAGTCAAAGACAGAATCGTGATAATGAGATCATGATCTCTGAAGTCGAAGAGGAACATTTTTCCAATTATATCATGTCTATGGATCATTGAAAACTCTGTTGTTTGACAATAACGTACATTTCAAATTCATGTTTTTTTTTCTTTTGATTTTTATGCCCCACCTACGATAGTAGAGGGGCATTATGTTTTCTGGTCTGTGCATCCGTCCGTCCGTCTGTTCGTTCGTCCGTTCGTGCGTCCGTCTGTCCCGCTTCAGGTTAAAGTTTTTGGTCAAGGTAGTTTTTGATGAAGCTGAAGTCGAATCAACTTGAAACTTAGTACACATGTTTCTTATGCTATGATCTTTCTAATTTTAAAGCCAAATTAAACTTTTGACCCCAATTTCACGGTCAACTAAACATAGAAAATGAAAGTGCGAGTTTCAGGTTAAAGTTTTTTGGTCAAGGTAGTTTTTGATGAAGTTGAAGTCAAATCAACTTGAAACTTAGTACACATGTTCCCTGTGGTATGATCTTTCTAATTTTAAAGCCAAATTAAATTTTTTACCAAATTTCACGGTCCATTGAACATGGAAAATTATAGTTGGAGTGGGGCATCCGTGTACTTTGGACACATTCTTGTTTCCTATGTTTTTGATGTATTGTATATATGTTAATATAAACTAACATGATTGATATCCTTGGAAAGTATTGAATTGAACACCAGCTTTATATTATCATGGAATCATTCAGCACTTGATGATAAGAGTTAAAACAACTTGGTTATGCTAATAAATAGGAGAAATATATTTAAAAAATAGGAAATTTATTTTTTCTTTTACTTCCTAAATTGACACGAGAAATGAAATAATTATAAATACTCGTCAAAACGGATTTTGCAGAGATGTACACCTTTCATCGATGCTAGACAATCATAACAGCAACCAATCGGTCTTTTAATGTGACGTTTCTGATAAACACCTGTTATTCTACTCACATGCATTTCCCCCCAGGGATTCAGGTTTTGTTTGACCATAATATGTAGCCTTCAAATATATATTTATTCCTGTGTTACATGTAATCCTAAAGCAAAAAGTAAAATCACAAAAATACTGAACTCAGAGGAAAATCAGATCGGAAAGTCCATAATCACAGAGCAAAATCAAATGACAAAACACATAAAACACGAATTGACAAACCCTGTCATATTCCTTACTTGGTACAAGCATTTTCAAATGTAGAAAATGGTGGATTTAACCTGGATCTATAGCGCTCAGTCTCATCAAATTCCGTTATATTTACAATGATGCGTGAACTAAACAGACATAATAAATAAAATAGTCAACATATGGGTACAGCAGTCATCATCGTGTAACAATTTTAAAAGGAACAATTTAACAGAACACAAAAACATCTATCTACAAACAATTTCATTGATTCGTGTGTCTGACGTCAGAAAATTTTATACGTCAAATATTTTTGTCGTTCAATGTTTATACAAACAATTTTAAAATTTCACATGGGCAATGTTAGCATACAGGGTTAAAAAATCAAAAGTATGTATGAATTAATTTCAGAAATAGACCGAGATTAAAAAGAGTCCAAAAGTTTTATAGAATTTATAAGAATCCACAAAAAATTCATTCCACTACGCGATTGAATAATTTTGACGTTTGTGGTTCAACGTATTTTCTAATTCATAATAGAAATATATCATAATGACATATTATAGAACAATAACATACTGACGGGATCTTTTAAAGTACAGAGTCACGTTATAAGAACAAAAGAAACACAAAAAGTCGCATATACAAAACAGACCAGTACAAACTTCTGTACACAATAAATCGTAGATCATGCTCCTTATAAGCACCGTCGTCTTGCTCATATTATTATAAACCCGGTAAATAGTCTAATTTGGTAGGTCACATTCGTGGTGAAAAGGGAAGTGAATCGTAGTTACGACATAAGGAACATATCCGATACCATCTATGAAACAGTTATTCCATAACAATCATAACTCGTGATGGTGTCCATAAAATTAACGAAGGGATTATTTCAACTTCACCATTTGGAACTCTTGGTTTAATAGCTTCCTTGTGAGCAGCAACCATCTATCAAGGAAATTAGGATAGGAAATACGAGCCCGGGAATATCGTATTAATCGGAAGATATATGGCGGCGCTGCTGGAATGTTGCTACATAGAAATGGAAAGTTCACAATTTCGAAGCTAAAATCATCTCTTTTGTCGTAAAGTTTTGTTTTCAACTAAACTACATAAGTGTCGTAACAAGCAACGGTATATTGTTGGGTCTTCTAAATGCTCCTCGAAAACCTCATTCTAAATTATTAGCATCTATTATTTCAGCAGTCAAAGCCGGGGTTCAAAGGTATTGCATTGTTTCATAAAAAAAGAATGCCTAACGTAGATATAACTATCTTGTCTAAGGGAGGGATAAATCCACGGGGGTGGGGGGTGGGGGGGGGGGGGGGTGTAACTTCCTATTATTGGGTATACGGGGATGTGCCGAAAATATGGGTCATAATTTTGCGAGATTTTATATAAAAATGACCCTCCTTTTTAATGACATCCTTTATTAAAATGCATTTACGTTTGATAACTGTATATTGATTTGGGGTATGTCATCTACATATCATATATAACGAAAACATATATGTGCACCAAACGATGTCAATTCATATATAAAAACTTAAGGGTAGCTGGTATATTTATGAATTATGAGTGATGATGAGTTAGTGCTTATATAAGCATGGGTCATATTTTAAATATTGAATATAAGTATAGGTCATTCTTTCTTAAATATTTATATAACTATAGGTACTGAATTTCAGTGAATGCTATATTAAAATGGGTACGTTTTTTGAGGCAAAAATGGCACACCCCTACCAAATAAATTTCGAAGTTACCCCCCCGTGGATAAATCCCACTTATAAAGAGTCACTATGATTCAAACAAAAAATTCTCTGAAACTGACATTATCAAGATGCTAGATGTCTTGATTGACAACATATTTGTTACGTTTGGCGGACGTGTTTTCAACAGACTGTCGGCTTTCTAATGGGAACCTATTGTTCCCCTCTTTTTGCTGACTTGTTTCTTTATTGATATGAGGCTGAATTCATTCAGGAACTTTTTCAGAAGAAAGATAAGAAGATAGTAATATACTTTAACTTTACTTTTCGCTATATAGATGATGTGTTCTTTAGATAATTCAAAATTTGGTAACTATGTTAACCGAATCTATCCCATCGATCTAGAAATACAGGATACAACAGATACAGGTAATTCTGCCTCATATCTTGACTTACATCTAGAAATTGACAATGAGGGTCGGTTGAAAACAAAACTTTACGACAAAAGAGATGATTTCAGCTACCTAGTTGTGAACTTTCCATTTCTATGTAGCAACATTCCAGGAGCGCCTGCATACGAAGTATTTATCTCCCAATTGCAACAATAATCCCGGGCTTGTATCTCCTATCATGATTTTCTTGATAACGGGTTGCAGCTCACAAGGAAGCTATTAAAGCAAGCGTTACAAATTGTGAAATTGAAATCTTCTCTTTCCTTAATTTTACGGATGCCATCAGGAGTTGTTTGATCGTTAAGGAATAGCCGTTTCACAGATGATATTGATTATGTTCCTTATGTCGTAACTACAATCCCCTTCCCTTTTCACGAATGTGTCCTACCGCATTTGTAATAACATGAGCAACATGATGGGTGCCACATGTGGATCAGGAGTTGGTATTACCAAAAAACTTACGACTAAGATTGTTCTTAAGTATACTGAAATGTTCATAACTCTCGATCAATTTTAGTCGTAAGTTTATTTGTGAAACCAACTGCTTACCCTTGGAGCACACAATATTACCCCCAGTTTTTTGGTGGGGTTCGTGTTGCTTAGTCTTTAGTTTTCTATGTTGTGTCTTGTGTATTATTATTTGTCTGTTTGCCTTTTCTTGTTTAGCCATGGCGTTGTCAGGTTTTTTTATCTACAAGTTTGGCTGTCCCTTTGATATATTTTGCCCCTCTTTTCAATTTTATTAATTTTGAGGAATATGTCTTTTAATGTTGACAAAAGCTCACACATATTATTTGGACCATGACTCTACGGTATGGGCTTTGCTCATTGTTGAAGGCCATACGTTGACCTATAGTTGTTAATTTCTGTGTCATGTCGGTCTCTTGAGGAGAGTTGTCTCTTTGGCAATCATATCACATCTTCTTTTTTTTTTATAGCTAAGGATAAAGAAGTTCTGCAGTTCAAGTTGTCGTGCCAAAAAAAAAAGGTTGTTTCTGATTGTTACCTCAATGAAAAAGCTTAATTCAGAGTAAATGTAAAGCCCAATAGATTTACTACAGTTGTAACTGGTACGTTATGTTCTACAAAACGCACTTAACTGAAATTGAAAAAGGAGGCATTCCAATTCCATTCAATTTCAAAATAATATGAACACCTATTGATATATGACGATTAGAATATCAATTTAGCTAAATTCTGCTAAAAAAACCCATCTCGAATGAAAGTGATTTTTTTTTTAATATTTGAACAAAAGCACGGTACCAAGTTAACATGACAGCGACTATAGTGTATGAGAGAGGCGGAGAAAACCAAAAGGGACATTCAAATTCATAAGTTAAAAACAAACTAATAACGCCATGGCCAAGAAGAAATAGGCCATCAGAAAATCAACAGTACACATCAAACAACATAGGAAAATTAAGACTGAGCAGCACGACCGCCACCAAACAAAAACTGAGGTTGATTTCATGTGCTCTGGAAGGGTAAGAAAATCTTGCTTCACATGTGACAACCATCAATATTTAAAAATAGAAAGCTTCTTTTGATAATTTTATTGGAGTGTAAATGATTTGACCGAAGCCTTTTTGTTATTAAGCTCGGAAGCACCCCTTTTTAAACTGTTCGCACTTTCAGTAAATAAATATAAGTAATCGCAACGAACCAACCGTCCTTCCGTCCGGAAGTCTCTAAGTTCAGGAATATGTCGTAAAATTTTGGCGTTTATGTTCATATTTGATTTGCAGTTTTTTAATTTGTGCCGTGCAGCAACGTCACTTTTGCGTTGAAATTAAAACACGAATAAATGAATGTAAATACGTCAATGATATATGACAACCCAATAAAAACATCTAGATTTCGGTTTTTTTTTCACCATCATTCAGTCAAAATGTTTTGAAAAACTTTAATTGTTCCAGTGACAGATTATGGTGTGCACTGCACTATATGCCATCATTGCTGTATCTGATTTTCACTGTGACCAATTAATAAGCATTCATTTTTTGTTGCTTATATATATACTGTGACCGATTTATCATCATTCTTTGTTGTTTCTAAACGCCATGTGATGAAAGGTAAAATACCTTCATCAAACCAATGTGTATTGACACAAAACATCTGTAAAGGTCGCAGCATTCTAACAACTGAATACATTTGTAATAGTTGTTCCCTTAACCAGTTAGTATTCCTCAACTTTGTACTTGTTTGGCTTTATAACTTTATTTATCTGAGCGTCACTGATGAGTCTTATGTAGACGAAACGCGCGTCTTGCTTATTTAATTTTAATCTTGGTACCTGTTTTAGCTAGCAAAACCCATTAGCAGATACTAGTTGACCTTTTTTCACCGATAATGTGACTTTATTTATCTGTTATAATCATGTTTAATCGGATTTGTATTTCCATTAATATAAAACGCATCAAATATTTTTAAGTTCGCCTAGAACAAGGAGTCTTGTAATTAATTTTCAACACTTGGTTTCCGTAATCCACCGCCCGTCGTCGTCGTACGTTATCGGTTTACTTTTATTACAATAATATTCTGAAACTATTACAACGATTGGAATCGAAATTTGTTACATTCATTCCCTAGGTAATGTCTGATTTTCTTATATGAATTGCCACGAAGGATATAAATAGAAAATAGGACCAAATTGTTAGACGACTCCCTGTTTGAGTCTCCCTTAAATTACAATTTGTACTTTTGCATTTTGCAATTTTACTTTTTACCTTGAAAACTATAATATAAAATAAAGGCATTCGTAAAAGCTTAATATAAAAAAATCCTAAATAGATATAGAAGACGTAGTATGAGTGCCAATGAGATAACTCTCCATCCAATTTACAATTTATAAAAGTAAACCATTATAGGTCAAGGTACAGTCGTCAGTCCAGAAAAAAAATCTTTTCCGAGGGTTAAGTGTTTACTTCTTGCACTTGAAACGTGACAATAATTGAATATTCTTCAGCTTTAGAATTTTCATTACTATGACATCATGTTATGCCATGACGTAAATGCGGAAATACCATCCATTGCATTTCGTGAAACTTTGTTTTATTACAAGTTTTTACATTACCAAGCTTTTATGCATTATCTATTTTGTTATTTTTAAGAATAGAAATATCAGTTATGGACATGGTTTTGGGATCTTGATTACCTTGAAACCATTGACCCTATGCATGTGCATTGGGCATGATAAGATCATATGGTATATCGAAATGAAATGGAAAGAATTATAACAGTCCCATCCGATTCAGATACTTGTTGATATGCAAATCACGATAGAATTATTTGGTTATTAAAGCGTTTATCAAAACACAATTTGTATGATGTGGGGAAACGCTTCATATTAAAAATGTTTGCATGGGTAACGCTTTTTTGTTTCTGTTGTGTCGTAGTTCTCCTCTTATATTTGATGTGTTTCCCTCAGTTTTAGTTTGTAACCTGGATTTGTTTTTTTCTCAATCGATTAATGAATTTCGTATACCACTGCTGCCTTTATTTACCACCCTGTGTAAGTTTAAAAAGAAGCATCCAATTTCTATAATTACATTTTTATTCTTCAACCATGAAATAAAAGCTTTAAGTGTATTGGTCAACGCATTATTGTTATTATTGTCACGTATAGCACGTGCAGTAATAGATGTTGTATTTTATTCAGAAATAAAATGTGATCTTGGACTAGTGTCTCGCGATTGTTGTTAGCCAATAAAAACAAATAGTATACTGAAATATATTTGAAATTTAATTATTTCATTTACATATATTTCCTGGCTTTAGTTGCCTTGCAGAAGGCGACAACAGGTTAAGTTGAACTTTGGCTTCTAGGGAAGGTAAAGTTTTCATGATTGGCCTTCAGCGTGTTTAGCAACTTTTACATTTGCTGTGCAGCGATTTTACACGAAAAAAAAGAAGCTGATGTAAATACGTCAATGAAATCGCTACCGAAGAAGTACCGATTACCAGGTTGTCTGCATGTTGATATCGTAAAATATCAGCTGCGAGACATAATATGAAGCTTTTTGTCGAGTAAGCGCAGCGAACGAGATCAAAAAGCCTTCATATTATGTCGAGCAGCTGATATTTTACAATATTAATATGCCGATAACCTGATAATCGATTTATGGGGCTGTATTTGCGTCTTTTGGAAGTATTGTCTTAGTTTCACCAGCAACCGGAAGTTGACTTGTTAAGTTCGGGTCAAACTTATCAACGTCGGTTCAAACATTTTGACGTCGCTGATAAGTCCGGGTCAAAGTTATTAAGGCCAGGTCAACGTATTTGACGTCACAAAGCCGTGATATGGAGTTGTATTAAGAGCTGAGCAGATTGATATAGACAGTTGGACGACCGATATCAACAGTTATTGGTCAGGTTATTTTCCAACATTATTGAAACAAATATGTTTTGTTTAACGTCAGTTTGTTTTATTACACATTACTTAACACTGAATGGCGAACAAGTTACTTCATGTACCTACATCAGACCAGTTTTTGAGAACAAATGACAAGGGTGCAGTTGCAGTATTTTGATACCTGAAAAAGTTTGGAATAGTTTCACATGTAATCAGTTTGAAAAATCAATCAGAAGATGACAGTTTAACATTGACTTTTTTTTTTTTTTTTTATCAATAATAGTTTTTTATTTAGCTGTTATAATTATGCTTATTTAAATTGAATTTTAATTAAACATTTTAAAGACTTTAGTTTTATCTGAAAAATGCATTACGTTTGTCATTAACATTTTAAATATTTTATAACACTGTTAAGGTTTTATAACATGAACGGTACCAATTGTGCTGCACCAGGTGCGCATTTCGACAACAAATGTTGTAAATGATGCTAAAATATTTGTAAATCAAAAGCTGATTAAAACACAAAGAGCTCTTATCCAAAAAAAGTCATAATAAGTATAGCCAAAAGCAGGGCATGATCAGAGCTTTGCATGAGGGAGATACATTCCTTAATTCAAAATAATTTGCAACATTTTGTTACAGTTATTGATTTTATTTTTGTGAAAACAATACACTCTATTTATTTTATTGACTTACAGACATACACTACAAGGACAAAGCTGAAGGAAATCAATTGAAGACATATTCAACCACGCTGATTTTGTTAGTCAATAAAATTTGCAATAGTATTAAGTTCGCACAGGGGGAAACGAACAAATTTGACTTCAAAGACGCATTTGAATTTGTTTTCCCACAATATGTCTGTAAGTCAAAGCTGAAGGAAATCAATTCAACCATGCTGAGGTGTACTAGTGACTTACAGACATACTGATGGAAAACAAATTCAAATGCGTCTTTGAAGTAAAATATGTTCGTTTCCCCCTGTGCGAACTTAATACTATTGCAAATTTAAAAATGAAGATTAAACTCTTTAATCATTTGCAAAGACTCAGTAGCTTAAGGAGATTTTAGATTATAAAAGCGTTATTAAAGAAAATATTAATTGATAAGATTTTTTACTGTTCACTGCAAGGTGAAATAGATTATGTTTAAAATATGACCTACATGGGTTATTTTTGTTTAAAATATTATTTTTATAGCGTTGGGTAGTTATCAATACTGCTTTCACTGTCGCTTCTTGAAACATGTCTATATACCTTTTAACTAATGAACCTTTATTCTTTGAAGATGATGCTTTGTCTGAAGATTTGAATGCTAAAAAATTCAAATTAAATCGTCAAACAAACAAACAAAATATTTTTGACGAAAATTATTCTTAAAACCTTTTTTCATTTCTTACCTTACTTTTTTCTCTCTATCACCCTACTGTTGGTTTTACCATTTTTCTAAGGTCTTTTTGCTGAGGTATATTTATAACCCAACAGACGTTGCATACGATGTTAATACTTCTGAGCGTTGCACCACGTGTCTTATAATGACACGTTTTTTTAAGAACCTTTCAAACGTTCGAGCTTATATTTAATATAACAAATGAAGGGCCAAGTGAGTTATTCTCATCACTTGGCGTCTTTCGTCCGTCGTCTGTCATCCGTCGCCGTTCGTCGTCCGTCGTCGTTAACTTTTCACATTTTGAACTTTTTCTAGAGAACCAGTGAATGGAATGGAACCAATCATAGTATGAAGGTTTCTTATGAGGTGATGACCAAGATGGCCGCTAGCGGGGGACTTAGTTTATCATAGGACCCTATAAGAAATACATACAAATGTTTTTTTTAAGAGAACCATCGTATGAAATGCAACCAAACATAGCATGAAAGTTCCATATGAGGTGCTGATGAAGTGTTGTTAATTTGTAGCCGATCCATCATCCAAAAAGGCCGCCATCGGGGTCTTAGTTTAACATAGGACCATATGGGAAATAAATACACATGTCTTCTTTTAGAGTACCACTGCATGGAATGAAACCAAACAGCATGAGTTTTTCTTATGAGGTGGTGACCAAGTCTGGTTACTTTGTAGTCGGTCCATCACCTAAGATGGTCATTAGCGGGGATCTTAGTTTGACATAGGACCCTACGGGGAATGCATACAAATGTCTCCTTATAGAGAACCACTGAATGAGATGAAACCAACCATAACATGAGAGTTTCTTATGAGGTGCTGACCAGGTGTTGTTACTTTGTAGCCGATCCATCATCCAAGATGGACGCCATCAGAGGACTTAGTTTAACATAGGACTTTATGACAAATACATACAAATGTCTTCTTTTAGAGGACCACTGAATGGAATGTAACCAAACATGAAAGTTCCTTATGAGGTGCTTACTAAGTGTTGTTACTTTGTAGCCGATCCATCATGCAAGGTGGCTGTCAGCGGAGGACCTAGTTTAACATAGGACTTTATGAGAAATACATACAAAAATCTTCTTTTAGAGAACCACAGGACGGAATGCAATGTTAAACCAAATTCAGCCTCAACCATTTTTTTAAGTATCTGTTATGATTGTTCTTTTTTTTTAATATGATTTCAAAACCCCAAGTAGAGTCAGGTGAGCTCTTGAAAGCCCCTAGTCATCGAAACAAAAAGATGTTTAGAGTAAAGATAAAATGATGGTATTACTTCTATATTATTTAAATAGATTCTCGGTTGCGTGCTTAGGAAGAAAACAAGTTCAAAATAAAGACAATCCTGTTATAAACGCTTTCTGTGATTAAGGTCGTAAAAATTCAAACTCCCACGGGAAAAAGACATGGTATAAGGACCGAAACTTTTTCTTGCAAAAGGCCACCTACTGACCCCTTAAATAGTTTTTGCAAGAGAAACAGGCAGAGATATTTTTTCAAGAAATGACATGTAAAATGTTGTGCTTGGCGTTGAATCTCTTTTTTAATCTAATACCAAACTTAAACTATATAAGAATACAAAATCAGTTATGAATTTGGTTTGCCTATCTTAGATAACTTGGTACCCGTGGATTCATCGTATCCCACATAAATATATCACATAGGTTTGCTACATGAGCACTCATGAAATCTTGAATGGCATACAATCTGTGTAGTGATTTCACTTCCGTAAAATCAATCAAAAAGGGCTACACGAATAAAAGAAGCTGATGTGAATAAGTTCTTGTAATGACAAACGAAAAAATAACAGCTATTGGTCAGATTATTTACAACATTATACAGTCAAAATCTTTTGAAAAATGTTAGTTTAGTTTATAACACATTGTGGTGACCACAACACTAATTGTCCTCTTTGTCTGTACCAAATCAGGAATACATTTATGACGATTGTTGTCCATTCGTTTGATGTCTTTAATCATTTGATTTTGCAATTTGATGAGGGACTTTCCGTTAAGAATTTTCTTCGGAGTTCAGTATGGTTTAATTGTTGGTGTATCTGATATATACTGTCACCGATTTATCAGCATCCATTGGTGTTTCTTAACACCAAGTTGCTAATAAGTTACCACATGTACCAATAGTAGACCAATTTTACTTACAAATAACAAAAGAACAGGTTGCAGCATAAGAATACCTGGATAAGTTTGGAATAATTTTATACATTTAATCTGTTTGTAAAAACTCGTTAGCAGTTACTAGTGGAACATTTGTATTTCTATAGTAGATAAATAAATTGATAAGTGCAAAAAGGTGATAAGGACATGATCTTGAAATACGTCAAAATCTCCGAAATCGTGATTTACATATTTTAAGGTTTTAGTATGAGCGGTCCCGATGAACGCAAACTACGAAGAGAGCCTCGGGTGCACATATTAAATAATATTTTTTTTAAAGAATAGGCTTGATTTGCCCATAATTGCAGTTTTTTTTTATTGTTTTTTGCAGAAACAATAAATGATTGGGATACAATGTAAAAAACAACACTTATAACCAAAAGTTATATATAGAGAAAAAAGATCCGAAATCATTATATGACTCCTTGTACATGTTGTAGGGGGTATTAACCATAAATGATGAAACGTCTTCTATTATATTATATTCTATTAGCAATGTCTCAATTTAAGCAAACCTTTCAAGTGAGCAAAAAGTAAAATAATATTAATACCGAACTCTGATAACATTTTATAAGGCCACATCCGTCCACTCATATCCTTGCAGCCTTTTGTTTAATCTAAAAAAAAATGTATTACGCTTGACATCAATTTTTTTTTATAGTTTATGACACTAATTGTAGTCTTCTTAATCTTCTTATGGAGTCCACTTCCATTAAAAAAGACAATATATTTATTGTATGGACTAACGTATCAAAAACAGCTGTTTAAAACACGTGCTTGAGTAAATATGTAATTGATTTAGCTCATTCAGATGTATTTGTGACTAATCGACACAGGTAACATATTGTCGGGAAACATTTGCAGATATGTCTCTGAATTCTTTTTTTCTTGTTCCCCCCGGTGCGACTGCAAGTTTTGAAATTAAGTTTAAAATCTCTAATTATTTGCTAACAATACGTTGCTCAAACAGATTTGAAGTTGAATAAGGGGCAAGTGTAAATTGCTAACATATTACTTTACACTTCAATTTTCAACAAGAACATTTATAGAATTGATAACTTGGTTTTTAATACAATGGCAAACAATTAAATGAAAATTGGATAAAACCGAAGTAAAAGGAGGAAAATGCTAACTGCCATTCGATCTTTGGTTTTCAGTGTTGGGTATTATTTTCAAAAATAAAGATAATCCTCGATTCGTTTGTCTGGAATAATGCATTGCAAGGTACCAGAAGTATTGATTCAAAAAGCATGCGAAACTACATTTTCATTATATAGCATAAGTGAATGTGTCTAATCCGCTTGATGTTTTTAAATATTTTATAGTGATGGCGTAGTTATCAATAATGCTTTAACTAAAGATAATGTAATTTATAAAAATATTTCCGTAAATCTTCTTATTATTTTCTTGAATGCACTTTATATTATGGGGACGAAGTCCCCTATTACAGTAGAAAATTCAATAAAAAAAAAAAAAAAAAAATCGGGAAAATTTCCCGAATTTTTCATTGTACTAATGAACTCAGAATCGTTAATTTTTTTTGTCGTGTTTTTTAATTTCCGGATCTGCGCAGAACACATAACTCTACTTCCTTCTTCCGGTCTTGTTGTCGTGAGACTTTGATTAGTCTAGTAAAATATAGGAACTCAAGGAACACAATACCAATATTTCATTTTTAATCATTCTTTGGTTGAATAAACGTTAGGCCTATCTGATGCATTGCGTTTCTTTGTTTACATTGAACATGACGTCATAACTTAAATAACGTCACAAGTAAAATCCCTAACAACAGAACCAAAATCGGAAACGTTACGGTATTTCCGTATCTTTTTTTAACAAATATTTAAAATACAAAAACAAATAATTTAAACAAACTTCGTCCCCATTCACAGGTAATGCCTGCCTCATATTCTTTTACATTGATGAGATGTCTTCATATATTTAAATAGAAAAGTTATAATTTAAAAAAAAAATAGGTTCAGGTAATAAAACAAGACAAATAAAAGATAGTTCATCGATTCATTTTGCGGAAAAAAGCAGTGTTAAGGTAGCACGTCAGGCATATGACATTTGGTATCCATTCGTTTGATGTGTATAGTCTTTTGATTTCGCCATTTGATTTTTTCTTTTTGAGGTAGCACGTCAGGCATATGACATTTGGTATCCATTCGTTTGATGTGTATAGTCTTTTGATTTCGCCATTTGATTAGAGACTTTTCTTTTTGAATTTTTCTCGGAGTTACAGTGTTTTCTAATTTTTCTTTTGGTGACTGAAATAGCAACTTAGATTTCATCCCTTGTGCATCAGGAATTAAAGGACATAGGTTTAACCCAATTCGGCTTTAATTATAACAGTTTTATAATTTTCTTTTTATTAAATGGTTAGGTGGTGGCGAATGCCGGGTGCATCTTTGTCTAAATCTGCGTTTAGTAGCTCTCCTCTGTCAAACTGAATTCTTTTCAAAAACTTGATGTTAACTCAGTGTTAACTTTCTTCTTTGGTCAGATTGGTCAATGATTTTAAGAACAGAATATGATCAATATCACTGTTATTATATATAATTATTATTGTGTTTTTTTTTCACTCTGAGGCGCATTAGAAATATTTACACAGATAATGATAAATATGTGCAATATGATTTAAGTGTCTAAATCAGTTATCGATACCGATGAAATATATGTAAATTGCCTTATTTCCGTTTTTGAGACATGTTGACTTTTTTAAACGACTAGAAAGATGAGTAAGGTTTTTTAGACAGTTACTATCGCAATTTGCAAGATTTATTATGGTTGATGATTTATGGGTTATGTCCTCACCTAAAAGGTGAAGGGATCATTTCCCACTATTTCTTAACGTTAGCCAGGTACTATTAGAAATATTATTTTTTCAATGTTTCGATTTGTGCCAGCATAACTAATGTGCAACGAATCCTTGAAGCTTCTAGTCTTATTAAAAAATGAACTACATTTGTTATTAAAATTTTAAATAGGACATGACACTATCTTAACTCTTATCAATCTGCACTTCCGTTTAAACAATAAAATATATCATTATATTAACTCAGGCAATCAGAAGAACAGCTTTTAAAGCACATAGTTGAATAGACCTCTAATTCATTTTATAAAGTTTTTACCTTTTTGGTTTATATTTAACATACAG
The DNA here is from genome assembly GCF_963676685.1 of Mytilus edulis. Lineage (NCBI taxonomy): Eukaryota > Metazoa > Mollusca > Bivalvia > Mytilida > Mytilidae > Mytilus > Mytilus edulis. The sequence continues at coordinate 54,298,595 of NC_092350.1, forward strand.
ACACAGTTTGCATACATTGGGGATCAAAATCAAAATGTGTCACTGAGTTTAATCTTTTTTCGTATCCCCCTGTGCAAGCTTAATACAACTGCGAGTTTTCCAATGAAGTTTAAAATTCTTAATTATGTTATAACATCAACTAAATTAAGGAGATTTCAAAGTACATAAGCGCCATTAAAGCAAATGTAAATTGATAACATTTTTATTATTCACTTCAATGTAAAATGGATTTTCCTTTCAGCATGACTATTTATAAAATAGATAATTTGTTTCCAAATACAATGGTTAAGGTCAAATGAAAATAGGATAAAACCGATGTAAGAGAGTAAAATGTAAACTGCTGTTTGATCTTTGGTTTTCAGTGTCGGTAATTATTTCCACTAATGAAGATAATACTGTTTTATTTTGTCTGTAATACTGCTTGCTAAGGAAGGCTTGATTCAAAAGTGTAACTTTATGAAATAGAATTGGTCTATACCGCTTAAAACTATGACCTTTATGTTTTTAATAGTTTAGTTAATGCTGGATTGTTATCAATAATGCTTTCACTATATATATAGTGTCGCCTCTAAAAACATTCTCCCAAGGGTAGCTGGAGAATAGAAATATGGTCACTTTGGCTTCCTCCAGCCTGAAGTAAACCCTTCACCAGCCGTCTTGTTGCTTTTTGGGATGAATAAGTACGCAGCAATGTGCGTACTGAATGTGAAGATACAATCCGATGCTTCTCTAGAGAGAGAGTGCTACGCGTTTTGCACTTTTGGAACCCTTGAAACCACTATTTGGTGGACCGTAGGTGGCCTGTTGCAAGCTAAATTTCACAATGGCAATTCTAATTCCCCATACCTTCTTCCCAAAATGTCTGTATTACATGACTTACCTCTGGCATGCATTGTTAATTTGTTATTGTCCCGGACATTCATGAAATATTTGTCGCTTAATTTACCAATCAATCTCACCGATTTGACTCCAATTCTCATATTTAATAAATATCCACGTTCAACATTAATCCAAATTATAAAAAGTCTAGACTAAACAATTTACAGAGAATGGGCTTAATAATAGATAACTTCGTTTCGAATGTATTTTAGTCTTGACGCCATCTAATTACAAAATGTAACTATCGAGTTGACATTAGCATACCTGCGATGTTCACATAAGCGATATAAACATACATATTATAGATATAAACAATTGCATTTTTGTAGGTCTTTTTAATTTCATTTTATGGATTAAAAATATATGTTAATCATCGTGTTTACCTGTAAAAGAATGATTGTTGTGGATCTAATCAGCCAATCAAATGATTTAGCTTTGTTTCACTTTTTAAAATGTTGACATTTTTTTCTTTAAATAACCGAACACGCACTATTCATGCGTCATCCGTCTCTAGCTAAAGCCTCGGTCACACCTTACCGGATAGCTCGAACGGACGCCTAACGGATAATTTTTTTTTCAATCCGTTCATGTCCGTAAGACGTTCGTTCTTATCCGTTAGGCGTCCGTCCATATCCGTTAAGCGTCCGTTTTATCCGTTGACGTCCGTTCTGTTCGGTGGAAAATTTTGAGCATGTTCAAAACTTTGAACGGACGTCCAACGGATAAAATGTTCGTTGAACGTCCGTTAGGCGTCCGTTTTGTACGGTACTCGTCCGTTTTGTATCCGTTACGTGTCCGTTATGCATCCGTTGGAGATCCGGTAGACCAATTCACCAACGGACGTCTACCGGACGCCTAACGGACGACTTACAGACGCCTAACGGATAAAACGGATGTGAAACGGACATTAACGGAAGGATAACGGATAAAACGGATGCCTACCGGATGTAAAACGGACAAATACCAATTAAAATTTCGCGTTAGAAATGCCAATAATTGGTATGTCAGATTTTCTTGAGTGTCATGAATATTTATTATTCGTGATGAATCTTGGAGTAAGAGCACGTCTTCGCTACCAAACAGCTCTTATTCAGGCCAGACTCAACTTAAATGTAGCAAATATAAACCTTATAGCTGTCGAAAGGAGAAGAAGGAGAAGACAAAGGAGATGGTGGACACGATCATGGCTTAGTCCTGAAAGACGATGCAGTTTTGGTCTATATGACCAACTCATGACCGAACTTAGGCGGGAGGATCGGCAGTCCTTTGTACACTTCCTTCAAATGCCCACAGAGATGTTCGACGAGATATTGCAAGTTGGACCTCGCATAGCCAAGCAGAATACTTTTTACAGAAATCCACTGGAACCAGGACTCAAGTTAGCAATTACACTTAGACACCTTGCTTCTGGAGCAAAATATCGTAGCATGCAGTACGGATGAAGAGTTCCGTATAACACATTATCCGTTTTCATACCAGAGGTACGTAATATAAACAAATTCAGAAAATCAACTTAAACTCTATAAGACTGAATTACCACACTGCTTCTACCTTGATTTTTTTTAATCAGAGTAGCTCTATATTTGCACACATATCATGCTAAACAAGACGCAATACAAAATAAAATCAACTAACCCTGTTAACTAAAGTGACCCTCGTGTGTAAAAACGTAAAAAAGAATCGGATAAATTGTTCTATTTGTTTGGTACGTGTGACCTTGATACCTGTCCTACTGACCACACTTTCCCAGAAGCAAATATTATAACATATATACATGTACTAGATACAATCATTTTAAGGTCACGTGTATGTGGTTTATTGCCTTTAATTTTCAGATGGTTTATTGCTTTTAATTTTCAGATGGTTTATTGCCTTACATTTTTAGATG